>NW_024424786.1:36150757-36332152 GCF_017311325.1 Ursus maritimus | reverse complement strand
TATTATATTATTAAAATCCTCCACCCATTTTGTGAATGGGTTTTGAGTGAAACTAACGAATATCATGAAATACCACTCCCCGAATTATGTTATATGGCAAAAGGACTTTTGAAGGTATAACTAATATTACTAGGAGTTGATTTGGGGTTAATCAAGGGGAGATTGTCTGAGCAGCCCTGACCTCATCACACAAGCCCCTTAAATCTGGGTCTAGACGTCAGGGACTGAGGAAATCAGAGATTCAAAGCAGCAGAGACATACTCCTGTTGGCCATGATGGGGCCGCTGCCACGTCTTAGAGTCATGTGGCAGTGAACGGTGAATGGCCTCCAAGAGGCCCCCGGTTGACAGCCAACAAGAAGATGGGACCTCATTCCCAGTGTCGTTAGGAACTAAACTCTGTCAGCACCCTGAATGAGCTTGGAAGATGCCCGCATGCCCAGATGATACAGCAGCTCTGGCCAACACTTGATTTTTGCCATTTGAGACCCTGGGCGGAGAACCCCATCCCGCCATGCTCAACTCTGGACCCAAGGAAGCTGTGAGATAATCCATTTGGATTGTGTTAAGCCATGAAATTGGGAATCATGTATTTTTTCTACAGCAACAGAAAACAAATGCCAATCACATGCTCGAACTTAAAAGACAGGAAATTTTGAAAGATTGAAATACTATAAAGTAAGTTTTCTGAACAGAACAGAATTAAATGAGTTATCAATAGCAGAACGACATTGTAGAATCCCCACATAACTGTAAATTTAAATCACTCACTTCTCAATTGACCTTGGGTCAAAGAAATCAAAAAAAGAAATTGGAAAATATTTTAAATTGAATAAAAAAGAAAACATATCAGAATGTATGGGAGGTGGCTAACGCTGGGCCTAGAAGAAAAGTTATAGCTTTAAGTACTTACAGCAGAAACAAAAATGTCTCAAATCAATAACCTAAGCCCCCTCCTATCAAACTAGAAAAAACTAAATTCAAAAACTAAATTCAAAGTAAGCAGAAATTAGGAAATAATTAAGTCTAAAGTAAAAAATCAAGGAACGGAAAACAGAAAATAATAAAGAAAAATCAATGAAACCAAAAGTTGATTCTTTGAAAATTCCAGCAAAATTGACGACTTTCAGCTGGACAGACCAAATGAAAATGAGAGAGAAGACACACATTATCAAAATCAGTCATGGAAGAGGGGGCACCACCACCAGCTCCACAAAAATTAAAAGCCATAGAGGGCATTAAATATAATTCTGGACAATTTTATGCCTGCAATTTACACAAATAAATGAAATTATAAAATAGACATAAGTTACCAAAACTGATCCAAGAAGAATTAGAAAACATGAATGTATCTATAACAAGTGAAAACGTCAAAATAATATTCAAACACTTTGCCACCGAGAAAAGCTCAGACCCAAATATTTCACTGACGAATGTATCTATCACATAAATAAAGACCAAATAATAATCCATGACAAATTCTTCACAAAAGAAAGGGGGGGACACTCTCAACTCATTCCATTAGCCAGGATTACCCCGATACCAAAGCCAGAGAAAACACTAGAAGGAAAGAAAGCTACAGAAAAATATGCCTCAGGACTGCCATCTTCCATCTTCCTCAGGTCACAACGACAAAGTCAGATCAGGTGCCCATTCTGGTGGGACATCTTTTATCACGGTATCAGTCATCACCTAGCCAAGGGGCATCCCACCTGGGAGCTTGTCTCACAGTCTTTGTGGGGCCATTCTGATGCCACCAGCTACCACAGTGTTTCCACGGCTTCCGTAGCCGTTGATCATCATAAGGCAAAGGAGGGAGAGCACAGCAGGTGCCCTTTTTTGAGTGTAGAGGATGCACCTCTCCCTTAATCCTTTTGAGACTCAATTCTCAAGAGCCTTGTCAACAGATGGAGGGACATTCTACCAGTGCCAGCCGTCCAGGTTCCTTTGGCTGGCACTCCCCCTGCTGGCCAAAAAGGGAAAAGCTCACTTTTGTTTTGGCTAAGCAGGAGTGCTGAAAAGAAATTTTAGCTCACTTGCCACTTTTTTTTTTTCACTTTCTTACTCATCCAATTTGCTAGGTCCTAAGATCAAGTTTCTACCATTTCCATATTATACCAGGAAGTTCTATGATCACTAACTGATTTTAAAGCCTGTGCTCCTTCCCACCACAGTGGTTCAGTAACCACCTGGGCATCCCCTTTATCAAAAGCATCCTTTTTATCTACAAATAAATCCTTAGCTATATCTTTAGTTAAAGATGAATCTGGGTCTTCAGTGCGATGTCAATTCTGATGCCAAATGTTCCAACAGAAGCTGGTAGGGTTGAATTTCTAAAGAAGACTCATAGGACCCAATAGGACTCTGCGTACGACTTTAGGATCTATTGCAGAGATAGAACACGGTATCAACAATAGCATTAAACTAAGGATATACGTTCCAGCTAAAAACCACCTCGCAGCAGGGGTCCATCATGCCAGGCTTGAGTTCCAATTGCCTCCCCCTTTCCTCTGGAATGCACGTTCTGTTTTTGATAGGGAATCCCAACAGAATACCTCAGGACCAAGGAGCTCCAAATCGTAGTGGTGGTTGGACTTCTTCCCCCTGGCTTGTTCTGGGGGCATGTTATGTAACCAGCCCCAACAGCACACATTCTGTGGTCTCCCTGAAACCACGTGCAAATCACTAGTCACGCTGTTTTCAATAAATAATGCTGACACGCTGGCCCAAACCACCCAGAAACTCCTCACACCCATGGTGACAAAGCAACACAAGTCAATATGTTCATGCCTTGACGAAGGGTCAGCGCCTTGCAGGGACTCCCCCAGAACGGCTCAGGTGGTTATAGGCTTGCTGAAATTAACCCTGAAAACACAGGCACAGGTTTTGACAGACCTGCTTTGACTAGTTACTGCTTGTGTGAGCTTGGATCAATCCTCAGCTTCCTTTAAAAAAAAAATTCTAAAATACATATAATAAGCAGATCCTTGTGTCATGTGAGGACTGGAAGAAGACATTTGGAGCGCCATTGACTCTACCTCTCTGATGTTTGAGATAAGGGAAAAGAAACATTTTCACCTTTCAAAAGTGAACTGTCAGCAAGGAGAAAAAGTATGTGGCGCAGGGAAGAAGCCAGGGTTTGAAGTTATTTTTTTGTTGATAGGGGCGTGTTGAGAACATCACAAGGACTAGAACAGAATTATTAATATAAATGTCATTCAGGGAGTTGGAGTCCAAATAAAAGAATCAAGTGAAACCAAATACGATAGAATATTTACCATCAGCAGAGTTCAGGAAGCTGCTAAAAGATCTGTTTCTGAGCTTGGTAGATTGTCGATTATCTTCCAATACTATTAAGGCTAGCTTATCTCTACTGCCCTTATATGTAAGCCCAAGTTGGAAATAAACACGTCTAGAATAACAGTTCTGCCATAACCATCCTTCTCCAGGGCAGAAGGCAGGGGAGCCACTCCCTGAAAGACATGAAGCACAAGGTCGCAAACCAGGATAGGACGGCTTTGTACTTAAAACCCCAGCAACCTCGGACAGACGGCAAGGTAGGTGCAGGGCGTTTTCGGGATCATGTATTCTGGTAGAATTTGGCAATGATTCTGTGATGAGTCTGGGCTGGGGATACACAAAATCCCTGGATTGGGAGCAGACCCAGGCTGGCAGAGTGAGGACCCGGGGAGGGGAGCGGGGAGCAGAAAATCCTTTCTCTGCCAATTCGGTGGTGGTTCTGTGTCAGTATCTTCTTCCTGTTACCTGTTCGGCAAGGATATACGCACCGACAACAGTGTCACAAATACTTCACCTACTGCCCAGAGTCAACGGACTGCTCTTGCCCCATTTGCTTCCATGTTACATAATAAAAATAAATAAATCTTTATTTACCAGCCCTGAGCCTCCAGTCCCTTTTGCCCCCTTCTGCACTCAGAGACAATCATTAGTTTTCCCTTCTTATCCATGTAAAATTTTTAACCACATGCATATGTGCTCATACACAGGTTAGGACAGTGTTTTATTTTAAAATTAGAGTTTTGGAAAATAAAATGATCTTCTTCACCAAAAGCCGAATATGCCCTTGTCTTAAATTCTGAAATACACAGAGAGAAAGGTTTTCACAGAGGCAAATGTAAACTATATGGTCAAAAGTAATTCAGGAAGTTAATTCTTAATTCTGTCTGTCTTTTGCATCAGAATTCGTTGTTTTATCCATAAAAGCGTTACTTGTTTTTGTTTTAGAATTTCAGCAATATCATCCTTTCATTGCTTATCATTAATTCATTTAAAAATAAAGGTTATTCTCCCACTATATACCAAGTGATGGCCCAGATGGTAAAGAAACAAAAATAAAGAAAATCTTAAATTACTAGGATGTCACCACCAGAAAAAGAAAAAAAATTGCGAGTACGTTTTATAGTTAGCTTATAATATTTTGCAAATATTTGATTTAATCCTTAGAAAAGAAGTGTTTCAGTGAGGGTGTCAGAACCTGATTATCCAGGTATATCTAGTGAGAGTGAAAACAGAGAACACCTTTTTGGCATGAAATTTGGGATGTGTAACACATGCTATATAAGCCTTCCGTTTTGATGCAATAATCCCACCAAAGGAAATTTTATAAATATTAATGTTAAATGGATATTTATTTATAATAACAAAAATGTCATTAAATATATGGCATCTTGTGAATGCTTAATAAATTATACTATTAGCCTTTTTTTTTTAAGATTTTATTTATTCATGTGACAGAGAGAGAGAGACAGCCAGCGAGTGAGGGAACACCAGCAGGGGGAGTGGGAGAGGAAGAAGCAGGCTCCCAGCGGAAGAGCCTGACATGGGGCTTGATCCCAGAATGCCGGGATCACGCCCTGAGCCGAAGGCAGACACTTAACGACTGAGCCACTCAGGCGCCCCTATACCATTAGCTTTTTTATGAAATATTGTACAAATGTAAAAGTGATGATTAGAAGACACTTGGAAAGATTTTTAATATATAATATTAAGTGTAAAAAATTCAGACACAAGTATGTGCATAAACCATAATTAAGCTCTCAAAAACCATTTATGTATATCCACGAGGGTGGAATGGAGACAAAAATATGTGCTAGCTGGCCTCTTAGAGAAAGTTTGTCAATTCCTGTTCTAGCCCACTAGATGGTAGGATCCTTGAGGTTAGGGAGATTGTTCTATTTACTGCTCCATCTTCTGTGCCTACAACAATTCCTGAAACATAGAGGCTAAAATATGTTGAAGAGATAAGTAAATAGATTTAAAAAAAAATGATGAATGCCAGTTATCTCAAGGCCCAGTTGAGTCTGTCACTTTGTGTCCTGGGCTCTTGATCAATTGGGACTTCCACAAGGATAGGGAGAGAAAAAGAGAATATTTAGACCAAAGAATCCCAGGCATCCAATTCAGATTTTTAGGAGTAAGAGTACTGCCCACTGTTTCTCAAATCTGACCATATATTTTGGTGAAAGATTAAACCGAATGGATAAAGAAGATGTGGTCCATATATACAATGGAATATTACTCAGCCATCAGAAAGAATGATTACCCAACATTTGCATCGACATGGATGGGACTGCAGGAGATTATGCTAAGTGAAATAAGTCAAGCAGAGAAAGATAACTATCACATGGTTTCACTCATTTGTGGAACATAAGGAATAGCAGGAAGATCAGTAGGAGAAGAAAAGGGAAAATGAAGGGGGGAGGTAAACAGAGAGGGAAATGAACCAGGAGAGACTATGGACTCCAGGAAACAAATTGACTGTTTTAGAAGGGAGGGGGTTGGAAGGATGGGCTAGCCTGGTGATGGATAATAAGGAGGGAATGTATTGCATGGAGCATGGGGTGTTATATGCAAACAATGAATCATGGAACACTACATCAAAAACTAATGATGTACGGTATGGTGACTAAGGTATCATAATAAAATTTTTTTTAAAATTAAAATTAAAAAAAAGAAAATACTAAACCTAAAGCCAGTTTTCTAGGGAGATGGATTAAAGACTGATTAACTTGATTTTTATTGTTATGTTAGTTTCTTATTGCTGCTGTAACAAAGTTATTGCCAACTTAGTGACTCTGGACAACATAAACTTATTATCTCACAATTCTGGAGGTCAGAAGTATGAAAATGGTTCTCATTGGGTTAAAATCAAAGTGTTGGTTGAGCTACATTCCTTTCTGGAGGCTGTGAGGGAGAGTCCGTTTCCTGGCCTTTGCCGGCTTTGAGAGGCTGCCCACAGTCCTTGGCTTGTGGTCCCATCCTCTGTGTTCAAAGCAAACAGTGCAACATCTTCAAATCTCTCTTGGACTTTGACTCTTCTGCCTCCCTCTTCTACTTAGAAGGCTTCTTTAATTATTTTGGGCCCACCCAGATAATCCAGAATAATCTTTCCATCTCAAGGTCATTTAATAAATGGCCTTAATTTAATATGCAAATTTAATTCTCCTTTGCTATGTAACTCGACATATCCCTGGGTTCCAGAGGGTAAGATGTGGACCTCTTTGGTCTATTAATATTCTGCCCACGATTATTACTCTGCCTATAACTACCAAGATAAGAGATCATACTATCGTGTCAACTAGATGGAATTTCTGCTGTTTGAAAAACCTAAGTTAACTTTATGATCCCTTACCCTCTTTAAAGAGTTTTCACATTCTGTATCTACAATTGCACTGGAAGATAGAGGGTGGGGGAAAGTGATTATTTTATTAATGAAAAAGATGAAAGGGTGTGCGACATTCAGCAGGCCAACACTGGCCAAGGATATATGGCCGCAGTGAGGAGCCGGTTTTTCTGACAGCAGGCCAGTCCTAGTAGCCTTGTAATCAGATGGTCAATGTTTTCATCTTGCCATCTCTATTTCTCACGTTTCCTGGTTATACATTTGTTCCTAGGGTCTGGAAGCTATGGTGATTCTGCTAGGTGTGCTTGAGTTCTGCATTGCTGTGTCCCTCTCTGCCTTTGGATGCAAAGTAACCTGTTGCCATCCTGAGGGGGTGAGTATTGGGCTTGCCTCGAAGACATCTGTGTTAGTTCTCTGTGGCCATGTAATACATTCCAGAAACTTAGAGGTTTAAACAACACACATTTATGACTTTCAGTTTCCATGGGTGAAGAGTCTAGGCACAACTCAGCTGGTTCCTCTTCTTGGGATCTGACAAGGCTGTAATCAAGAAGCTGGCTGGGGCTGTGGTCTCAGCTGAGGCCTCGGATCCTCTTCCAAGCTCATGGAGTAGAATTCATTTCCTTTCCTCTGTGCAACTCACGACAACGGACTTCTGCTTTTGAGGCCAGCGAGAGAGTGGAAACCTCCCATGCTCTAGGTTTCTTTTAAACAGCTCCCATGTTTAGGCCAAGTCTACCCAGAATTATGTCCTTTTTTAGATGGAGGTATACAGCTTAGTGATTTGACAATTCTATCCAGTGCCCAGTGCTCACCGTGGTAAGTGTCACCTGTCACCATGCAAGGTTATTACAATATAATGACTATATTCCCCACATTGTACTTTTCATCTTCACGACTGATTGATTTTATAACTGGAAGTTTGTACCTCTTAAGCCCCTTCATCTATTTTGCCCATCCCCCACCCACCTCCCCTCTGGCAACCACCATTTTGTTCTCTGTGTTTAAGAATCTGTTTTGTTTGTTTTATTTTTTAGATTCCACATGTGAGGGAAATCATATGGTATTTGTCCGTCTCTGCCTTACTTCCCTTAGCATAATTCCCTCTAAGCCCATCTATATTGTCATGGTTGACAGGATCTCATTCTTTTTTATGTCTGAGTAGTATATATCCATCTTGTTCATCCATTCATTTATCAACGGATCCTACATTACTTCCATATCTTGACTATTGTAAATAATGCTGCAGTAAACATAGGGGCACATATATCTTTTCAAATTAGTGTTTTCATTTTGTTTGGGTAAGTACTCAGTAGTGGAATTACTGGATCATTGGTATTTCTATTTTTAATTTGTTGACGGACCACCATACTGTTTTCCCCACCGATCAAATAATGCACCAATAGTATTTCATGTTCAGCTGCACCGATCTACATTCCCACCGACGGTGCAGGAGGCTCCACATCCCCACCAATGCTGGCCATTCTGACAGGTCTGTGAGGTGGCACCTCAGTGGTTTTGATTCGCATTTCCCTGATGACTAGTGATGTTAATAAGCACCTTTTCCTGTTGGACATCTGTATGTCTTCCTTGGAAAACTGTTTGAGAATACTGTTCTTTTTGATAAACTCAAAGTCAACTGCTCAGTAACCGACTCACAGGAGCGCTATCCCGTCATCTACACAGGCCCCACCCATACTCAAGCAGGGGGAGTCACGTAGTGGCAGAGTCTCTGGGTGTCATCTTAGCATCCTGCCTACCACAATGAATAAAGACAAACTAATTTTCTCCATCCTTACTCCCCCTAGTCCTCTCTTAGTCCAGATCAGAGACTACGTCACAATGGAGAGGTCCCCCGAGAGTGCCAGATTTTGCTCCATTATCCTATCATAGCAGCCTTCCCTGGGCTACTGAAGAAAGTCAGTGTTTCAAACTTCTTTGCCAATGTGTGCCTACCTGCCCATCTCTTACCCTGAGACCTGCAGCAGAGCCTCCTGGCCACTGAAAGAACATCACATAGAGAGAGGGGATTGGCAAATGGGAAGAGAGAAGAGACCAAGAGGCACTGGGAAGAACAGGACAAGGATATCTTCCAAGAATTGAATTAAAATGCCAAGAGTCGCTCATAGTTTTATTATCCAAAGGCAAATCCTAAAATAGTAATAGTTCAATGAGATTATTTTTTCTCTTGCTCTTCTCCACCATTTTGTGTCTCTTTACTTTCTTTTGGGGCTTCTGTGCTACACCACATCTCCTGCCCCACAGAAGAGAGGTGGACTAACTCTGTCCATGGCCTTTGGCATTGTAAGACCCTAGAGGTTAGAGTCTTCAGCAATTCCTAATGACTTTGTAATTTCATTAAGTGAAGCTTTTTATTTTCATTGACCACAGCATCGGCTCATGGGAGCAAATTCTGTAGTAACCTTCTTATCATAATGTCTAGGCCTGTGTTCCCTTCTGCTCCTGGAGTTACAGAGCTGGGAGTTACACTGCTCCCACAACAGCCCTTGGTGTGAATCCAGAAAAGCAACGTCTTTGAGGCATTAATGCTGAAGTTTCATGTCTTCCTGTTCCTATCCTCCCCCCACCCCCCACACACATACATACTCCATTTCACACTGAGTTTGTGGAAGAAAGACCAGCGTTTTCCTTAGTTTGCTGATACCTTCTAATAGCACATTCAGCCCTTGAATGGCACAAACCATTATTTGAATTAAGTACAAATAGAGGAAAAATCATTTCATGCATCAGATTTAATTTATGTTTTTGATCTCTCTTCCCGTTTCTCTTCCTCCCTCCTTCCTTACCTTCTCTCTCTCCCCCCACTTTTTCTCCTTCTCTTCCCTCCCCATTCTCTCTCTCCTATAGGGCAGGATTATATCTTAATCAAGTATGTATCCAGTACCATATATGTGATTGTGCAATACATGGTATTTCCTGAATGCTCATTAAATACATTTGATTTATTACAGAGCAACAATAAATTCAATTAAATAGAAACAATAAGTTCATGCACTGCCTACTTCCTAGTCAGATGTGATATGGTGGAAAGGAACTAAGTGATGATATCAGGAAATGTAGTGTGGTGGTAAACAATGGGGGCTTGTAAATCAGACAATCCTGGGTTTTCATCTTGAAAATTCCATCTCTCCCAGTTGCCATGCATACCACAAAATGTCTCTGTACTTCCTATTTCTCTTCAGTAAAATAGTAATAATATCCCATGGCTCGTAGACTTGTGATAATATAGGTAGAGCAACTACCACTCTGGCTGGCACGACTGAGCCATAAAAGCTTTAATACACACATACATGGATACTTATGTGCATGTATATGTATTTGTGGGTATATCCCTGCAGTCTCATTTTATTAAACACATATTTATAAAGTGCCTGTGATGGGCAGGCATCCAGAGAGTGATGTGCTTCCTCTCATGTAGGTTGAACGTAGGGGGCAGAGCATAGCTGAACATGTAAACAAGCAGTCAAAAGATTTTCATGTGTTGTTAGAAGCTATGATGATGAAGCAAGTTAGCAGGCTAACAATGGCTGGGGAGAGGGTGGACATTAGAAAAAGTAACCAGGACAGTTCTTTCTGAGAAAGTAACATTTTCATGATAGAAATACTATCGTTGCATTTTTAAAAATTATGTTCAATTAGCCAACATATAGTACATCAGTAGTGTTTGATGTAGTGTTCAACGATTCATGAGTTGCATGTAACACCCAGTGCTCATCACCACACATGCCCTCCTTAATACCCATCACCCGGTTACCCCATCCCCCCACCCACTTCCCTTCTGTAACCCTCAGTTTGGTTCCTGGAGTCCAGAGTCTCTCATAGTTTGTCTCCCTCTCTGATTGTTTCCCATTCAGTTTTCCCTCCCTCCCCCTGTGGTCCTCCATGCTATTCCTTATGTTCATGGACATTTTTTTTTCTCCTTTTAGCTTTTCCTTTTTAAACTTTTTCCAACTTTTTTGAGGTATAATGGACAAATACTAATTATATATATTTAAGGTATGCAATGTGATGTTTTGATATATGTATATATTGTGAAATGATTACCACATACCCATCACCTCACAAAGTCAACTTTTATATTTTGGTGCTTAGAGCACTTCAGATCAACTCTCTTAGCAAATTTCAGGTATACATTTTATTAAGTGTAGTCAGCATGCTGTACATTAGATCGCCAGAACTTAACTAATCCTGCGTAACAAACTTTGTACCCTGTGACCAACATTTCCCCATTTCCCCACTCCCCAGCTTTTGACAACTCTCATTTACTCTCTCCTTTTATGGGTTTGAATTTTTTAAATTCCACATGATCTTGGCTGTTGTGACTAATGTTGCAGTGGACATGGGAGTACAGATACCCCTTCGAGATTGTGATTTCATTTTCTTTGACTCTATACCCAAGAAGCAGGATTGCTAGATCATACAGTAGTTAATTTTTAATTTTTTGAGAAACCAACATACTCTTCCATAATGGTGAACCAATTTACATTCCCAACAAGAGTGCATGAAGGTTCCCTTTTCTTCACATCCTCATCAACATTTGTTGTGTCTTTTTGATAGTAGCCATTCTAGCAGGTGTGAGTGATATTGCATTGTGGTTTTGATGTGCATATCTCTGATGATTAGTGATGTTGAGCATCTTTCCTCATTCTTGTTGGCCATTTGTATGTCTTCTTTGCAGAAATGTCTATTCAAGTCCTTTGCCCCTTTTCTAATAAGGTTATTTGGGTTTGGGTTGTTGTTTTGTTTTGTTTCCTGTTTGGGGTATTTTTGCTATTGAGTTGTTTGAGTTCCTTATATGTTTGGAAATCAATTATCCAATGTATATATCAGATGTATTGTTTGCAGATATTTTTCCCATTTCATAGGTTGTCTTATCATTTTGTTATCTCCTTTGCTATGTAGAAGCTTTTCAGTTTAGGTGCAGGAAAAGAATTTGACAAAATTCAACTTTATTTCATGATAAAAGCTGTCAACAAATTAAGTTTAGAAGAGGGGTATCTGCCTGGCTCAGTCAGTAGAGCATGTGACTCTTGATCTGGGGGTTGTGAGTTTGAGTCCCATGTTGGGTATAGAGATTACTTAAATAAATAAAAAAATATATAAGTAAACCTAAAAAAAAAAAAAACAAATTAGGCTTAGAAGAAATATACCTCAGCATAATAAAGACCATATTTGACAAGCCCACAGCTAATAATGAAAAGCAGAAAATTTTCAAGACAAGCATGCTACTCTTGCAATTGCTATTCAACATAGAACTGGAAATCCTAGCCAGAGCAATTAGGCAAGAAACAGAAATAAAAGACATAAAATGGAAAAGAAGAAATAAATGGTCTGTTTTTAGATGCTGTGATCTTATATATAGAAAACTCTAAATACTCCACCAAGAAATTTCTAGAACTAATAAATTTATTGACGTTACAGAATAAAAAATCAACATACAAAAATCAGCTATGCTTCTATACACTAACAATAACAACAAAAAAGAAATTAAGAAAGCAATCACATATACGGTAGCATTGAAAAGAATAATAAGCTTAGGAATAAATTTAACCAAGGCATTGACAGATTTGTACATTGAAGGCATGCCTGGGTGGCTCAGTGGGTTAAGTGTCCATCTCTTGATTTCAGCTCAGGTCATGATCTCAAGGTCATGAGATAGAGCCCTGTGTTACTTTCTCTCTCTCCACCCTCTCTCTGCCCCTCCCCTTCACTATTCACACACACACACACACACTCACACGCGTGCACGCGCACACTCTCTCTCTCTCAAAAAATATTTGTACACTGAAAACTCTAAGATATTGACGAAAGAAATTGAAAAAGACACAAATACATGGAAAGATACCCTGTGTTGTGGATTGGAAGACTTAATATTGTCCAAATGTCTATACTGCTCAGAATGATTAAAGAATCAATGAAATCCCATTAAAATTTCAATGGCATTTTTCATGGATATAGAAACAACAACACAAATATTGGAACCAGAAAAGATCCCAAATAGCCAAAGCAATACTGAGCAAGAAGAGCAAAGCTAGAGGCATTATATCTTCTGATTTCAAAATACCTTGCAAGACTACAGTAACTGAAAGAGTATACTACTGGCAAAAAGACACACAGAAAAATGGAACAGAATAGAGAGCCCAGAAATAAAGCCATGCTTTTATGGCCAACTGATCTTTGACAAGGATGCCTAGAACACATGAAGAAGAAAGGGCATTCATGAAAATGTAAGGCCTCCCTCCCTCTACACCAACCTGTTTGCCTTCTCCATATCTGCAGATTGACAATAGGTAGAAAAAGGCAATTAAGACATTCCCTTTTCTGGTTGAAGATTGAACAGTGATTTAGCAAGACCCATCAAGGTAGAACCCCAAAACTTTGCTTTTATATTAATATAGGCATTATTTTTTTAATTAATTAATTTATTTTTTATAATAATTTTTTATTATGTTATGTTAGTCACCATACAGTACATCCCTAGTTCTTTATGTAAAGTTCCATGATTCATTACTTGCGTATAACACCCAGTGCACCATGCAATACATGCCCTCCTAAATACCCATCACCGGCCTATCCCAATCCCCCACCCCCCTCCCCTCTAAAGCCCTCAGTTTGTTTCCCAGAGTCCATAGTCTCTCATGCTTTTATGTTAACATAGATATTCTATTTGTATTGCTGGGCATCAATGTGGATACCGGTAACCTGGCTTATTACTGGCAGATGTGTTTACCTATAAAGCAACTAGCTTTCAGATAAAATTCAATGAAGAAAAATAGCAAGACATGGAAATAAGATGGGTCTTTGATGCCATAGTTGAGAAGCTATATCCTAAAGCTTGTCTTAACTATGATTTTTAATGAATAATTTCTATGGTTTAAGCCATTTCAGTTGAGTTCCTTATTAATCATAACTTGGGTTTTTGTCATTCTTCTTCTGTGAGTTATTTGTTCATGTTCTTTGCTGATTTCCTTTTTATTTATTATGTATATGTATTTTCATATTGGTGATACTAATCCATCATCTATATTTAGTCTATGATGCAATTATGTTTTCTTAGTGAGCTATTTTTTTTCTTACATTTCTTTTTGTTGTCTCTTGCCCTAAAGTTATTTTTGAATTTAATGTAGAGTTTTTAAAAATCATTTTATTTATGAATTCTCACAGTTTCAATTTCTCATTTCAACTTTACAATATATTCATTAATATTTTCTTTTCTTGCTTTATAGACTTGTCTCTAGCATTTATTTTTATTACTATTGTTGAATATTAGAAAACACTGACATTAAATGTTAGTATTTTACCATGCAATAGAAACATGTTTGTCTCTTCTTGTACTAGCCACAATCTTCTAATTATTTTATACATGTTGATATTTTAAACGACCACTCCCTCCCTCATTGTTTTTTCTCCAATATTTCATTTACATTTTACATTTTCAATACACAGCATTTATTCCCATTTGTTCTGATAATCATGACCTGAATTTCCTCTAAGGAACCACCATTCCCTTACCCCCAATTAATCACAAAGGTGGACCTGACTCTACCCTCCATTTCTCCTAGATCTGGGCAATGGCAGAATCACATCAACCCGACTAACGTGGCTGGTTCTGAAGTAGCTTAGGGACCTAAGAAAATCTAGTTGTACAAATGATACATTTCCAAGCAATGCTAATTCCAGTATTTTTGCTTCACTGACCAGGAAAGAGAATCTTCCTCTGTTTTCTTTCCTGTTGTGCTTAGAGCTGTACGGATAGAAATCTAATGCTCTAAACAGTCGTCATGCTACTGTATGAATCCTATCAGAGACAAATGTTTACAGAAGAAAGCCAATCTGAGAGGT
Source organism: Ursus maritimus (assembly GCF_017311325.1). NCBI lineage: Eukaryota > Metazoa > Chordata > Mammalia > Carnivora > Ursidae > Ursus > Ursus maritimus. The sequence goes on along the minus strand of NW_024424786.1, from coordinate 36,317,647 downwards.
TCCAAGTGAAAGATCAGTCCCTAACAATGTCCTTTGAATCTCTGGAGTCAAGGTATCCCTGGAACTGAGCCAACATCTGGAGTCAAGCCAATTCCTGAAGTTTTAGACATATAAAGGAATTGAAATAGATCTATTCAAGTAGTGCAGTAACTGGACAAAATCTTACCATGGTTTCCTCTTTAATTCACATAAAAGCCAAAGCTCTTACTAAGTCCTGCGAGACCTTACATCATTTGATTCTTTGCTATTTCTTGGATTTTATAAAATACCTATACTTGTATTTGCTGAGATGTTGCTTTGGGTTTATATTAAATGGCCAGAGAATGTCTTCCTTCGGCAAGAATTTTTGCATCCATAAACCTTTCTATGTTTTTATTTATATAAGCAATATAAGAGTAGCGCATTTTTACTTGTAAGAAGTTCATACAAACATTCCAGGCTATTAGAGCAAGATGTTATGATTCTAACTTTTAGAGAAGACTGCCTGCCTGTATTTCACATCGTATCATTTTAAACTTTTCAGTAATATATAAGTCTGTTTTTATTGATTGGTTTTTCTCCTGATTATTGGTTATTGTCTTATTTCCGCTTCTTGGCATGTGTAATAATTTTGGATTGGGTGCTAGATGTAGTCATTTTTATGTGGTTGACTGCTCAAATTTTCTCTTTTCAGAATACTACACTATATTTCTGACAGGCAGTTAAACTTGTAGATCAGGTTGATTCTTTTGAGACTTTTTTTTTTTCTAATCTGGGCTTTTATTGTAAAAAACCACTAATTTGGTAAAGTTCTAAAACTTATAAGGGAAAGAAAGTATGATTTGTGGTATTTTTTCTTTCCTTTCTTCTAATTATAAGACTAATACACTGCAGAATTACTAGAAAATCTAGGAATATATGAGACAAAACACACCAGTAATCCTACCATTAAAGATAAGCATTGTTAACTTGCTAATGTATTTACATATATACATATATGTACATAAATATTTAAAAATAGATTTGTGTTATGTGGCATTTCTAGGCCTATTTTAATGTTTTTAAAAGCCTTTATAGGGAGGCTTTAGAATCATTATTATTCTGGACTAGTTTAGATATATTATTAAGGCTTAACTCCTCTGAAGGTCCTTATATCCTAAGGGTTCATGGAGACTCTGCACTCCCACTTACAGAAACTTGAATGTCTCCCAGCTCTGTGTGACATCTGGTAATCATTTAGCTTGCAACTCTCTGTTTAGTCTTTAATTGGACTTTTGGAATTTCAACTTGTAAATGTCAGCTTAGTATTTCACAACAAATTCGAGGAGACTTTCTTACAGATTTTAGGAAGTCTTCTCTCTGCATACCTACCTCCTTTCTGGTTCTGCACTCACTAATTCAATTTTAGCTGCTTCACCTCCCTTAACCTCTGATTGCTGTCTTCTCAATGGAGCGAGATCAGTAGGGATCCACCTCCCTGACCATGGTCTAGAAAGTTTCTTCATGCGGAGCCAGACCAGTTGTTATATTCACATTTGTTTCCATTTTCTCCATGTTGTAAGCCCTGCAGTGACTACTGTCCAATGTCTGAAAATAGTTACTTAGAATTGTTTCTAGTTGTATAATTGTACAAAGTGGTCTACAGAGTAAGTCTGGTTCCATGATGACAAGAAGAATTGGTCTTTTCCTTCAATTTTAAAAGGATCCCAATAAACAATATGTTTGTATTCTTTGTTTCCTTTCGCAACATGTAAAATTCATCTAAGGATATCTAAAGACGTCATTTAATTAAGTTAATACTTGCCTGATCATTTAAAATCTTCAACCATAAACTTCAAGTAGAACAATTTTCATATGCTCATTATCTTAAGTCACCCTCTTTAGATTCCCTGAGAACCAACTCATAGAAGACACTTGCACATTTCAAGTTATTTTATATGTAAGTTCTGATATTTTCCAATGCCTTTATATAGTAATATCTGGAAAGTTTTGACTCATGTTCAAACATTTTTGTTTTCACACAATTAAAATAGTGGTAACACAATGAGACAAAGCTATACAAATTTCAGGGCAAGTGTTTAAATTTTTGAAGTAATCAAAATATATTCCTTGGTTTGATTTTTTAAATAGCTGTATGATAAACACAAAAAAGGTACATAAAATCACTTTCTTTTGATTTCTTGGTGAATAAGGAAAAAATATGACTTCTAAATATGAGATATGGTTTAAACAAAGCTGACAATGTGTTTGGCTTCCTTCTGGAACCTCTTCAAGGTCAACGATTTGTTTTTTACTGATTGACATTTGTTAGGGTTGCTGCAGCCCACGTGATTCTCAGGAACTTAGCTAGCTCTGATTAACTTGTAGGGCTAAAAAATAGACATTTTTATTCATGTCCAATAAGTGCAGACATCAGGTGGAGGAAGTTCTGAAAGTCCCTGAGGTTGCTCGCTGGTTGTTCCTATTTTTATTGTCAATTTTAGCAAAGTGTGAAATGTTCCCCCATTGAAAAAGTCAGACACCTTGTTCCGATTCTTCTCTATTAATACATACAGCTTCACCAGAATCACCCACCTCTTGATGGACTCCTTCAGCTTGACCAAGTAGGGCTGACTGTCGGGAGGAAGAGAGTCATGGGCTAGCTGGGGGTCAGGCACCTCATGGTGCTTTGCAGCCCAGCTGTCATCCAGGCTGTTTTCTTTTGCCTGGCTACCAGACCAGAGTTCGTGGTCCGTATTGATTACCTTTGAAAACTGATTTTTCCTTCAATTGTTTTTTTCTACTTAGTATTCCTTCCCTCCCAAATTTGATTAAATATGACAGAGAGCAAGGAAAAATTTTCCACTTTACCTCTAGCTCTGAAGCCACGGAAGCTGTGTCCACACCAAGGTCCCCAAATGACCTAAGTTGCATATTACATATATACATACACACATATGTATGTGTATAATATATATGTAATATATACATATACATAAATTTTAAGGTTACAGTGTGTGTCTATATGTCTGTGTGTGTGTGTTTTCTTGAGTTATGAAGCCCTGGCAAGGTCTGGGTGTAAGATCAGAGTCCTTTTGTTGTTGATAAAGACTGTCTTTACCAAATGAAAATTATATCTCGACTACAAAATTTAGTTATTTAGTACTTGGTTAAATTATCTCAATATCATTCTAATCAAATTTATTTTGTAACTAGGGATGTGCTTGTGATACAAATGTGACACAAATTTGCCTATAAATCCATTACGTGTATACAATCCAAAGATTCACCTTTCAATGGAATACTACAGAAGTTTTATACGAAACTTGTTTTAGGGGCACCTGGCTGCCTGAGCTGGAAGAGCATGCCACTCTTGATCTCGGAGTTGCAAGTTCGAGCCCCGGTGGAGTGTAGAGATCACTTCAATAAGTTAAAAAAACTGAAAAAAATTGTGTTAGTTGGCCTAGTGAACACAGGTTTCATATTTCAAGTGTTTTTTTTATTTCTCTATCTGGAAGACATCTGGTCCAAAAAGAAAATTCATACAAATATTGTCTGCAAATATTATTTCTTGCCTGCAAATATTATTTCTTCTTTGTTCTTAGTTAGATTGCCTAAATCAGTCTTGTTTCACCAGTTCAGCTATTTGAAAGGACTCACTGGGGGCACCTGGGTGGCACAGCGGTTAAGCGTCTGCCTTCAGCTCAGGGCGTGATCCCGGTGATCTGGGATCGAGCCTCACATCAGGCTCTTCTGCTATGAGCCCGCTTCTTCCTGTCCCATTCCCCCTGCTTGTGTTCCCTCTCTCGCTGGCTGTCTCTATCTCTGTCGAATAAATAAATAAAATCTTTAAAAAAAAAAAAAAAAGGACTCACCGGACTCCACAGAGTATTCTCACATAAGGCTTTTACCTAAAGACAAAAGGTACGCTGCAGCAAGAGAAAGTACAGGCAAGCGTTGGAGACATTCCACAGTACATGCTCCTCATTGACCCAGCCAGATGCATGAACCATGCTACGCTGGCTTTAACTGCCCAGATTTGTGCAAGAATCTCTCAATGTCTCATTAAGTTATCAAGCCAGCCTCATGAAACCGGTTAGGTTAATTGCAAACTATGAGTAAAGAAGCTGATAGAGGGGGTCACGAAGGCCATTTGGGATTCTAAACAGCAGATCATAAATTCCAAAGTTCTTGTCTCAACCAGGAGTCAAAATCCAGACATTCAGACATCCCCAGGGATAGAGATACACCTGCAAATTAACTCCATCTCTACAATGTCTTTATTCAACAAATATTTATTGAGCATCTACTATCTGCCAAGCATGTAGCAATGAACTAACCAGGCTGTCTGTGACTTCACAGAGCTGACGTTCTAGCTATTTCCAGAGTTACTCTTCGAAAGGCAGTTCTAACATAGTCAATGCAGAATTCTCAGTTAAAAGTGACAATAAAAATCTGGCATCGTCTCTAAACTTCATGTTCACCTTATAACTAGCTTCCCTTTACCATACTAAAACTCCTCCGACCCACAAACTCAAGAGAGATAATACACACTTAATTTAATTCCTGTTTTGGGGTTATGCGTTACCCAGCAATATGACACAAAAATAGTGAAGAGAAGGCTATTAAACAGCAAAGCTCAACTGAGTAATCTGAAAGATCAAATTGGCTTTATTGAACAAGTCATGAGTTGGACAGCACACGTTCTAGCAAATAGAAAGGAGCTATGTTGCGCTGCAGGAAAGGAAAGGCTTCTGAAGACAAAGAGGGGGCAGAAAAAGGAAATCAGTAGCAAACAATGCATTGTTTTGGTCAAGGCCATCCTCCTAAGGGGGATGGAAGGGGTCTATCAGTAAATTTCCTAGTGCTGACCAGGAAATTCCATGTTGATTGGTTAGAGATTCCATTCTGGGGGGGTTGAAACTGCATTAAGTGTTAAGTCTTGGTTTGCTGACATGGAGCTTTAACATAATGACTCCATTAGGGGCCTGTGGTTTCCTTTTTTTTTTTTTTTTTTAAGTTTTATTTATTTATTTGAGAGAGAGAGAATACGAGCCAGGGGAGGGGAAGATGAACAAGCAAACTCCCTGCCAAGCACAGGGGAGCCTGACATGGGGCTCAAAGTAGAGCTGGATCTCAGGACCCTCAGATAATGACCTGAGCCCAAGGTAGATGCTTAACTGACTGAGCCACCCAGGTGCCCCTGTGGTTTTCTGCTTTAACAGGCAAACGCAAAAGAGTACATGCTGTATGATTCTATTTATTGAGATACCAAAACCAGGACAAACGAATCACGGGTATTAGATGTCAATAGGGCGGTTACCCATGGGGGTGTAATGGCTGGAAGGGAGCTCAAGGGCTGCGTGCCTCTGGGTGCTGGCACTTTTCTAACTTTTGATCTAGGAGAGGGTAACATTTGTGTTCCCTTTGTGTTTCCCTTTACGCTTTTTATCAAGACTTAAGCACTTTTGATGTTCCTCCAACTAAAACATCAACATTAAATCCCTGTCTCCAGCTCTTGGAAACTTGGGCTAAGACCATTGAAAGTTAATTTTCAAAATAGCTGTTCCTCATCCTCATGCAGGTAGATTACATATGAAGTGGTTTACCTGTGTGTAACATACACATAAATTGGTCTATGCATTAATCATTTTCTCCAGGCTGTCTGTGCAGGAACAAAGAATTACACCAGCATTTAAATTTTCATTCCTAGTTTAAAAGCAAAGGAAAAAGTCAAACAAATCCAAAAATCATCAGTGCAGATCTTTTTTTTTTTTTTTAAGATTTTATTTATTTATGTGACAGAGAGACAGCCAGTGAGAGAGGGAACACAGCAGGGGGAGTGGGAAAGGAAGAGCAGGCTCCCAGGGAGGAGCCCAATGTGGGACTCGATCCCAGAACACCGGGATCACGCCCCAGACGCTTAATGACTGCGCTACCCAGGCACCCCCCAGTGCAGATCTTTACATAAGGGCTTTGGGGATTCAACATTACACATTTTTTCTTAAGTTTCTGGTTTCCAAGGAAATGGCACTCTGAATCTACTTCTAGCCCAGGCTTGCTGGTAACCGCTTTATACACAGCTCTGCTTGGCTTTAAGCCAATCAAAACACCACATCTAAAGTTTACCTAAATTCCACCTTTCCCCAGATGCTAAAATAATCCCATTTCTTCCTCTGGTTAGGTGTCTCCTAGTTCTTATGGTGCGCGCCATCACTTGTGGCAACGAGTCAATAAACCCACTCTGTTGGACAACATACTTGTCCCTGGCACTGTTCATTAGATGGGCATTATCTGTCTACATCTATAGATACTATTTTATAATACTGACTGTGCAGGAACACACAGACTGTAATTTAGAGAAATATGTATTTGGTCACTCAGATAACCAAACATATTTCTCATATATATTCAGTCTTCATTCACAGTTCCTGATTCACTTTTCCCAAAACCCTTGGAACTTCCTGAGTGATAAGATCAATGGGAGCATCTTTTGTTATAATGTTTGGTGTCTTGTCCTCAGTTCCTAAAATCCCTTCAGAGACATAAAGGTGGAATGGGGGTCTTGTGATTTATAACAAGCCACTTTCCACTGACTGGGTTTATATTAATGAGGTGACACAACCACAGGATTAGAAGGTTGGAACTTTCCGTCTGCCCCCCTGAGCTCCAGGAAGAGAAGAGGAGCTGGAGGTTGAATCAATCACTAATGGCCAATCAATCACGTCTGAGTAATAAGGACTCCATAAAAATAAAAAAACCGAAAGGGTTAGGATAGCTTCCTGGTTGGTGAACACGTGGATGTTTGGGAAAAGTGGCATGCTCAGAGAGGACATGAAAGCCCCGTGCCCTTTCCCCTCACCTTGCCCTATGCATTTTTTCCAAATCCCTGCTCCTGAGTCATGTCCTATAGTGATAAACCAGTCATCTAGTAAGAACAGTTGTCCCTTGAGCAATGCAGGCTTGAACGGTGTGGGTCCACTTATACATGGAATTTTTTTTAATTTTTATTTTTTATTTATTTGAGAAAGAGAGAATGCAAGCAGGGGTCGGAGGCAGAGAGAGAGGGACAAGCAGACTCCATGCTGAGCATGGAGCCTGATGTGGGGGGTCAATCCCACGATCCTGAGATCATGACCTGAGCCGAAACCAAGAGTTGGATGCTCAACCAACTGAGCCCCCCGGGTGCCCCATATATGGATTTTTTAACAATACATACTGTAAATGTATTTTCTCTTCCTTATGATTTTCTTAATAACATTTTCTTTTCTCTACTTATTTATTGTAAGAATACAGTATGTAATACTCATACAAAATATATGTTAATCCATTATTTTCATTATTGATAAGGCTTCCTGTCAACAGTAAGCAATTATTAGTTAAGTTCTTGCAGAGGCAAAAGTTATACATCAGTTTTCAACTGTTCAGGAGTCAGGGGCCCAACCCCACATTATGAAGAGTCACCTTCTAAAATGCTTCTGAGTTTAATGAATCAAACCCAAGGGGTTGATCGAATCCCCAAATCTATAGGGAGTGGGCCAGAAGCACAAGTAACAACCTGGAATTGCGACTGCATCTGAAGTTGCATGTTGTGGAAGGGATTGGTTTTGTGGGACTGAGCCCTTAATCTGTGAAAATCTAATGCTGTATCCAAGTAGATAGTGTCAGAATTGAGTTGAATTGAAGGATAACTCCTGGTGTGCAAGAATTGCTTGGTGGTGTGGGAAACCCCCCCAACACACACACATGTTGGAATGGGGTCAGAACCACTTTACAGATACACACATACATAAATCGAGTGCTGAATCATTTGAAAGCAAGTGCTTGACAACATGATACTTGGTCATGATGTACCCAGATGTACCTAAGTACCCAGAACCTATCTCCTAAGAATAACATTCTCCTATATAACTTACTAGCATAATTATATCCCCAAATTTATTAATATAATAATCCAGCATGTAGTTCCACAGAAAATCTGAGATCAAGCTCTAAATGCTGTATCTTTCTTGGGAAGACATAACTGTAGCAAGCTCTCTTAAATAAATTAATCCTAATTATGTTTCAATGTTTATTATTTCATGAGAAAATTAGCCTAGATCTTGTGTTCATTTGACATAGCACAGTTTAAACAATCTGTATGTTTCAGGTAAAGCAATGTTTGCCCCAACTGGGAAATTAAATGCAAATATTGACTTATTCAGAGAGCCATAAACCTTGGCATGACCGTAAAACTACAATCTCTTTATCAGTTGGTCCACATTAACAATTTGAAGAGAGATATTTCAAAACACTTTCAGATATAAGCCATAAAACAAAATACCAATAATAAATGTGGGACACAAATACCTCATTCTTTTTTATGGCTGAGTAATATTCCATTATATATATATATATACCATTCCTTCTTTTCCATCTTTATCCATTCATCTGTCAATGGACACTTGGCTGCTTCCATATTATGGCTGTTGTGAATAATGCTGCAAAAAAAACCATTCAGGTGCATATATCTTTCCAAATTAGTGTTATGGTTTCTTTGGTGAATATGCAGTGGTGGAATTCCTGGATCATATTTTAATATTTTTAGGAACCTCTATCTAGTTTTGCACAGTTTGCATTCCCACCAACTATAAGTGAGAGTTCCCTTTTCTCCACGTTCTCACCAACATTTGTTTCTTGTGTTTTTTACATTAGCCATTCTGACAGGTGTGAGGTGATAGCTCATTGTGGTTTTGAATTACATTTCCCTGATGATTACTGATATTGAGCATTTTTTCATGCATCTGTTGAGCCTCTGTATATCTTCTTTAGCGAAATGTACATTCGTGTGTTCAGACCAGTTGTTAATTAGATTATTTATTGATTGATTTTTGGTGTTGAGTTGTAGAAGTTCTTTATATGTGTTAGATACTAACCCTTTATTGGATATATCAATTGCAAATACCTTCTCCCATTCAGTAGATTGTCTTTTTGTATGTTGGCAATTTCTTTTGCTGTGCAGAAGCTTTTTATTTAGATGTAGTTCCAATAGTTTATTTTTGTTTTTGTTTCCTTTACGTCTGAGGACCTATTGAGAAAAATATCATCATAGTTGATGTCAGAGAAATTACCACCTATGCTCTCTTCTAGGATTTTTATGACTTCAGTTCTCACGCTTAGGCCTTTAATCCATTCTGAGTTTGGTTTTGTGTATAGTGTAAGAAAGTGGTCCAGTTTCATTCTTCTGCATGTTGCTGTCCAGTTTTCCCAACACCATTTGTTGAAGAAGCTTTTTCCCATTACATATTCTTACCTCCTTTGTTGAAGATTAATTGACCATATAAGCACGGGTTTATTTCTGGGCTATGGATTCTGTTCTGTTGATGTATGTGTCTGCTTTTGTGCCCGTACCGTACTGTTTTGACTAATACTTTATAATTTATCCTGAAAGCTGGAATTCTGACACTTCCACCTTTGTTCTTCTTCAAGATTGCTTTGGCTATTCAGGGTCTTTTGTGGTTCCATACGCATTTTAGAATTATTTGTTCTAGTTTTGTGAAACATGTTGTTGGTATTTTCATAGGGATTGCATTAAATCTGTAGATTGCTTTGAGTAGTATGGACATTTTCACAATAATTGTTCTCTCAACCCAGGAGCATGGAATATCTTTCCATTAGTTTGTGTCATCTTCAGTTCTTTCACTAGTGTTTTATAGTTTTCAGAATACAGGTTTTTCACCTCCCTGCTTAAGTTTGTTCCTAGGTATGCTATTATTTTTTGGTCCAATTGTAAACAACGAGACTGTTTTCTTAATTTCTCTTTCTGCTACTTCATTATTAGTATACAGAAATGCAATAGATTTCTGTGTATATGGGACACAAATAGAAAGCCATTGACCTGAGGCTGTTCCTTAACTATAAAACGTACAAGGTTTTATCCCTTTGGAAATACCCTGATGCCCACAGAGATCAGAGTCAGGGGTCTGTTTCTTCAAATCAGAAAGATCCTACACACTTCAGTTCACTTAATTCTCAGTTGGAAGACAGTTTTCTGCTTTTCGCTGCCCACTGCAGGCTCTTCTCCATTTGGGGAAGAAACTTCTCACTTATGTAGGAGCATCTTGGTCTCTGCCATGAATTATCTTGTGCTGGGCTCTGGCCCTTCCTTCTCCAAAGCTCTTAAAGGGTCCGGTTGTGTTTTCAGACTTCCTATTGCCCAACAGCAATTTATCCACAGACTGTGAGCAAGACTAAAATTCTTGCAAGACACTATTTGTCTTTTTCTTTCTCAGTCCAAGCATTTTAGGACTTTCTTAGCTTTTTCCTTAAGATAAACTATTAACTGGGGAGTGAGGAAATGGTGGGGGAAGTACAGGAATATATAAATGGAGGAAGGAAAAGGAGATTTTGCCTACTAGTTTATAGCTTTTGTTTTCCAGAAGTCCAAAGAATCAGATACCACTAAAGAAGTTATGATAAGTGCGTCAGAAAGAGAAGAGTTCCTTCTGTTTAGGAACAAGAGGGGATATGGAATGGAAGGAGTAATCATGACAATTAAGAGAATAACAGATGTCTCTGGTGACTTGAAGAAGATTCCTGTGGTTCTGAGAAGAGAGGGGGCAGGGGATCAGTGACAAAAGCTAAGAAGCAGATGGAACCTGGCTAAAACAATGAAGACCCAGGTGATTGTTTTGGGTCCAAAGAGTTTGGGCTTTCTACTTTTCAAGTGGATCCTTGGAACAATGACCTGCTTTGAGAAATAGACACAAAATTACTCCCCAATCTAACTCTCTATCACTCTTAAACACCTGCTTTGCAGGTTCTACCTGAGTAGAAGGGAGACTTTCCACCTCTCAGCAGACAGAAAAGATCTTATCACGAAATTAACTTGAGCGACACCAGCAAAGATGGTGAAATAGGAAGCCCCAAGCTCCCATTCTCACATGGAGACACCAATTAACAATATATGGACAGAATTGCGCTTGAGCCCTCTGGAACAGTTAAGAAGTCACAGCACCTAGGCAAGCACAAAGGCAGAAGGAGTGTATCTAAGTGGATGGGAAAAACGTTTGATACTTTATCCGCTCTGGCAGAGTGTGATATGATTGGGAGAAAACTCCCAACTCCAGCTTTTTCCTCAGGAGGGAAAGAGGAGTGGAGGCACAGAGCATGTGTCCAGCCTTCTGGATTCTTGAGGGGGCACCAGAGGGATCGGTATCTGTCTCACGGATTTGGAGTGCTGAGGGAAACTGGCACAGTTTGGATGTGAGACTGGGGGTTGCTCAGAACAAAGCAAGCACTGTGGCTTGTCACAGCTCCAGTGTGACCATGGTCTCACATGGATGCAGGGAAGAAAGAGCATGGTGCAGAAGAAGCAGGCAGACCTCTTTAACTGGGAGGTTTACACACACATGCCCAGAGACAGACAATCCCCAGAAAAGGTGGAAGGTTAAGATCTACCAGCCTTGATGACAGGCTCTAGGTTCATGCATGGCAGGATGGAAAGCTGGAGGGTGCTATTTTTTAGACAAAATCTAAAACAAAAGATCCCAAGGAGAGAGAAACACATGAGCCCAACAAACCAAAATAAATCTTTAGAAACTGACCCTAAGGAAAAGGAGAGCTATGAATTAGCTTATCTCGAAAAGATTCCACACTCACGTTTATGACTGCATTATTCACAACAGCCAGGGACACAGCCCAAATACCCATCAGCAGAGGAATGAATAAACCAAAAGTGGCATATGCAGACAATGGAATACTATTCAGCCTTCCACAAGAAGGGGATCCTATCACTTGCTACAATGTGGATGAAACTGGAGAACATTATGCTATGTGAAATCGCCAGTCAGAAGGACAAAGAGGTATGATTCTATGGTTGTGAGGTGTCTAAAGGTAGTCACAGTTAGAAGCAGAGCCAGATCGATGGTTGCCAGGGGCTGAGGGTGGAGAAAGGGAATTGTCACTCAATTGGTGTAGGGCTGCAGTTTCACAAAGAGCAGCGTTCTAGAGAACTGTGGCACAATAATGTGAACATATGTAACACTACTGAACTGTGTACTTTAAAATGGCTAACGTGATAAATTTTATGTGTTTTTTTACCACAATTAAAAAAAAACTAAAGAAATTAATGAGTTAAAAAACAATAATCATTTATTTCTTGCATGCTTGCCTTTACACAGAAGTCACAGAAAAACATTTTGCTTCTAGCTCAATAGTTCTCAATGAGGAGATTTTGTCCCCTCTCCATCAGGGGACATTTGGCAATATCTGGTGACATCACATCTGGGGTGGGCAGTGTTTCTGGCATCTAGTGAGTAGGGGCCAGAGATCCTGTTAAACGTCCTGCAGGGCACAGGACAGGACCCCTGCCCTGCAATAAAAACAATTATGCAAATCAGAATGTCATTAGAGCTTCTTCAGAGAAGCACTGTCCCAAATTATTAACCTCAGTGTTACTGCTCTTTCATTCCTTTCCCTTTCCCTCCAGGTTGGGCTGGCAGAGTTCAGACTCTGGAAACAAGAGATGGTCAAGCTGGGGTGGACCTAAGGTGAGAGCACAGAGAGTGGAGCCTCTTGTTCAGATATTACTGAAGCCCAAAAGAAAAGGAAAAGAAGGAGGAGGATGCAGAGTGGGTGAGAAGCAGGGAGGGAGATTGGAATTGGGAGTTTGGGTGGGGTGGGTGTTGAGGGAAGACCGCTGATAGATCCTTTTTGGGCTACTAGTCTGTACAGTTCTGTACCAAGCACCTTACTAGTGTGGGTCTCTTGCGATCCTATAATTCCTCAGGAATCATTTAAAGCTGTAATACTATAAGAGAAGACAGAGTGTAGAGTGCGCTTGATAGATTTAATTGTACTGTATGGTGACTAACATAATATAATTAAAAATATTATTTAAAAAATTGGTTTTTAGCACATTCCACTCAAGGGAAAGAGTTTGTGGTTGTCCCTTATGGGGCTGGGCTCCTTCTTTGTCAAAGCCCAGGAGAGAGCTGTACCCCACTATTTTACTGGCTGCTGGGATGGTGATAAGGGCACAGGGCATGATGGGAAAATGCCAGTATGCACCTTGGGAAAGAAGAAGAGGCACAGAAGCCCAGGAACGAGACGATAGAGGTTCTTCTGAAGCTCTTCCACAGCTTCTGGGAGAGTCCGTTCCCCCTCAGACACATCTCAAGAATTTAAGAAAAGAGAATTGCATTTAGTAATCTGTGCCAACTGGTCCTGGGAACTAAGCCAACCTTAATGGTGTTTCTTAATTCTTTTCTTTGAAGTATGGAGTTAAGTGCAGAACCCACGGAACCCTGAGGTGACGATGATGGTCACACTGTGTTCCCAGGTTCCTTCTGGCACTCCCAAAGGCAGGAGGAAGCTTGTGGGATAGAGTGTTCAGCTTATGTGACTGGCTCTGGTGCTGCTACTTCATCTGGTGTATGCAAGTCGGCTTCCAAAGAACACCCACCTGAGGGCTTGAGGAGGCACAGGGCCCCTCTGTTTCACAAAACTGTCCCAGATGTGAGTCCGCGATATTCGTGCATGTCCTTACCCAACTACACCCCCAGCTGGTTTCACCACTTCCTAGAGCTGTCCAACCTGTCCGGGGACAGCGATCTATTGCTAGAGAGAGAGGCCAGAGAAGAAAGGCAATTGTGCAGCAGCCAGCTCCTAGGCAGTGGTGCTAAGGGGTTGGTTCAGCCTGTCCGGGGCCCAGGGAACTGGAAAAAAGAAAAATATACATGAGTAACAAAAAAATTTCTTTCTATATTATTACTATTATTAGCTACCTATTATTGAAATATTGCTCCTTGAAAGCAGTATAGTCAGACCATGGTTAGATATATATTATTGAGTACTATTATTTATCAATTTCTCTATTACAGTCAATGCTACTATGACTAGTCGCATATTATGGAATGGTCCTTGGAAGCAGTAAAGGCCTTCTAGAAACATTTTCTCTAAACTTTATAATAAATCAGCGTTGATATTATTTCCATATTGAAGAGATTTGGAAACTGAGTCACAGAGAAGAACACAGACTTGTCCAATAACAGAGCTAGTGAATATTGGGGTGGCAGTGCACACATAGAGCTCCAGGAATCCCACGTTCTCCCAGCCAGTAGGTGGTTCTCCTTGTGACTTTTCTGAATCAAACTGCTAGGAGTTTGGGGAAAAAGGAAGTGCAGGCACATTTCACAAATCTCATCTGTAAGGGTCACGTCCCGTGTGGCTGTAAACTCTGGCCTAAGGAAGGGCTGGTGGCTTTCAAAAGATAAAGACAAGTAGAAAATTCTACAGGACGGTGTGAGAACCCAGAGTTACAGTCTCCTGGGAGTGTGTGAGCGCTCAGCTGGAACCACGGGGCTGATCCACGAGACAGGTAGGCAGTGCTGAGAGATTGTTTTCAACGTCTCACTCTCCTGCTGTGCCTCCCTGAGAGAGGACATTTGATTGGTGGCTCCTGGAAATAACGTGAGGGGCACCAGAGTATTTTGGAAATGGAGGGAGCAGAGGGAAGGAGTATCTGGTTGAACTCTTTCTGCTGTTTGCTGTGTGATCTTGATGAATCCCTTACCTGAGGTCATGTGTTTAATGGGAGCACAGTCGTACCTCTTCGGATGTTCTTGGGCCCTGTGCACACCGGACAGTCCCTGGGCTGAGAATGGTGCCCCCAAGAGATCCAGCTCAGCTGGCCACTATTACCTCCAATACCGCTAACATCACAGGTCCTTGAGGCAGGCAAGTGGAGGTCCCGGGCTTGAACCTGGGTTTCATGACTCCAGGTCCCATTCTCATGCTTCTGCGTGCTGCTGCTTCTCCACACAGAATCAACGCAGGCACAGGAGCTGAGGCTAGGTGGGATGGACGAAGAGGTCGCATGCTCTAATGCATTGTGCAAAGGCTCCAGACCCAGAGAGAGTGGGGTCCAGCCCTGGTTCTACAGCTGCCCAGTTGTGTGAAGGTGCCTGAGTAATCATCATAACTGCAAATATTTCTTCAGCATTAACTCTTTGCCATGCATGTATGCAAAGTGGGTATTATTTCCATTCGTAATAAACTTTTTCTTTCTGAGTTTCCCTAACTACGACATGGTTTTGCTAACTAAAGAACTAAGTAACATACAGGGTTGTTGTAAGATTAAAGGTGCTATAGGGTGGGGTGGCTGGCTGGCTCAGTCAGTAGAACATGTGACTCTTGATCTCAGGGTCATGAGTTCAAGTCCAATATTGGGTGTAGGGCTTAGTTTAAAAAATAAAAAAAAAGGCACTACAGTATAATGTCCAGTAAAATATGAAAAAAAAAACTTGGATTAGGGGCGCCTGGGTGGCTCAGCCATTAAGCATCTGCCTTCGGCTCAGGTCATGATCCCAGGGTCCTGGGATTGAGCCCCACATCAGGCTCCCTGCTCCGCGGGAAAGGTGCTTCTCCCTCTCACACTCCCCTTGCTTGTGTTCCCTCTCTCACTGTCTCTTTCTGTCAAATAAATACATAAATTCTTTAAAAAAAAAAAAAAAAAGAACACGTAGGATTAACCCTAATAAGTATTATTATTGGACTAAAAAAATGAGCAGTTAGTTGAGATGTGCAGAACCTGAGTAGGAAAACGTTGACAAAGAGAACCCTTCCTGCATCTCACGACTGGTAGGGAAGTTTGAGGGTGAATTCCCTGAATGTTGGCAATTGAGTTGTTGTGGGTAGAAGTAGAGGAAAGAGATTCCTACATATTGCAAGTTTTTGTGACCCTTTGCCTCTGGATGTTGAATCTCACGATTGGTGCTGCTGCTTCCTGTGAAGCGTCTCTTATCTATAATGAATGGACTGTGCCAAACGCTATGCAAAAAAAATTCATGATCCAAATTTTTGTGGTTTCACAGCTCCACGTGATCGTTTCCTTCCTGAAAGGAGATAGGTCAAGTCAGGACTAATGGGAAAATCACTGGCTCCCAGTGTGGGAGCCTTGAGACTCTACACTTTTTAAGAGCTGAATTTATTTTCTCTTCCAGTGTTGGTGGCACCATCATATCACAACCCATGGCCAATCAGACCATGTAGTTCTGACACCAAATGGCATCAACTTCCCCAAACAGAGACACCCAAACCCACCAACCAGAGCAAGACAGCCTAGAAACGTCTAAAGGCAGAGATCAAAGTTCTTGGGGTAAGTCCGATTCAGACCTTGCTGGACTGGGATGACGAGGCGCAGGAAAGAACTGAAGTCTTGGGACCACATCGTAGTATGGAGGCTCTTAAGTTTTGCCAAGGAAATTCAGGTTGATGGGAAGACCAAAGGGAGCCCCCTGGAGCCATCTGAACCTTCCCACAAACGTAAGATGATATGAAAACTGTATTTCTCCTATTCTGAATCTGAGCAAGTGACTTTGTTGATGTTTCTGTATTTTGCAGTAGCACACTTCTCAACATTTTATTTTTTAATAAAACACTTTATTGAGGAATAATAGGCATACAAAAAGCTGTACATCTGTATATTTACTACAAATGTAATGGTAAATAATTCCATCTTAGGTACATTTTTTCCTGTTTCTGCTGCGTGTTTAATAATCTGACTGATGTTTTGAAAGGAATTTTCCCGTCACCACAAATGTAGGAAGAATTAACCTCCTTCCCCTTTTTCTCCTTCCCTTTTGAGAACAGAGATATTTGCCTTTTGGTGGTTTTTCTCCTCTCATGCAAGATTTATTAACGAAGCTCTACGGAATGAAGGGAGGAGGGGGAGGATATATCTAGAACAGGGAGGGCACTATAGAGCTCTGTCTCCTGGAATTGTCTCTACACGATATGATCTAAGTTTGCAGAACCTGCTGGGAGCGATTGTCTTGCCTCAAATATACAATCCTGTGGATTACTATGAGGCTCATGGGACATAATGCTTGGAAAACGTTGGCTTGGTAAATGTTAACAGAGCCATAACTGTCTGAGGTAGACGTGAAGGAGGAAAACTGGCCACTTGGAAGCCAAGATCCTCCACTATAGGAACATGGACTGGAGGGGGCAAGGAGCTGGCCAGAGGGCCAGACTCTCTGTTGTGTTCAGCAGGGTCTGGGGGGTATAAGGAGGCATGTCCACACCACCAGGGCAAAGACAGTGTGAGGGCTTTCAGATGCCCCCTGTTCCCATAAGAAGTAGAAGGAGAGTGAGTAGCAACAGAATCAGAGAGCCAGGGGGAAACAGTCTTGCACGGAGCTGGGACCCAGCACCATGTGAGCAAGCAAGGGGGGAGAGGCAGAGATGCCTGAAGACTTGCTGAGCACTTGCCCGGTGTCCCGAGACAGTAGTTGTCCGCTGGCACAGCAGCTCCTCCAAACATCTTTGCAGAGTTCTCACTGCAGAGCTTTTCAATGTCTGTGTCCTTGCTGGGGTCCTTCAGAGAGTGATCATGTGCGAGCACCCTGGGAAAGATTCAGATGTCTTGCCTTTCCAAATGCTGATATATTTTTTAAAGGTTTTATGTATTTATTTGTGAGAGAGAAAGCACACAAGCAGGGTGAGGAGCAGAGGGAGAAAGCAGACCCCCCGCTGAGCAGGGATCCTGATATGACGCTCAATCCTAGGACTCCGGGATCATGACCTGAGCTGAAGGCAGACACTTCATGACTGAACCACCAGGTCCTCCATCTCCTTTCTTCTTCCAACAGACCATCCAGATCCTGTGTGGGGCAATGGTGTTGAGTTGGGGGATTATTTTGGTATCTGTTCCCTCCTCTCCACAATATACCCCGATGTTTTCCATCCTGTTGAAGGCTGCTTATCCATTCGTAGGAGCCTTGAGTGTGAGTAGAGATCCTTAGGAGGATGGTGGGGCAGGGAAGGGGGGGCTGGCGGGTAAGGTGGGAAAGTAATATCTGAGGATGCCACAAGTTGTCCCTGTTATCTGTTCCAAGAGCCCATCAAAGAGACTACATTACATTTAAACTTGTATCTCCTCGGCTTCTCTACACTTTCTCAGACTTGTCCTTGAGGATGTTGGTATCCGGAGTAGCACTGGCCAGGATTTTTTGAATTTTAGCATGTTCTTAAATTTGGGTTATATTTGTTTCTCATGTTCAGACTAATTGTGATGGATTTTCCGGTGGAAGGGACAGAGGTGAGATATCCTATCAAGGGCATATGCTATCAACACGATTTGTCTCTGATGACGTTAACCTTGACCCTGAGGCTGAGGTGGAAGTGGTCAGGTTCCTCTGCTGCAAAGTCACTTCTTCCTTCATCTTTCCATACTCTACTCTTTGAGAGCCAGTCAAGAAGCACAGCTCACATTGGTAGAGGCACCTTGTCCAGTTTTGAAGACCCAGGATTTATTTAGGTAGACCTGAAGTACTTAATGCTGGGGCTGTGGGATCTACAACTCTTCTCTTCTCCCTGTTTTGTCCCCCTTTTTTCCCATTGTGAAAGGATTTCCTATTACTTCATTGTCCCAAATCTATTAGGTTATGAATATTGTAAAATAGTAGCTTTGACTTCAGGAACACAGCCTTAATGATTCGTTGTGTCCAGCCTTGTCTTCTCTCTGATCACAGCGCGCCACTCCCACCTAGCGGACGCCACCAACTTAAAATGTGTGTCTCCGTCCTCCCATATATGTTAACTGCCCCCACTCTTTTCTTTTTCCATACCATTGCTTTCATGTTTTCCTCTACGTAATGTCTAACTCCAACATTTTCTTCTGTACACATTATTTCCCTGCCCTTAAGGCCCTCATTTTGTTTCCTAGGATAGATTCCTACTTATAGCTGCCTATGTTCATGCTTTTCTGAATACTCTGGGGAACAAAAGTCATATCTGTGTAATTATTGGGTCTTAACGTTGTTGGTCAATGGTTTTCAGGACTGTTTTCATAGGAGTTTTCCATAAACACCATGATCATGACATTGTACTTCACCTGTACACTTAGAAACTGACCTCACCATTGTCTCTCCTTTCTGAGTAGTTTGTCATTTCTGGAATTCTATCTGTCATCATGGAGAAAAAAGTCAACTAACTTTGGTGAGTATGAGAATCAAAACCACAATGCATGGAAATTGAAGGAGAACTCTTCAAGGTCAATCTCTCTACCTTGCAGAGTTGGAAACTAAGTTCCAGAGCAGATATTTGGCAGAGTCAGGAATTGAGCCTGGCTCTTCAGTATTCCTGTCCACTGCACACTCCTCCAACCACTGTACCCTAAATCACTCTTCATTCAGTGTGTCAAATTATGCCTGGGTCAGTGTCCAGGAATCTATTCTAGAAAAAGACTGCCTTCTTATAATGCCCTTCACATGGTAACTGGCCTTCAGATTTAGATCTTCAACAACAAAGAAGGTGACAGCGTTATAAAGATGTCTATTTGTTGTGGATTCACTGTGTAAACCCATCTGTCCAAACCCTTGAGGAAACACAGTCAAAATGTGACCTAGCTCTCATTCTTTTATCTATGTGATGTAAAATTTACTTTTCTGGATTTGAGTATGAACTCTCAGGTCCTACAAGTTGTCATTTGTCATTTGGTATTGGCTAAGAAAACAAATTTGCCTGCATTTAACTCTTCTAGGAAAACCAGATTTGGGAGTGGCAGGGAGAGGAAACCTGTGTGATAAGGAGAAGATTTCTAATCTGTGAATGTTCACTAAGTCTTCACTCAATCCTAGATCCCTCAAGTAGTTTGATGTTGGGGGTCATGGGTGAGAATGCCATATATCACAGTAGCACAAAAATGTAATTTGGAAGCTCGCTTACAAATATTTCCTGAAAGAAATTAGAGAGTGCTCAAGGACAATGTCAATCTATCTCTTTTTCCATCAAATTTAGAGATTGATCAACTTGGAACCTCACCTAATCTCAAACTGCTAGATCGGTGCTGTCGTAAGAACTTCCTGTGACGATAGAGACGCAGTTAGTCACGCGCCCAGGCTGGTGGTCACAGGTTGCAACTGATAGTTGAAATGTGCTAGTGATATTGAGAAACTGAATTTGAAATTTTACTTTTGTTTTACTTTAAATATAAGTAGGCCATGGGACTAGTGACAACCACATTGCTAGCACAATACAAGAACATATTTCTAGATTCTCGAGGAGGCTTTTGGGGCTCTTACCCAGAGAAGAACAATACCAGAGTGAATAGGGCAGTAAATTCAAGGATATAGGGTTTAGCTCAGGCTCACCAGAGTCATCCATCCTGTAGGGAATTCTACTGTGGTCACACATTCTACCTGCCCTTTTGGAGGTTGGGGAAGAAAGCTGTCCTCAGAACAAACAAATCATTCTAAGAAATGTATCTTCTGGAAATCATGAGTCTTGCTGGCTATCAGAAGGCCCAGGATCATACACTTTATAGTCATTGTTTTGGGAAACTGTGGTTAGGAGGAGAAAAATACACTGCCTATTCTCTACCGTGCCCCAGCTCCTACTGCTGAGCGCCCTAACAAAGGGGAGCAACCTGGATGGGATTATATAATATTTTAATTTATGGCTATTTGGTCTGCCCTGGACTACACTTACCCATAAATAGAGCTTTCAGGATAATCTAGATCAATTCCCCTTCCGTGAATTGGAGAAGAGAACAGATTTTGAGATCTTTTTGTTGATTCCCCTTACTCACCTTATAAATGTAGAAATGAAACCCATAGAGGGAAGTGAAATTAGGGAACTGAGCACTCCAGAAAATGGAGAGGGTCTCAGGCAAAGCTACCACTGGGACCTCAGGTCCTAACATCGAATCTGATCTTGTTCCTCACCCTGCTGCTAACGTGTTACACCGTCCTTGGGGCTGGGGCTAGAACTCCGGCTATGCTCATTCCTATGGAGCTCTGCCCATGACCATCAGAACCTGTCCACTGCAGGGCTCACCTAAGCCTGAGGACTATGTTCCCACACTCATCTTTGGGAGTGTGTGTGCATTTAAGTGGGTCATGTGTAAGGAAGAGTAGCTTGCTTCATCTGCTTCCTCTGAGTGGCTGATGGCTTCCTCAAGGGGTTTCTGAATGAGTCGAGGGAGAGAGAAATCATATCTGCTGCATATGGGCATTCTGCAGGCACGGCCTCATGGAGCCCTACTCTCAGTCCTGAATCAAGAATGTAGAAGAGCAATAGTCTCTGCCACCGACTGAATTCCTGCCTAGGGAGAAATATTTCATATATTCATTCACTTGGCCAAGATTTACCTTCTAGGTTCAGAGATGTTGCTAAGTACTGGGGAGACATCCTGGTTGAAGTCTACCGATGCTAGGTCCCCTGACAGACACAGATAAAATAAATTTTTGCACTGCCTTGGCAAAGAGGGATAAGAGGCATGTGTTGCTCATCAACAGTGATTCTAACTCAGCCTTTGTCTTTTAGGCTCGGAGCGGCGTGGCTGCAAACATTCTGAGCTCTCTGTGTGCTCTCGTGGGTTTTATTCTCCTCTCTGTCAACCTGGCTGCTTTGGATCCTGCCTTTTGGAAGTGCGACTTGAACAAAGAGGACAAAGTACCTCTACAACATTTTTATATCCCTTATATGCACCCATATGTTAAGGAAGACTGTTTCATAGCCAAAACCACTCTAGCTGTAAGTATTTTTAGACAGGTTTTCCAATCTCTGGAAGGTTCTGAAATCCTTGCCTTTCGTTAATCCTTCTTTTGAAGATCTGTCTAATTCTTTCTGGTTTGGGTATCTGGGGGAAGGCCAGGGCCATGCGAATGGGAGGGGACTGCTTGCCTGAGATAAAGTGGCTAGGCTCTGGGGTTACATACCAGTGAGATGAAATGGAAGAGCAAATGTCAAATCAAGTTGATGATGAAAAATGAAAACTTAATGTTGATAGAGTTTCTTAATAATCAAAATAATTGTGTTGTTAGAGGATGAAATAGGAGTTTGTTCAACCAAAAATCTTGGCACATGGAATGGTAAATTAAGAAAGGGAGAGACAGCAGGAAGACCCAAGTGGTCAAGAAACCTGGAAAGTATGTGTGCTGGGGTGTAAACTCAGTCTGAGTGGACACTGGGCCCAGCACTGAGAAGCAGAGAGAAGGAAACATGGCCTCAGAGGTGAGGGCTTCTCCTCCTTGCAGGGAGCACAGTGATGAACAGGATTTATCAGGGGAGAAGGTAGCATCGTTGTTGTTTGTGGTAACTTGCCAGGGTGGGATTTCTTAAATTGGGAAATAAGAGATGTAGGAAGATGGAGAATGGGAACTGATTACGGTTGCCATTATTGGGGAAGAAAGCAACGAAGTTTGGCTCCTAGACATAATGTCTTCAGTTGGAGCATCAAAGTGCATGTGTGTGTTTAGAAAGCCCCGGGAAAGACACGGGCAGCATGAGAAGAAAGAGGCTGTGCAGTGTCTGGTGTCCCACAGTCACGAAAGTGAGTTACATCAAGTCCACAGTTGGAAGATGGCCAGATGCTAACGGAGTTGGTCAAGCACGCGCTTGCACCCCTCTCCTTTTTTTTTTTTTTTAATTTTTTTATTAATAATGATTTTTTATTATATTATGTTAGTCACCATACAGTACATCCCCGGTTTTCGATGTAAGGCTCGATGATTCATTAGTTGTGTATAACACCCAGTGCACCATGCAATACGTGCCCTCCTTACTACCCATCCCCAGCTTATCCCATTCCCCCACCCTCCTCCCCTCTGAAGTCCTCAGTTTGTTTCTCATAGTCCATAGTCTCTCATGTTTCATTCCCCCTTCTGATTACCCCCCTTTCTTTATCCCTTTCTTCCCCTACCGATCATCCTAGTTCTTATGTTCCATAGATGAGAGAAATCATATGATAGTTGTCTTTCTCTGCTTGACTTATTTCACTTAGCATTATCTCCTCCAGTGCCGTCCATGTTGTAGCAAATGTTGAGAACTCGTTCTTTCTGATAGCTGAGTAATATTCCATTGTATATATGGACCACAACTTCTTAATCCAGTCATCTGTTGAAGGGCATCTCGGCTCCTTCCACGATTTAGCTATTGTGGACATTGCTGCTATAAACATTGGGGTGCATATGGCCCTTCTCTTCACTACGTCTGTATCTTTGGGGTAAACACCCAGTAGTGCAATGGCTGGATCATAGGGTAGCTCAATTTTTAACCTTTTAAGGGACCTCCACACTGTCTTCCAGAATGGCTGTACCAACTTGCATTCCCACCAACAATGTAGGAGGGATCCCCTTTCTCCACATCCTCTCCAACAATTGTTGTTTCTTGCCTTGTCTATTTTTGCCATTCTAACTGGCGTAAGGTGGTATCTCAGTGTGGTTTTGATTTGAATTTCCTTGATGGCTAATGATTTTGAACATTTTTTCATGTGTCTGTTAGCCATTTGTATGTCTTCATTGGAAAAGTGTCTGTTCATATCTTCTGCCCATTTTTTGATTTGTTTATTTGTTTCTCGTGTATTGAGTTTGAGAAGTTCTTTGTAGATCTTGGATACCAGTCCTTTATCTGTAGTGTCATTTGCAAATATCTTCTCCCATTCCGTGGGCTGCCTTTTAGTTTTTCTGACTGTTTCCTTGGCTGTGCAGAAACTTTTAATCTTGATGAAGTCCCATAAATTCATTTTATCTTTTGTTTCTCTTGCCTTTTTGCACCCCTCTCCTTGTGGACCTGGCGCCCCGCACTTCTCTGCAGGTTCATGATATTATAATGAGAAAAGGCACATGCAAATGAGGTTGATAGTAATTGGCATAAACCAACACATGGGGGAGGAAGCCCCATGTTGGGAAAAATTCTGGAGAGAAGCTGGGAGGGATTTGTGGAAGGAATAAATATGCATTCATGAGGGATAATTTTGCTTTATACGCAAAGGGATTATACTGCGCATGCTTGCTGGGACAGTTTCTAATTAATGTAAACAAATTGTATTTCCTCTTGAACTGTACGTAAAGAGACTAGAGGTTTGTGCAATCACATTTTCTCTCCTGTTCCATCAGGTTGCCAGGTCTGCATGAAGGATGCCTAAGGACAGAAATGGTAGAACCTAGTCTTTGGGCGTCGTATCTTTTTCGAGCTGGTGTGGGTTGTTAGCAACGGAGGCAGCTCTGTTTATGCTACGTTTATTGCCTTGATTTTTCTTTCTAACTCTTATGGACATCAAGAAAGGCTAAGAAAGCCCATCCAGAGGGGGTGTTCATGTTGAATTTTACAAAGGGCTTGCACCAATGAGGTCAAAACCTCACTGATTCTCAGGTGTGTCTGAGAAGGAAGTATCACTGTGTACATTTGGTAAGTGTGGAGACTTCCGGCTCACACAGCTACTAAGTGGTAGAGGTGAGGCCAGAATGGAGGTTGTCCTGTGTCAGTCCTGGACATTATTGTGTCCCTCACTGAGTGAACAGTGTAATCGGATGTCGCTATGTTTCAGCGACATTCAGAAACAATGCACAAGGCGGGTTATGTGTAGCTGATGTGGTTTTGCTCACCCCCCCTCTCAAGGCAGTAAATAAGCAAATGAAGCCAGCTGCAGGCTAGCAAGGAGCACTGTTCTCCTGCTGCGGATGTCCTTCCGATGGTTGAGGTGGTCAACACTGAACAGGCATGAGGGCGTCAGTTGACTCAAGCACCGCCAACCTTGTCTTTCCTGAATTTCAGGGAACTCTGTCTGTGATGCTGATTTGCACAGTGCTGGAGTTCTGTCTGGCCTTGCTCGCTGCTGCAGTTTGGTGGAAAGAGGCTCAGTCCGACTTTGCTGGGGTGAGTGTGCTGGCTGGCCTCCCTGAGTCTGCCAGGTATATCTCCGGGTCTGGGCTGTGTTGAGTGATGTCAGCAAGAGTCGCCTATGGGTCGGCAGGTGTAGGTCACAGGATACACATGGGAGACGGCTTGATGGGGGTGGAAGACAGATGAGGAAAGCAGATGGCAATTGAGTAGCTGACCGGCTGAGGATTGACTAAATGGGATGGTTGAACCTGAAAAATCGACTGGTTCAATCTTTCTATTTTGTAAATGCAGAAACCTGGAACTTAGGTGGCTTGCCCAGCATTGCGTATGCGTTTGCGCCCAGGTGCCCAGAATTGGTTTGTGTCCTTTCCAGACAGGAACACTTTCTACCACAGCCCTAGTCTCTCTAACCACCTTGACTTGGTCAAGGCCATTTGCAAACATGACTCGATTCATAAATGTCCTATGCTCTGGTTTTGCCTTCCTATGATCTCAAAATTCTTTTATCACTTAAAAGATAGTTTTAAAAAATAGTTGTTTCAAAGTCCACGGGACAGCACCCTACCACCCTCATGGATTTATGGCTTCATTTCACTGGATTACAAAACCTTGATTTATCCAAAACTGTATTAAAGAAAGCAGAATGAATATTGAGCTAAGGAGCCACACTTATGTAAAGAACTTAATGACATACTATTCATCTTGTAAGCAATGTGTGTGTGTGTGTGTGTATATATGTATGTATATATACACACACACACACAAAGATGGAGGAAACGATATCGATATATATATATATATATATATCCATGCCATATGTGTGTGTGTGTGTATGTGTGTGTGAACCTGAACCTGAGTGATGTCTGAAGAACTAACATATGAAGAACAAGCATATGAAGAACTAACATATTTTGTTTCTTTTAGAGTGTCCTTTTCTTGCCTCAGAGTTACAAGAATAAATCCACCATACCTGCAAAGGCATTTTCTGACCCTGGAAACGAAGAACTACTGCCTGCTTAGGGAAATATTCATCAGAAATTTGGTTTTATGATGCTGTATAAAAACCAACCAAAAAGATTCAACTCAAGAAAGCAAGTTTGAATTCTCTGAAAAGTAGGCTTTTATATTATGAACATTGAAAATAATATATCTTTGTTTTCTTGTTATGGAATATATGTGTTCAATGGGGGGTCTCTTGATTTGCCATCAGGCAAGGTGCAGATGTGTACATTACCACTGCCTAGACTGCCAGATAGACATGTCCCAAGAAACTAGACAGAATTGTGTGATTCAGAGGTCATGGTGAAGTAAAGGAGACAACTCTTTCTTTCTTTTTTTTTTTTAATATTTTTTTTATTATATTATGTTAGTCACCATACAGTACATCCCTGGTTTTTGATGTAAAGTTCAATGACTCATTAGTTGCATATAACACCCAGTGCACCATGCAATACATGCCCTCCTTACTACCCATCACCAGCCTATCCCATTCCCCTACCCCCTCCCCTCTGAAGTCCTCAGATAAGTCAAGCAGAGAAAGACAATTATCATATGGTTTCTCTCATCTATGGAACATAAGAACTAGGAAGATCAGTAGGAGAAGAAAGGGATAAAGAAAGGGGGATAATCATAGGGGGGAGTGAAGCATGAGAGACTATGGACTCTGAGAGACAACTCTTTCTTGTCCTCCTTCATTGCAAACAGGAGTCAACCGAGTAATGGTGGTGTTCAGACTCTTTCATCGTAGACACTAGTGTTGCATCACATGATTATTCTCATTACAACATGCAGACATGCCCCCCACGATTAAGTGTCAGCAGCTGTGTAAGTAATTGGCTTCAACATAAATCCGTATTTCATTACTATTATGTGTGTTTTTTCCACACCACCAAGCCATCAACTCGGTACTGACACTATCTATCTACCTGGAGATAAATAACATCACAACCCACACAGCTGAAGGGCTCAGTGGTTACAGATGGAAGTTCTCAAGACCTCCTCTTTGGTTCAATTACTTTCTTAAGAGTGGCTCACAGAACTCAGAGAAACATTTCATTTCCTGGATTACCAGTTTATTATAAAAGGATATAACTGTAGAAGAGCCATAAGGAAGAGAAACAGAGGGCAAGGATTGGGAAGGAGTTTGGAGCACCACTGTCCCGGAATCTCCCTGGGTTTACCAAGAAGCTATCCCAATCCTACCCTTTGGGTGGTTTATGGAGGCTTTGTTACATACCCACGATTGATTAAACCATCAGCCATTGGTGATTAGACTCAGTTTTTAGCCCTCTCTCCTTTCCAGATGTCGTGGGGGGTGGGGGGCAGGTGGACTGAAAGTGCCAATCCTCTAATCTAAGGTTGGTTCCTCTGCCTGGGAAGGTTCCCCAACCCATCCTTAGGTTCCCTGAGGGCTTTCCCAAAGTCAGTCAACTCATTAACATAAAAAAAGACACCTTGACTGCTCTATCACTCAGGAAATTCCACAGATTTGTGCCAGGAACTAGATGGAAGACTAAATATATATTTCTTATTATAAATATCACAAAATCATCCTTACATAATTGTGGAAACTCATTTGTTTACTTTTCCTTTTAAACACAAAGTAAGTCAACAGTGATAGATATAAACCTAAATTTGAACTCCCTTCTTCCTCATCAGCTATTCAAACAAAACAAGCAAACAAAGCCTAACTAGAATATTTATTAGGAGTCAGCCAGTTCATATTTTTTCCTGATTTCAAAATAAGAAAGAACACTTGTTCAGGTGTAAATGTTAAGCCTCAACACACACACACACACACACACACACACAACACACACACACACACACACACAAGCTGGTGATGAAAGACTTCTCCTAAACACACACACACACACACACACACACACACACAAGCTGGTGCTGAAAGACTTCTCCTTATTTTATATAAGCTGCATTTCCTGGAATGATTTTCTCACGTTTCCCCTGTCCTGACCCACTATGTCAAGGCCATACTCCCTGTGTCAGATCTGATGCTGTTTCCCCGTTGGGTTTTTCTTTCTGAGAGGAGAATGTTGGTTTTTGCTTTCAGCTCTTTCTTCAAACTCTCTCCTCCTTGTCTCCTCCCTTTCTTCTCCCTCCCTCCCTACACACACAGGTACACCATTCTTCTTATTTATTTGCTTATTGTGGATATTCAACATTTATGGGCACTTTGGGGGTACCAGACACTATGCTGGATGCCAGGGTTACAAAGGTGAATAAGATACACTCCTTGGCTTCAGGGAATTCATAATCAATTGGGGAAAACAGATGACAGTAACGGTACAGAAGCACCATACAGGGCACTAAGTGCTATTTGAGCACAGACTCAAGAACACTCTTCTCTGCCGAAAAGAATGTAGGGGATAAATGTGCGTGTGCATGTGTGTGAGAGAATGACTCCTTCCTTTGAGAACTCCCCAGTGGACACTCCCAGTGGGGCTGTCAACCACATGGGGCCACCCTCCTTCCACACACAGTTGGTTGACTCCACTGTATCCCCGCCACGCCACTCCACCACTTCCATCATGATTCACCAGCAAAATGTCTAGTACTGGAGCTCCTCCTGGGCCTCCCCTAGCTTTGACTCCTTTCTCAGAAAAGGCGGCCAGCCCTTTCGGCAACACTCTAAGTCAGTTCTCATCATAGGTTCAACATAACTGCTAAGTAGCAGTGCCCCTCTAGCGTGCGTGCGATGAGCCTGCCGTCTACCTGGAGATATGAGACGTATTGAAAACACATGTATGAAGTGCTTACCATTACATCCAGCACACAGAAGATGCTCAGTTACCTTGAGTTGTGTTTTCTCTTCGGTCACCTCCCCCCCAGCTCCCCTACACCAAGTTGATCCTCTAACCAATTTTAATTTCAATCCACCTCTGGGATTTAGAAACCAATTAATCTCATCAAATCCTTCATTTCTTCGAGAGAGTCTGTATACTGCTTTAAATGAAGAATCTTAGACAGCAATTTTATTTTGCTGCAAAGGAAGATTTTAGCAGTAATGGCCCTTTTCAGAGCTTCTGCCACAAGTGACTCTCCTGACATCCAGTGGTGATAAAAAGAAACACTTTCCCCCCACATAAATAGAAAGGCAGGCCAGTGTAATAATTCAGTATCCCTGGAGAATTTCCCTGCAGGCAGCTAATTTGATAGCACGAAATCATACCCACAAACTTGTCTGCACATGTCATCAGTGAGGGGGGACAATGCATCTTTCAGAAATTATTTATTATTTGCATCTTCAAAAGGACACAAAGCATAACCATAAAGGAGCTGAAATGGCTAAATTCATATGAAATAAAGTACACTTCAATATGAGATATTATTAGAGAGAAAGAGGGATATTTTATAATGATAAAAGGGTCAGCAGAGCAGGAAGAAACAAGTGTAAATAAATGTGTACTTAACAGCAGAGCCCCTCAAATATAGGAAGAAAAACTGATAGAACTGAAAAGAGAATTCAGCAATATTGGGTTTCAATATTTTATCCTCAACCACTGATAGAAAAACTAGACAGAAAATCAAGAAGAAAATGAAAGACTTGAACACTATTAACCTACTTAACCTGATGAATACATAGGTGATGGGTAGTAAGGAGAGCACGTATTGCATGGTGCACTGGGTGTTATACGCAACTAATGAATCATCGAACTTTACATAAAAAACCAGAGATGTATTGTATGGTGACTAACATAATAAAAAAATATTATTATAAAAAAATTCTAACAAAATAAAATGTATACTAATAAATAATAATATTAATATAATATCATAATATATAAATATGTATTATATTATTAAAATCCTCCACCCATTTTGTGAATGGGTTTTGAGTGAAACTAACGAATATCATGAAATACCACTCCCCGAATTATGTTATATGGCAAAAGGACTTTTGAAGGTATAACTAATATTACTAGGAGTTGATTTGGGGTTAATCAAGGGGAGATTGTCTGAGCAGCCCTGACCTCATCACACAAGCCCCTTAAATCTGGGTCTAGACGTCAGGGACTGAGGAAATCAGAGATTCAAAGCAGCAGAGACATACTCCTGTTGGCCATGATGGGGCCGCTGCCACGTCTTAGAGTCATGTGGCAGTGAACGGTGAATGGCCTCCAAGAGGCCCCCGGTTGACAGCCAACAAGAAGATGGGACCTCATTCCCAGTGTCGTTAGGAACTAAACTCTGTCAGCACCCTGAATGAGCTTGGAAGATGCCCGCATGCCCAGATGATACAGCAGCTCTGGCCAACACTTGATTTTTGCCATTTGAGACCCTGGGCGGAGAACCCCATCCCGCCATGCTCAACTCTGGACCCAAGGAAGCTGTGAGATAATCCATTTGGATTGTGTTAAGCCATGAAATTGGGAATCATGTATTTTTTCTACAGCAACAGAAAACAAATGCCAATCACATGCTCGAACTTAAAAGACAGGAAATTTTGAAAGATTGAAATACTATAAAGTAAGTTTTCTGAACAGAACAGAATTAAATGAGTTATCAATAGCAGAACGACATTGTAGAATCCCCACATAACTGTAAATTTAAATCACTCACTTCTCAATTGACCTTGGGTCAAAGAAATCAAAAAAAGAAATTGGAAAATATTTTAAATTGAATAAAAAAGAAAACATATCAGAATGTATGGGAGGTGGCTAACGCTGGGCCTAGAAGAAAAGTTATAGCTTTAAGTACTTACAGCAGAAACAAAAATGTCTCAAATCAATAACCTAAGCCCCCTCCTATCAAACTAGAAAAAACTAAATTCAAAAACTAAATTCAAAGGAAGCAGAAATTAGGAAATAATTAAGTCTAAAGTAAAAAATCAAGGAACAGAAAACAGAAAATAATAAAGAAAAATCAATGAAACCAAAAGTTGGTTCTTTGAAAATTCCAGCAAAATTGACGACTTTCAGCTGGACAGACCAAGTGAAAATGAGAGAGAAGACACACGTTATCAAAATCAGTCATGGAAGAGGGGGCACCACCACCAGCTCCACAAAAATTAAAAGCCGTAGAAGGGCATTAAATATAATTCTGGACAATTTTATGCCAGCAATTTACACAAATAAATGAAATTATTAAATAGACATAAGTTACCAAAACTGATCCAAGAAGAATTAGAAAACATGAATGTATCTATAACAAGTGAAAACATCAAAATAATATTCAAACACTTTGCCACCGAGAAAAGCTCAGACCCAAATAGTTTCACTGACGAATGTATCTATCAGATAATTAAAGACCAAATAATAATCCATGACAAATTCTTCACAAAAGAAAGGGGGGGGCACTCTCAACTCATTCCATTAGCCAGGATCACCCCGATACCAAAGCCAGAGAAAACACTAGAAGGAAAGAAAGCTACAGAAAAATATGCCTCAGGACTGCCATCTTCCATCTTCCTCAGGTCACAACGACAAAGTCAAATCAGGTGCCCATTCTGGTGGGACATCTTTTATCACGGTATCAGTCATCACCTAGCCAAGGGGCATCCCACCTGGGAGCTTGTCTCACAGTCTTTGTGGGGCCATTCTGATGCCACCAGCTTCCGCAGTGTTTCCACGGCTTCCGGCTTCCGTAGCCGTTGATCATCATAAGGCAAAGGAGGGAGAGCAGAGCACGTGCCCCTTTTTGAGTGTAGAGGATGCACCTCTCCCTTAATCCTTTTGAAACTCAATTCTCAAGAGCCTTGTCAACAGATGGAGGGACAGTCTACCAGTGCCAGCCGTCCAGGTTCCTTTGGCTGGCACTCCCCCTGCTGGCCAAAAAGGGAAAAGCTCACTTTTGTTTTGGCTAAGTAGGAATGCTGAAAAGAAATTTTAGCTCACTTGCCACTTTTTTTTTTTTTTTTTTTTTTTTTTTTTTTGCAGTTTCTTACTCATCCAATTTGCTAGGTCCTAAGATCAAGTTTCTACCGTTTCCATATTATACCAGGAAGTTCTATGATCACTAACTGATTTTAAAGCCTCTGCTCCTTCCCGCCACAGTGGTTCAGTAACCACCTGGGCATCCCCTTTATCAAAAGCATCCTTTTTACCTACAAATAAATCCTTAGCAATATCTTTAGTTAAAGATGAATCCGGGTCTTCAGTGCGATATCAATTCTGATGCCAAATGTTCCAACAGAAGCAGGTAGGGTTGAATTTCTAAAGAAGACTCATACGACCCAATAGGACTCTGCGTACGACTTTAGGATCTATTGCAGAGATAGAACACGGTTATCAACAATAGCATTAAACTAAGGATATACGTTCCAGCTAAAAACCACCTCGCAGCAGGGGTCCATCATGCCAGGCTTGAGTTCCAATTGCCTCCCCCTTTCCTCTGGAATGCACGTTCTGTTTTTGATAGGGAATCCCAACAGAATACCTCAGGACCAAGGAGCCCCAAATTGTAGTGGTGGTTGGACTTCTTCCCCCTGGCTTGTTCTGGGGGCATGTTATGTAACCAGCCCCAACAGCACACATTCTGTGGTCTCCCTGAAACCACGTGCAAATCACTAGTCACACTGTTTTCAATAAATAATGCTGACACGCTGGCCCAAACCACCCAGAAACTCCTCACACCCATGGTGACAAAGCAACACAACGAGTCAATGTGTTCATGCCTTGACGAAGGGTCAGCACCTTGCAGGGACTCCCCCAAAACGGCTCAGGTGGTTATAGGCTTGCTGAAATTAACAGGCACGGGTTTTGACAGACCTGTTTTGACTAGTTACTGCTTGTGTGAGCTTGGATCAATCCTCAGCTTCCTTTAAAAAAAAAATTCTAAAATACATATAATAAGCAGATCCTTGTGTCATGTGAGGACTGGAAGAAGACATTTGGAGCGCCATTGACTCTACCTCTCTGATGTTTGAGATAAGGGAAAAGAAACATTTTCACCTTTCAAAAGTGAACTGTCAGCAAGGAGAAAAAGTATGTGGCGCAGGGAAGGAGCCAGGGTTTGAAGTTATTTTTTTGTTGATAGGGGCGTGTTGAGAACATCACAAGGACTAGAACAGAATTATTAATATAAATGTCATTCAGGGAGTTGGAGTCCAAATAAAAGAATCAAGTGAAACCAAATACGATAGAATATTTACCATCAGAAGAGTTCAGGAAGCTGCTAAGAGATCTGTTTCTGAGCTTGGTAGATTGTCGATTATCTTCCAATACTATTAAGGCTAGCTTATCTCTACTGCCCTTATATGTAAGCCCAAGTTGGAAATAAACACGTCTAGAATAACAGTTCTGCCATAACCATCCTTCTCCAGGGCAGAAGGCAGGGGGGCCACTCCCTGAAAGACATGAAGCACAAGGTCCCAAACCAGGATAGGACGGCTTTATACTTAAAACCCCAGCAACCTCGGACAGACGGCAAGGTAGGTGCAGGGCGTTTTCGGGATCATGTATTCTGGTAGAATTTGGCAATGATTCTGTGATGAGTCTGGGCTGGGGATACACAAAATCCCTGGATTGGGAGCAGACCCAGGCTGGCAGAGTGAGGACCCGGGGAGGGGAGCGGGGAGCAGAAAATCCTTTCTCTGCCAATTCGGTGGTTGTTCTGTGTCAGTATCTTCTTCCTGTTACCTGTTCGGCAAGGATATACGCACCGACAGCAGTGTCACAAATACTTCATCTACTGCCCAGAGTCAACAGACCGCTCTTGCCCCATTTGCTTCCATGTTACATAATAAAAATAAATAAATCTTTATTTACCAGCCCTGAGCCTCCAGCCCCTTTTGCCCCCTTCTGCACTCAGAGACAATCATTAGTTTTCCCTTCTTATCCATGTAAAATTTTTAACCACATGCATATGTGCTCATACACAGGTTAGGACAGTGTTTTATTTTAAAATTAGAGTTTTGGAAGATAAAATGATCTTCTTCACCAAAAGCTGAATATGTCCTTTTCTTAAACTCCGAAATACACAGAGAGGTTTTCACAGAGGCAAATGTAAACTATATGGTCAAAAGTAATTCAGGAAGTTAATTCTTAATTCTGTTGTCCTTTGCATCAGAATTCATGTTTTATCCATAAAAGCGTTACTTGTTTTTGTTTTAGAATTTCAGCAATATCATCCTTTCATTGCTTATCATTAATTCATTTAAAAATAAAGGTTATTCTCCCACTATATGCCAAGCGATGGTCTAGATGGTAAAGAAACAAAAATAAAGAAAATCTTAAATTACTAGGATGTCACAGCCAGAAAAAGAAAAACATCTGTGACTACGTTTTATACTTAGCTTGAAATATTTTGCAAATATTTGATTTAATCTTTAGAAAAGAAGTGTCTCAGTGAGGGTGTCAGAACCTGATTATCCAGGTATATCTAGTGAGAGTGAAAACAGAGCAAACCTTTTTGGCATGAAATTTGGGATGTGTAACACATGCTATATAAGCCTTCCGTTTTGATGCCATAATCCCACCAGAGGAAATTTTATTATAAATATTAATGTTAAACGGATATTTATTTGCAATAGCAAAAATATCAAATATATGGCATCTTGAGAATTTTTATTAAATTATACCATTAGCCTTTTTATGAAATATTGTACAAATGTAAAAGTGATGATTAGAAGACACTTGGAAAGATTTTTAATCTATAACACTAAGTGTAAAAAACTCAGAGACAAGTATACACATAAACCATAATTAAGCGCTCAAAAACCATTTATGTATATCAATGAATATTGAGGTGGAATGGAGACAAACGTTGCTAGTTGTGTGCAGTTAATCCAACTTTACATGAATTTTTCTCTGTTTTTCAAAATCTTATAATGCATTTACTATGTTAAGTACATGAAGATAGTATAGATTTGGGGCACCTGGGTGGCTCAGTCAGTGAAGCCTCTTACTCTTGATTTCAGCTCAGGTCATGATCTCAGGGTCGTGAGATCGAGCCCCATGTTGGGCTTGGTGTTGGGTGTGGAGCCTGCTTAAGATTCTCTCTCACCTTCTCCCTCTGCCCCTCCCCCCCTCACTGGCTCACTTGCTCTCTCTCTCTCTCTATCTCCCAAAAAAAAAAAAATAGTATAGCTTTCTAGAAAAAAAAATAATAATTTAGGCTTAGAGGAAAAGGCCAAAAGAGTGAGGTCTATTCTGTTCTATTCTAAAAATTGATCATATTGAAATTTTAGGCAATGATATAGGAGAATTCATAGGAAAGCTTAAATTGCTCTTGTTCTGAGGAGAAAAGAAATTAACTGGAATGTTGCTGCTTATTAAATAACTTTGATGAATTATCTCAAAAACATTACATCATAAAGTCCTTATGAGGTGAGATAAGCTTTGCTGTTCCTCAATCACAGCTGAAGAATAGAAACTCGGAGAATATACGTGAATTTTCTGAAGCCCCAGAACAAATAACTGGGAGAGGTGGGATATTTGCCAGGCTGTGCCTGACATGAAGGTAAGCATCCTTTCAATCAGATTTCACCCTTCGCAAGGGTGAGCATCTTTGATTCCTGAAAGTGATAATAAAACTGTCCAAGCGCCAGTGGCACCCCATTTACCTGCCCCTTCCTGTCTCCCACTAGGGTGCTGCAGAATCCCATGTTCCATTGATTTCATCCTGCAGGGCCTCAGAACCCACCCTTCCAGGCTTCTAGTAAGGGTTGCTTCTCATCTCCTTCAGATAGATTTGTTGAGAGCCAAGGTAACAAGTTTACAGGTGATACATTTTGCCAGTGTCATCTCTTCCTATGTAATATAACCCTCTCATAGTACTACGAAGTGTGCTGCTGCTTTCTTTGAAACCCCTCCCAGAAATGTGTGCAGCATCTTGCACCCTGAGTGTTCTGGGGCTTAATGAAGAACTCGATGTGTGGTCTTTTTCAGAATGAGCGGTGTCGTTGGTACTGGTGAGTTTGTTGAGAGCATTTCAACAAATGAAATTCGAAGCATGCAGGTGGGACAAGCAGACCCATCTGATTCCGCTCACCATCTACCCAGCAAGCTGCATCATTTCCTTAAAAAGAATCTGCAACCCCTGGGTGTAAGTTACCTTTAGTCCTGTAGACATTTGAGGGTGAGTATGGAAAATTAAGTGGTCTATAATTTTATTTCATGCCAATTCATAAGATTAGGTAAGAAGTGGATGAGGAAAATATATCTGGGAGCACCGTTAGGTCAAATGTTTTGGTGTGAAGCTGTTCTGGGCTCCCAGAGATCAAATGGGATGTTTTTCCCAAACATAATATCCCCATGAGGTAGTATCCATCCATGGGGCTTAGTAAACCAACACAATTTCTTTGGATTTCACTCTTCCAAGGTTTATTTTTAAGAGCCAATTAAAATGGAAAAGATCAAGTGAATTCATATGTGATCCCGAGATTGAGGGAAAGACGTCTCTAATTGTGGAGAGTTTCTACTTCACCCCTATGTTCTGTTTTTCTTCCTCCAGGTAGCTCAGATAATGATTGGCCTGAAATGCTGCTTATTTGGGATCATTGAGATTTTTTTTTACTGGTTCATTAATGACAGGAGTCTTTTATTCTGCTTTTATATTGGCTACCCATTCTGGGCTGCAGCGTCGGTGAGTATATCTGTCAGAAGTACTTTGGGAACCAAAGAAGTTATTTAGAAAGGAAAAATATATTTAATAGTTTATCCTCTTTTTTTTATAGACAACAGCTGAGATTCTTTTTAGCAGAGGCACCATGCTGAGTAGATAGGGAATTTGTAGGCAAGAAGGTGACAAAAGTAGCCTCGGCACCAATTGCAGGAGCTTGGCAAAGAAAAAAAAAATGCCCTTGAGTCCCATGCTCCCTGCTTTGAAGGGAGCGATCATTCTGAACTGAGATGATCCAGGCATACGTTAGAAAGCAAATGAACGTTCAGGTTAGAATACGTTTGGATAGATCAGGATGGGGGTGTGTAGGACAGCATCATTCTTCCCGTCCAACCGTGTCACAATTGATGGCATCTAAGTGGAGCTCTTGCCTCACCTTCTCTCCACATCAATATTCTTCCATCCATACACCCAAAATACACTCACATTCAACTTGGTTCAGTTCAATGATTTGTTCTTTAGGAATATCCTGTTAGAATATACATATTGACTGGGAGAGATGTGGGGTTCAGGTTAGGTCATCCAGGGTGGAGGTGGGTGATGTGGATGGAAAGGAGTTCTCCCCATGAATGTCTTCCCTGTCTTATGAACAGTTCATCACATCTGGATCTTTGACCATCTCATGTACAAAAAAACAAACAAAATTTCTGGTGAGTATCATTTTCCCTTTTGCTCATTTCATGAGTTAATAAGAACAGTGGACCCTGACTCTCTCCACAAAGCCAAACCAACACAAAATTTGAATATTCCAGTCCATTTCATTGACTACCTTGCAACTTTTTCTTCAATGATCTATTAATTCTTTAGAACATGAGGCATATACTTAGCTTTTTTAAGAGGAGAAAGTGTCCAACTGTATGAATTTTAGCAAACGTTTTTTAAAAATCTCCTGGTTAGAAGCAAAGTAAGGGAGTCTTTACATATAGACCCCACTGTGATGGTTGAAGAGATACATTTTGGAGGACTAAAATGGCAGGGGAGGATGGTGCATATGTTTGTGTGTTTGTATCAGGGAGCTTTTAATTCAGGGTGGACATATGAAAGATCACTCCTACCAGTGATACCAGAACAAATAGAACACCCATCATGTTGGCTTTGTCCATGACCTTTCATTTCAGAAGGACCAGATATTTCCTTCTCTCCCATGATGTGAGGTGGATTGCCAGCAAACTGCTTCAGTAACAAAGGAAATTGAATTGCTTATGAAGGATTGCCTACACTAGCCCGTGAGCCAGGGTGTGCTTCAAGGATACTGAAGATGTGTCTGGAAATACAAAAGGCCCTTCTACGAAATGCGCTTTTCTCTTGCAGGTTGGAGTCAGTATTGGAGCTAACATTATCAGCACACTACTTTCAAGCACTGGGATAGTTCTTCTCTCAAAGAATTTAGTTAATGTATTCTTATTTGAATGCTTGGAGTTATCTGAGTGTTCATTGATTAAATCTTTTATAAGTGTAAGTACTATTTTGTTGGATGGTGTTTTCACATGTGGTGCTTGTTTTCAGTTACATTAGTCCTCAGTGACTAAAGCCTACAATGATGTTTCTCAATGTTGAAAAGTAACAGGAGAAAAAAAAAAAAACCCAAACAAATGTAATCATGAATTTTGTTAAAAAACAAAATGAAACAAAAACCTGATTTTAGAATTGAAGAATTATGTGAGCGTGTCATTTGAAAAACATACTCTTATCATTCCAAATTCTCTCTCTTCTCTGGGCACACTGATCTATGTACAGTTTATTCTCCCCCACTGATCTATGAACAGTCTTTGACTGTTCAAGAGAGACCTGATCTGGAACATTAATTGAAAATTAGCCTAGGGGGCGCCTGGGTGGCTCAGTCGTTAAGCGTCTGCCTTCAGCTCAGGGCGTGACCCCGGAGTTCTGGGATCCTCCGTTGGAAGCCTGCTTCTTCCTCTCCCACTCCCCCTGCTTGTGTTCCCTCTCTCCCTGGCTGTCTCCATCTCTGTCAAATAAATAAATAAAATTTTTTAAAAAAAGAAAAGAAAAAGAAAATTAGCCTAGGGATTAAAATTATTTAAATTAAATTTTTAAATTATAGTTAAAATTATACAAAATTTGGGAGCTGGTCTGCATCCTTTTAATGTTAATTTAAAAGACCAATGGACACAATAGCCAAACTGTAGAAGGAGCCGAGATGCCCTTCAACAGAAGAATGGATAAAGAGGATGTGGCCCACATATACAATGGAATATCACTCAGCCATCAGAAAGGATGATTACCCACCATTTGCACTGACATGGATAGAATTGGAGGGAATTATGCTAAGTGAAATAAGTCAAGCAGAGAAAGACAATTATCATATGGTTTCACTCATATGTGGAACATAAGGAATAGCATGGAGGACACTAGGAGAAGGAAGGGAAAAATGAAAGGGGGGGACAAGAGAGGGAGGAATGAACCATAAAAGACTATGGACTCCAGGAAACAAACTGAGGGTTTCAGAGGGGAGGGGTGTGGGGGGATGGGTTAGCCTGATGATGGGTATTAAGGAGAGCATGTATTGCGATGAGCACTATATGTTATACACAAACAATGGATCGTAGAACACTACATCAAAAACTAACGAAGTGCTGTATGGTGACTAACATAACAACAACAAAAAAAGCCAATGGAATGTTGGTAAATCCATCTTTTCTGTGAGTAAATTCGAATCATGTGACGTGCGTGTATGTATGTGTATGCATATGTATATGTGGAGTGTGTGTATGAAAGAGAGAGAGACAGACAGACAGACAGAAATCCTGGTGTGTTCATAGTCAGTGTTTGTCTAATACCTGTGACAAAATGGCTGAACTATGAATAACTGACTCTAGAATGTGAAGGGAGTTCTTTTGCAGAGCTTTGCCATTTAGAATTCCCGTAACTCGTATTTGTTTCTGTAGGAGTTTATGTATGGGTGCTCACTGAAGCAAGCTTAGTGTCAGATCCAATCTTCTGTCTGAAGAGAATGTGCATATCTTGGATAGGAAGTGCCTTGTTCTGCAAAATATCCGCCAACCCTTGCCCCCTGGGCAACCAGGATGAGAACATGGCAGGCTAAAGCTGGTTGGGGAAATCTAAACTCTTGCTCTTCTTCTCTTCCACAGAGTGTTGTGATCCTTCAAATGGTAGTGACTTGCATGCAGAGTTTTATTTCCTTCTCACTCTGTGGGCTCACTTATACGGTGAATGGCAATGAGATCAGCTGGGTGAGTAACCCTTTTTATCGGGAAGGTGAGGAAGCATTTAAAACATTTCAGAGAATCATAGGTGCTAAGTGTTAACTTCAATCTCTGGTTGAATAGAGTTGGCAAAACCACCACATCAAAGCACCCCCAAAAACTCTCTTAATGGGAAGACAGGGAGCCGGTGAGTTTAGACATCAGTGGCTCTGTGTTAGACTCACCAGCCATTCTTCCTCTACTCATTCCTTCGTAGAAACAGTTCATTCGTAGTGACTTACACAGTTCCCCTCATTCCCTCACACTTGCATTTCTTATCCTTTCACCCAAAATATACTGAATATGTATTATATTTCCTGGGTTGTGAGATAAGGAAACAGTGGCTTTGCCCATGTCTTCAACTAGTGAAAGTCATAACAGATAAAACAAATACTTAACGAAAAAAGTGGCAGTCAAGTAAGAGATACGATAGCTCTAGGAACACATAATTTAGGAGGCCAACGCCTTATCCATTAGGCGACCGGGGCTGACAGGAACACATAATTTAAATAGTAATTCCACACCTCGTAATTTTTCATGTAATCCTATCAACCGTATACACACCGACACGTTCATGTCCTCATGTGTACGTACATATCCCTATGTGTATATGTAGTCTCCCACATAATCACATGTCATAGATTCTGCAAAGCCCTCATAAATGGTTGGCCTTGCTATACCCCAAACTTATCATATCGATATTTCTGTTTCCGTGTCCCTAGGACAAAAGAGAAAGCAACATATCTCACTGTGCTCATGGATAGCATTTTTTTAAGATTTTATTTATTTATTTGATAGAGAGACAGAGAGCATGAGTGGGGGGAGGACCAGAGGGAGAGGGAGAAGCAGACTCCCCGCTGAGCAGGGAGCCCAACATGGGGCTCAATCCCAGGACCCTGAGATCATGACCTGACCTGAAGGCAGACACTTAACCAACTGAGCCGCCCAGGCACCCCTTCGTGGATTGCATTTTATTATTTTTATGGAATGGCCCTCTCTCTTACTCCTCCTCAAACTCCTGTAGAAGCTGGCATGGATTGTTGGCTACATAAATACCTGACGAGATCAATGAAAAGTATATTTTATTGTGGTTCCAGACATGGCTGGAATTGCCCTGTCTCTGCCTAGGCTGTCATGAAAACCTTGCCTGGCCAGGGTGTCTTGGCTTTGGCACTACTGACATTTTGGAATGAGTAATTATTTGTTGTGGGGTTGACGGGATGGTCTGTGCCCTGTAGGATGTTTGCAGCATCCCTGGTTCTATCCATTCGATGTCAACAATTTCTTCCACCCCCAATGTTGACAACCAAAATGTCCCCAGACATTGCTAAATATCCCCTGGGGGAGAGAGTAAGAGTACCATCAGTTGAGAATCAGTGAGCTACATAGAGCATTGCAGAGATAAATTGACAAGATCAGACAAAAGTCACTGAAAATTTAGGTGAAATCATTGTAAATGTCATTATGTCATATTTCTAGGTTTCTGCACTAAGTTGCGTGATCAGATCACATTCTGAAGATCCTTATCAAGACTTATTGACTCAACCTGAATTGTATGAAGACTTAGTGCTGCAAGACATAGACCCTTTTCACTCTGATCCATGAGACACCATCATACCATTCTTTACCACACCAGTGCCTCTTGAATCCATGATGGCAACCAAAGACAGATTTTCTGATAGGAATCTCCTACAAATACCCTCCTTCCCACGTCTTTCATTATGCAATTTCACACACACACACACACACACATACACACACACGATTAGCAATATATGTGCTTTAATTTATAGTTGACCAGCAAATACTAGTATTAGCACTCCATAGATGAATAGACCTCTTTTCATTTGGATGGTCTATTACCATTTTTAAGCAAATATTAGTTCTTAGGTCCCACAGAGTAATTTATTATTACACACTTGCTTCTTCCTAGAAACTGTACTTCCTTCTTGGTTGACAGTTTATTCAAGTGAAACATCTTTGTACAAATAGTTTGGATAAGTAGTGGCATACCATCTGGCATTGGGTCCAATCTAAATTCCTTTGACTGTTGAATGTACCAACTCTTCTTTGCTTATGTCAAGGGGAACTTGAGAAAATATAATAAGATACCAAGTGTATATTATCACACAATAATGTATGACATATAATAAAAATCTAATGCAACTTCATTATTATCTGAATGCCAATTTAATCACCCTACCCCTCAATGATTTTTTTTTTAAAGTAATGTTGCTTCTTTCTTGGTGACTATGTATCACAGTGTTTAAAAAATATTTTATAAGGCACTATCTAGGGTTTGGTTTCTCAAAGGCAGGTTTTGAGATTAGGATTTGAGGGTATATTTTTTAAGAAAACAGAGACCACTGACTGGGAGAAAATTTTTGTAAAGTATATATTTAATAATAGTCATGTACCCAGAATACATAAAGAACTCTCAAAACTCAGTAACAAAATAGCAAACAACCCAAGTAATATGTGTGCAAAATAATTGAACGGACACTTCACCAGAGAAGACATAGAGATTACAAATAAACACATGACAAAATACTCAATCTCGTTAGCTGTTAGGAAATGCAGATTAAAACCATAATGAGATTCCTCAATACTCCCATTAGAATGGCTAAAATTAAAAAGACTAATCATAACAAGTATTAGCAAGAACATGGAGAATAGAAGCCCCCATACACAGTTGGTGGGGATGTGAAATGATCCAATTATACTGGAAAATATTTTGGCAGTTTCTTAAAAGTTTAAACACCTACTGATCACCCAGCTAATCTACTCTTGGGTAATTATCGAAGAGAAATAAAGGTATATGTTAGTACAAAGGCTTGTACACAAATGCCAATAACAGCTTTATTTGTAATAACCCTCAACTGAAAACACTTTCGGTGTCTGTTAACAAGTAAGTGACTAAACAGATTGTGGCATAGCCAAACAGTGGAATACTACCACTGAGCAATAAAAAAGAATGAACTGTCCATAGACAATGTGACACGGGTGAATCTCAATATAATTATGCCAAGTGAAAGAAGACAGACAGAAAAAGTACATTCTGTATGATTCCATTGATATGAAGTTCCAAAATGGCAAACTAATCTAGAGCAACAGAAAGCAGATCAGTGATTTATGGGAATGGGGATGGGGGCGAGGAGGGGCAGGAAACTTTTGGGGAGTGATGTTTGTGTTATCTTGATTGTGATGATGGTTCATGATTGTATATGTAAGTCAAAACTTTTCAAATTGTAGTCTCAAAATAACTGCAGTATTTTATATGCTAGTTATATTTCAATAAAGGGCTTTATTTTGTTTTTAAGACATCATTAACAGGCCTGAGGACTATTCCTCCAGAATATGGTAGATGGCTAGATAAAGAAGACCTAGTTCTTCAGACAATTCTTCTAGCTGCCTTTATTCTCATGAAAATCAGTGCTTTCTTTATAGAAGTTCGTGAATCACTCCTTGTCACTTGTAAAACTAAGCACATGCTCTTTCCTGGCATGTGAAACAGCATTACAATCTGCTTAGATAGTCTCAAAAAGTATGGATTCAGTCTCCAAGTCTTCCTACTACTAGACCCAGATTGCTCAGTCTTGTGTTTCTATCTTTCCACGGTGGAGGTTATATCAGGTTACAACCCATCCACTCCCCGATCGAGAGGGTGAGATCTTATCACATCTAGCTTTAGTTCCCCAAATTCAACTCATGTTAGAGGAAGAACAGCTATTCTACAAATATCCAGACAATAGGGAGGAGCTATCTCTGCCCCAAGACTACTCACTGTGTGGGTCTCTGCTAAGCACGTTACCGACTCTCTAAGAGAGTGAGGAGTCGAAATTAGCTTGCTTCTCTCCCCAGTCCTGCAATGGCTAGATGACAAGCACTACTTTCAAATCTTCCATGTTCTTTAGTGAAGATGAGGTACCCTGGAAGGTTCCCCTTTTAGAGCCTAGTCTGATTGTGAGTGTCAGATGAATATATGAGATTGCTTAACTCTCACGAGCAAGTCATGCCACCCTTTAGCTACAGACTATTTCACAACCAAGTAAGCAGAGCACACTAATCTTCTCAGGTATCTTCTATCTTTGAGCGTCCCTCAAACAAGGGCCTGCCTTCAGCCTTGGTCATTAAGAAATCTGATCTTTCATAGAGTTTAAAAGATAGAGCAACAACTCAATTAAAAGTAAAACACACCATTAATCAGAGGTTTCCGTGAGTTACAGCTCATTTTTTATTAACTTTAGGTCTAAAATAGGAAATGTTTTCAAAATGAAAATTACTAGAGAAAAATATATATATAAAAAAGCAAAAACAAAAAAATGAAGGGCTATTTCTGAAGACCTAGCATTCTGGAGATCAAATGAGGGTTCTTTAAGAGATGATGATTAATATTATCTAGAGCTTAGTATGTGCCAAGGTTTGTCCTAAATATCTTAAATCTATTAAATTATTTAATCCTCACAACCCTTATTTGAGGACAGTGCCTGTAAACAACCTTTTACCAATTAGGAAAATGAAATCCAGAGAAGTTAAGTGCTTTGTGCAACACATACAGAACGTAGAAACTGGTGTGATGGGGATAGACCCTGAAACAGACATACGGAAGTCTAACACCTTACATATAATAGAAATTCATTTCTCAGGCATAATAACTCACATTGGGAGCCCCTGGCCAGAGGCAGCGTTCCCCCAGGCTGTGATCTGGTGACCCTGACTCCCGCCTGGTCTGTCATTCCTTTAGAACCGTGTATGAATGTGTAGCAAACTGTACGGAAGGCACAACAAAGGAGGGTCCCCGTGAAAGTCCTGGTGCCCGGCCTGGCGTGCTTCACTGTCAGTAATGTTCCAGAATGTGGTCATGATATAGAACTACCAGCATCCAATGCTAAAACGTACAGTTAAACTCCATGTCCAGAATGGAGAGCAAGATAGATTCTGGGCAAGAGCTAGTTTCCTCTGCCATCTGTAATTCTGGTGCAAAATTACCCACTGGCACCCTTCCTTCCCACTCTCAAAACATACTTGCTCCTCTCGTCGAAGGAAATAGCTCCACCCAGTCAATGTACCCGTATTAAAAACTAGGATCTCTGAGTGTGGGTAGTCTCATGCCTTCCGGTCATGATTCCTTGCCGTCAGAGACCTCTGAATTAAGCAACAGCAGCAACAGCAAAAAACAACTCTCTCATCT
This sequence comes from Ursus maritimus, assembly GCF_017311325.1. Taxonomy (NCBI): domain Eukaryota; kingdom Metazoa; phylum Chordata; class Mammalia; order Carnivora; family Ursidae; genus Ursus; species Ursus maritimus. The sequence goes on along the minus strand of NW_024424786.1, from coordinate 36,273,085 downwards.
AAGCAGTTGAATGCCTTAAAAGAAAAAAGACTGACTTCCCAAGAGAAAGAGGGAATTCTGCAAGCAGACTGCTTCTGGACTCAAAATGCAACATCAGCTCTTCCCTGGGCTGGGTCTCGAGCTGCGGGCCCACCCTGCAGATTTTGAGTTTGCCAGCCTCCATAATTATGTGAGTCAATTCTTTAAAGTAAATATCTCTTTCTCCTCTCTTGCTAGATAGATAGATACATAGATAGATAAAGAAAGAGTTATAAATATATCCTATTGCTTCTTTCATAGTTTACAGATATAACTGTTCACCAAGGGACCATGCTATTATGAGCTAAATGACTGTCAAAGTAGACACCCTGCAAGGCCCCTCTATAAGACAACGGAAAGGTAGTCCATCCTCCATGCCCCAGTGAGATGTTTCGATTTGTGTGCATTATTCTGTGACCCAAAATATTAGGTTTATTCTCTTTTTAGTGGCCCTGACTTAAACACAAAGTATTGAGATTTGAGGGACACACAGTAAATATTATTTATCTTCCTTCAACATGTTTCTAACCTCTTAGAAAATCATAGAGTAAAACAGAAGAAGACCAGTAAGTCTGATACCAGTAGATGTGGCTTATAACTGGTGGCTTCTAGATTCCCAAAGGTGGGTCTCAGAATGACACAACCATGCAAAGTCATGGCAAGGATGGACCCACACGAGGCTAGTACTACCTTTCTAAGCTTTGCAACCAGGCAGTTCTTCCAGAGGGAGCAGTGACCCTCTACACTTCGTCCCTCCTTCCAAATGTACCACACCGCTTCCTCCTTTCTGTGCAAGTAGGAAGAGACGGATGAAAAAGAGGCCAGAAGTGTTGTTCTGGTGGAGCTCCCTCCCCATGGAAGGCAACACTTTAGAAGAGAAAGCAACCCTCCAGCCATAGCACACCCCCTAAGAGCTACCCCTCTTCTATAGATGGGGAATTCAGGCTTAGCAAAGACAAGATCTGCTGTAGGTCACATCACTCATAACTGGTTTGGCCATAGTTCAAACCTGACTCTATCTATTGTGGGAGACTCCGTCCATGCACTATGCTTCACAAAATAACACTAGTTTTCATAGGAAATAGAGAACCCTTTCTGACATGCTTTATGCTAATGAAATATGAACTGAAGCATTTAAGGAGGGGGTACTGCAAATATCCACATTCATTCTCATAAAGATCATGGGCTGGTGGTTTAAAGAAAAAGATTCTTGGGGCACCTAGGTGGCTCAGTCGGTTAAGCATCTGCCTTTGGCTCATGTCATGATCCCAGAGTCCTGCAATGGAGCCTCGCGTTGGGCTCCCCTCTTCAGCGGGGAGCCTGCTTCTCCCTCTCCTCCCTGCTTCTGCTCTCTGTTGCTGTCTCTGTCTCTCTCTCTCTCTCTCAAATAAATAAATAAAATCTTTTTAAAAAACTTTTAAAGAAAAAGATTCTTATAACTGAATTAACCAAAGAAAATGGAAACAAAACAAAAAAGAAAAATAATGAAGAAATCTCAAATGTTAATTATTGTTTAGGCCTAATTATCATTTTCAGAAATAATCAGAATCCCCTCTCTCCTTGGTCTGAGCATCTCCCCATGATGATAGACCATATGCACCATTACTCTACTTCCTCTGACTGGCATATCCCTCTTTGGTCCACTTGGTGTCCTTCCTCTTCCTCACTTCATAATAGGCTCATTGAGGTTGCCACATGGAGTTGTGGTTCATTAATTTTCACTGCTTTGTAATGTTCCTAAGTGAATACATACTCTCCTCTCTCTCTCTCTGTATGTGGGTATGTGTGTGTGTGTGTGTATTTTTTATCCATCACACTGTAGATGGATGATTGCATTATTTCAATGTTTGCTAACACCATCTTTGCTTTAAAATACCTTTCAGTGGAGCCCTGGGTGGCTCAGTCGGTTAAGTGGCCAACTCTTGGTTTCAACTCAGGTCATGACCTTGCGATCATTAGATCGAGTTCCCCGTTGGGCTCTGTGCTCAGTGTTGGGCTTCAGATTCTCTCTCCCTCTCCCTCCAGCTCGCAGTTTCTCCTCTCTCTTAAATAAATAAATGAAGTCTTTAAAAAAAAAATTCTTTTTGGTGCCTGAGTCCTAATCTACATGTGTGCAAGTATACCCTTGGGGGGCGCCTGTGTGGCTCAGTCGGTTAGCATCTGCCTTCTGCTCAGGTCATGATCCCGGAGTCCAGGGACCAAGCTCCACGTCGGGCTCCTTGCTCAGCGGGGAGTCTGCCTCTTCTTCTGACCCTCCCCCCTCTTGTCCTTTCTCTCTCTCACTCTCTCTCTTTCAAATAAATAGATGAAATCTTAAAAAAAAAAAAGTATACCCTTGGGTCTATACCTAGGAGGGCAAGAACTAGTTCTTTGGAAAATATGGTATGTAACTTTATGAGAAAACTTAAAATTGTTTTCCAAAGTGTTTTTTAAATCAAATGCCTCCTACAAAATAAGAGTAAATTTTCACATTAATCTACATCTTAGCCAACAGCTGGTGTTATCAGATTCCCTACTTGGCAGGAAGTTGTGCACCCACCATGGACTTAATTTACATTTCCCTGAAGACTGATAAGGTGGATTTTCTTGTGCTTCTTTGTTATCGGCGTGTCCTCTTCTATGAAGTCCCTGTTAATATTTTTTGTCCTTTTCTATGTCTTTCTGAAAAAATTGACTTGTTGCAGTCTGTAAAGATTCTGCACATTAGGGGTGCCTGGGTGGCTCAGTCAGTGAAGCATCTGTCTTTGGCTCAGATCATGATCCAAGGGTCATGGGGAGATGGAGCCCCACATTGGGGTCCCTGCTCAGCAGGTAGTCTGCTTCTCCCTCTCCCTCTACCCTTCCCCACCACCCATCAACTACCCTGCTCATGCTCTCTCTCACTTTCTCTCTCAAATTGATAAATAAAATCTTTTTTAAAAAAAGATTCTGCACATTAATCCTGTTGATGCTTTGTGTGTTGCAGTTATGCCTTAGAAAGTTACTTCTTGATTTTTCACTCTCTTTATGTTTCTTTTTCATTGAAAAATTAATTTTGCAACAACTGTATAAAACATACTTTCAGGCAAGTTTTAAGCATCTTGTCTGAGAAATTTTTCTGTGCCTCAACATAGTAATATATCATTCTATACTGCCTTCTAGACTTTGTGATGATTTTCTTTTCTAAATCCATTATTCATGTGGAATTGCCTTTTATATGATGTGAATTATGAGTCTAATTTTACCTTTTCTCCCTCCTAAGTTCACTTAACACTCTTGGTCCAGCATCATTGATTTAAATGATTATGTTTTCCCCAGCCTACATCTATATCATCTGTAATTTATTAACTAGAAGGAAAGCCAATGGCTCCTCAAACAGGATGAGTAAGGATTGCTTCTTAAAGGATTGTTTACATCTGACTTTAAAATAGGGAGAGGGGCACTGGGTGGCCCAGTCAGTTAAGCGTCTGACTCTTGATTTTGGTTGAGGTCATGATCTCAGCATTGTGAGATTGAGTCGTGTCAGACTATGTGCTGGGCCTGGAGCCCACTTAAGATTCTCTCTCTCCCTTCATTCCTCTCCCCCCAACTCACATTTTCTCTCTCTAAAAAAATTTTTTTTAATTAAATTAAATTAAAAAGATAATAAAATAAAATAAAATAAAATAAAATAAAATAAAATAAAATAAAATAAAATAGGGAGATTCTCCTGAATTGTCTCTCAGGCCCAATATAATCACATTCCCTGGCTCCAGCCCCTTCGAAGCCAGCAATGGTGGGTCAGGCCCTTGTCATGTTGCATCTCTGACTCTTCTTTCCTTTGTCACACCACTTCCATGACCACAACTGGGAAAAGTTCTCTACTTTTAGAACCCATATGATTATATTGGGCCTGAGAGAAAGTCCAGAATTAGCAATCTTAATTCTTTTTGCAATGTTTGACTCCCATTTGCCATGTAATATATTTAATCGTTTTAGGAATCAGGATCTAATGAGTTTTGTGGGGCTGTTATTCTGAATACCAAAATGCCTGTGTCTGAGAGTGTTATCAAGGAACCCAGGAAGAAAAACACAGGTTTTATCTTGCTTGACACTGACTAAGAATTCATTGGTAGTAGAAATATCCTGGCTCTTCAGCCAGAGGGGCAGAATCTGAAAGAAAGAAAGAAAGAAAGAAAGAAAGAAAGAAAGAAAGAAAGAAAGAAAGGAAGGAAGGAAGGAAGGAAGGAAGGAAGGAAGGAAGGAAGGAAGAAAGAAAGAAGGAAGGAAGGAAGGAAGGAAGGAAGAAAGAAAGAAAGAAAGAAAGAAGGAAGGAAGGAAGGAAGGAAGGAAGAAAGAAAGAAAGAAAGAAAGAAAGAAAGAAAGAAAGAAAGAAAGAAAGAAAGAAAGAAAGAAAAAATAGGGACACACAGAGCTGTTGGAATGAGAAATAACTGACATGCATTTCGCATTTCTTTTTCTCCTGTGAAAGATTTGGCACAACACAGACCGGTACAAGAAAATCCAAATCAAGCAACTTATTTCTGTTTATGCAAATCTGGGGACCTTAGAATAACACTGTTGTATGATTCCTTGGAAAGTTGGTAAATGTATGGTGGGAAATCAAAAGAATAATCCTCATTAGCAAATAAAATAAGTCTTTATTATCCTGTGTTTTGTCACAGATGGATCGCAAGTATATAAACTTAAGAAGAGTCAGACACATGTATTCTCACAGTCTTAGTTGTATGTGATAAACAGTTAAATGAGGGAGAATAAATAGATCAAACTGATTGGAAATGCCGAACCACTGCGATCTACTAAAATGCGACCTCATCATACACGTGTTCAGGAGAGACTACTGAGGGGCCGTTGTTATTTGGTAAGAAAACCACCACCTGTGGAAAAATCAGAACGTTAGATTCTTGTAGTCTACAGTTGGGGGGGACGTCGTTGTCCCATATGCTTAGGAGCAATATGGCTGCTCAGCACCTTCCTTCAGAATCCTGACACCTGGTGGGTCTATGTTCCCATTCTTGTTTTAACCCTCCTCTCCTTACACCTCTTCAACAATACCAGAAATGACCTTCATACCAGAAAAAGAGGACTCTTCAGCGTCTAGGGACAGTTCTTTGGCTGAGTGTGGTTGGCCATTTCCCCCCATCTCCACCTGCGCTACCTCCTTCAAAGATGATAAAGATTTCTCTATGAAACAGCATTTCTCCCCTTTCTTTTCCTAATCTGCCCCACAAAAAGGGGACACACACAAACACATACACACATACACACAGAGAGAGAGAGAGAGAGAGAGAAAGACCCCATAAAGACCCAGAGTACTCACCTTGTTGACAGAACAGGCCACCCTGCATGCAAATATAGAGAGGGACAAAGCGATGCAGCCTTCCGCCAGAGAGAGAAACAGCATTCCAGTTAGCATGCCCTGTCAAACACACGGAAAATCCCCACAGGTTATAGAAGACAGAAAAGCGGGTGTTGGGAGAGGAAAGAATCGGGCAGAAGCTGTTGGCCAAATTTCACATCTGGGGCTAGTTCATCTACTTACAACATGAACCCTTTTCTTTAACAGGAATTCCTGAATTTTCTCCCAATTCAAATATACCAAATTAACAACTCGAGAATGGATATTATTAGAATTCATAGCAGCAATGTCCACAATAACCAAATTGTGGAAGGAGCCGAGATGCCCTTCAACAGACGAATGGATTAAGAAGATGTGGTTCATATGTGCAATGGAATATTACTCTGTTGTCAGAAAGACTGATTGCCCAACATTTGCACTGACGTGGATGGGACTGGAGGAGATTATGCTAAGTGAGATAAGTCAAGCAGAGAAAGGCAATTATCATATGGTTTCACTTATTTGTGGAACATAAGGAATAGTAGGGAGATCGTTTGGAGAAGGAAGGGGGAAATGAAGGGGGGGAAACGGAGGGGGAAATGAACCATGAGAGACTATGGACTCCAGGAAACAAACTGAGGGCTTCAGAGGGGAGGAGAGTGGGGGAATGGGCTAGCCTGGTGACTGGTATTAAGGAGGGCACGTATTGCACGGAGCACTGGTGTTATATGCAAACAATGAATCATGGAACACTACATCAAAAACTAAGGATGTACTGTATGGTGACTAACATTATATTAAAAAAGAAAATGCTCCTCTTTTCCTCACAGGCTCAAGAATGTCAGGTAAGCCCAGGCCTGTCCATACTGGCTTTTGTTTGTTTGCCTGTCTCCTCCCCACCTCTCATGACCGGTGTTGACTTCTTGGCTTACACAGCTCCTTTGGTCTTTCAGCAGCTGTGTCTTAGAGCAGCCTGCAGTTAACCCCGTGAACTTCTCCCTCACTCTGGTTGCCCATGCATTTGAGAATATGAACGCACACTCCCCCGTCCCTTCAGTTGGTTGCTCAGAATCCCTGAACATCATGGAGCACGCAGAACACCAGTTTTCCTTTTCCTCCTCAGATAGTTTTTAAAATCACAAGAAAACTGCCCCTCCGAGAACTGAGTTCTTACAGAATTTTCCACTCACCGACCACACATCAGGGCCTTCAGACCTGAATGGTATCGAAAAGCTAACTTTTTTTGCTCAGTGCTCCTGGCAAGATGCAAAGGCCTAGATCCCTTCGCCTTCAGGAGGGTGTCCAGCATCTACGTAACCAATGGCTGCGGTCAGTTCCATGGTGAGAATTTACAGAGGAAAATTCAGACAAAACCAGTTTACAGATTTCCATGATGAAGACAGGATATACTTACTATAAATAAACTTTCCCTGGAAGACCTCCATATCCTACTTCCATACATGACTAGTTCTTCAAGAATGATCATACTTGTGCCAAACCCTGCTACAATAGCACTGACCGTTTTCATTCCCAGGCTGCCTCGGATCTAAAAAGAATGAGAGAGATAAGCTGTTGCAAACCCTTCTCCTGTTCTTCCTGTGTTAGACTTGTTGGTCAGGGCCATTCAGCAGCTCTGAGTTGAGTTTGGGAATTTACTTGGGGATCTTCCCCAGTCTAAGGAAGAAGGATGGACCCTCCGGCATAGTTGCAGCTTTGTCTGCCTCAGGCTCAGGCACAGGGAGCATGTTGCCCATGGAAAGTCAGACAACAGCACTAAGCCCTTCATTCTTGCCTACGTGTCATGGAGGAACCACTTCTAGGGACAACCCGCCCAAACATTTGTAGGGTCCTTCTTTAGAGAACAAGCAGGTTTTGGTATGTGCCTTAGCCTTGTAGCTGAACAAGTCCCTGTTTCACTAGACCTACCCGAGCCTCAACAATGAGACACTTACCAGACACTTGGTTACTTTCCGTCCAGCAGCAACGGACAGTGCTCCAGAAATGAGGAACTGACCAAAGAGAGAGAACCTACTCAGAGCTTGTACCTGCACTCCCATCCTTACAACATCCTCCTGGCGCCCCCCATTCCCCTGCCAATATTATCTACCCAAACAGTCAGCCCACGCTTAGGACCTAAACAGCAGTGCATGGATTTTTGAGAGAGAAAGGTGAAGGTATTGCAGATACCGGAAAAATTGCAAACACTGGAACAATCTAATACTCACGGAGAAGGAACCCCATACATGATAGCCTATGTTAGTGATCATGCAACGTCGATGTCCATAGTCGTATGGAGAAAAAGGACTGATTGTCACACCCAGGCACAGTGTTAACAGCCCAGTGAGGATCTGAGCCACCTGGAGGGTAAAAGACATCCTTGAGGGGCAGCTTCTCAGGACGGAGATTCTCTCGCAAATCAGTGCACGTTAACTTCTCTCTCACCTCTGAGACCCCAATCCTGAGATGACCTCCCAGGAAGTTAACAGTCTACCTATCAAGTCTTTTTCCCCGTCCAATGCAGGACATTGACATTAGCCTAAAACTCTTTTTTCATGTAATTGCTACCTAAGTAGAGACAATTTTTAAAATTCCAGTGATGGACAGCTTCACAACATTTCTTTCCACTTCTTGAATCTATAAGGTTTGTGCCGTTCAGGATGGCTCCACTCAGTCCATCACAGTCAATGATCTAGAGAATTGGAGAGCCGTGAGGAAATCCCAGTCCCAACTCAGGAATTGTTCCTCTCCCCACAGCCTGTGCTCAGATCATGTGCCCACTCACCCCTGGGACCTGGGGCTGTCCCTTCAGGAAGAGCAGCAGACTCTTCTGCTGCTGGGAGGGTAAAACCCAGGTACCCAGCCGACGCAGTTGGGTTATACTCTCATTCTCAGGAAGGTTTATCGTGTCGTCCTGGGCTGTCTCTGCCTGCAATGTCCCTGCGTGGCTGTTCACACCAGGAAAGAAAACACTTCTCAGCATAGATTCACATTTAAATATTTTCCTTGTTCAATAGCAAAATCCAATGGCAGGGGATTTCGTGTCTCTGGGAAATGTACCACATTTTACTTCCATGTATGGATCAAGGCATAACCCAGATTTTTCCCATACCTACCCAAGCAGATAAATCTAGATTGAATTACAGCTTCCTATCCTCAGCAATGTACACACAGCTATTGATCTTAAAGCAGGGACTGCAGCCCTGTAAGACTGAAACCCAGATATTTACCTTTCCCCCTCATCTTTCAGGAGCAAAAGCAACTGCCCATTCACAGCAAGATTTCAAACAAGAGTTTTCCATTTACAAATTTCCTCTAGCTCAACTTATAGAGACCCCCATAGTCTAGGCACTTGTATCCCTCCCACTTAGATGCCTTCTCGGAGACAAAGCACGGGGTTAAGATGAGAAAAGATTTCTTCCTACCTTTGCATATTCTCAGTACACACAAATGGGTTATTGTCCCTTCTGGTGTGTGGTCTCTAACTTACAGTGTTCAAAGACAATGGCCTGCTCTGATGTATGATGTGTGAAGAAAACATTGCCCAGAGTCCTGTGTTGGCCATTTGTTTCCTGTGACTTATCTCATTCAACCTGCCAGATGAGTATCTGTGATGTTCTTCATCTTGGTAACATATCCTTAAGATAATAATCTGACTCCACTTCCCATGCACTAAGGACTTTATCAAAGCTCACACATGTTCTCAACACCAGCTCCTCCCCACTGCTGCGTTCCTCCTGAGTTCTGTGCAGAAGTCGGTGCATGCCACATCCTCACCTATTTGGGCCCATGCTACCCTGATTTTTATAAGTTTTCATAAACCAAAGATTTCCTGAAGCCCTTGTTTTCATTAATGCTATCTTACGTTATTTTATATGATCAGTGAAGTTGATTTTATTACAATACATTTTTAACTATGCAATACACTTTCCATATTAAACTTTCTTGTGTAGTGGAAATTTTTAACATAATCTATGTGAATTTTCTGGACTTGTAACCCAGGGCATACCCACTTCACTAAATAAAAGTGGTGCTGTTCTTCCATCTAATTCTAGCCTGATGCACCACAAGAAGTATTTCCTAGTTATTCATGGCATATGTGCCCGTGAAGGACAGTGATCGTTCATGTAGATTGTATCTCTCTCACAAAGTCATTCCTTCCACCCCTCAGCTGGTCCTCTTACAGGCTGGAACACTGATTCTCAGACATCAGCTTTCCACCAATACCCAACAGTATTTCCTCAATAAGAGTAAAAGCCCAGTGATGATGATGGTCATGTGTTGTATTAGAATACTTAGTCAATTCTACAGCTCCGTGGTCCTTGTAGGCGGATTGTCCACAGTATCCACTCCCGAGGGAAAGTGCTCCCTCTACTGTCACTATTTGGGCTAGCAAGTCCTTTTCAACATGATTAAGATGACTTGGGGACAGTTTTGGTTTTAGGCTATAATCCACACAGCAATCCCACAGGAATCCTCCTCTCTCAGACAAGATGTGTTGTTGTGAGTCTAATACTGACAAATCCCTCCTCCACGGTGTGAATCTTGTTATCACCATGCAGTTCCAGGGTTTTGTGCGGTCTCAGCCCATCGACAGTAGTGCAATTGGCTAGAAATGCCTGGGAACACTCATCTGGGCCCCAGTGAGCCTCCCACAGACATCTCCCCTTACCAAACGAATGTTAGGGCTGGACCAACATTTGTGGTTATTAGGATTGCAAAACGCCCTCCAGCAGCAATCATCAAGAAAGACCTGGAAATTACGCAGCACACTGGGGTCACATAGCAAGGTCAAGGGTGAGAGGGAAGGAGAGAGCAGGGGTCTAGGGTTCTGCTTTTATTGGGGATGAGGCTGAGGACCTAGGGTTTGGGGGACTCATTCTTTTTTGGTGAATTTAAAACACAAGAGCAGGAATTGAAAGCACTGGGAAGAGAAGAAACAAGTGGCCCAAAGGATCATTTAGGAAAATCAACAAAGAACTCTGAAACGAAGGAGTCCGTGCAAGAGGAGGCCTGGCTGTTTACCATGTGGCTGGCAGTGTATTTATTCCAGACAGCTGTCTTTGAGGCGGATGCCTCTTTGAAACGAATGCCTCTCACAATCAAAGCGTAAGTTGTCAGACACTTGCATTACCAAAAACAAAACAAAAAACTGTCTGGGCTAACACTACACCCATGCATAGGAACTGTCCTCTGAGGGCAACACTGTGGGATCCATGCCTTTACCCACTGTGACAGGTTACGTCACAAAAATTGGCTCAAATTGCTCCAAAAAAATCAGCTCAAAAATGTACTTCCTCTTCGGGACCAATCATGTGCCCAAATATCCCTTTCTACTTGGCAGTATTTAAAATTAGTAGTATGTCTCCTTGTTGAGATGTTAAGAATCCATGTCAGTAATTATCTGCCAGGCTTCTGCTGATATTTCTAGAAAGTGTGCTAGTTCTTCTATACTACTCTCTCAGGATTTCCTATCCCCTTGGTCCTAGTCTCTGCTCTCCATGAAGTTTTTGAGTAGTAGGTGATTTTAATTGAGCAATTTCTGAGTAAATAAAAATCTTCTCAGGAGGTCACCGAGGCAGAAGACTACCCAGGAAAAGCAAAACCAATCACCTCCTATTCTTTCAGAGGTCAAGCTTTAAGCAGGATCACTAACAATAATCAGGTAATGGAATCTTCAACTAATTTCATACACCTAGTGCTCCCTGTCAGTCTCTTTGGTCTGTCTTTCCTGAGTCCCACTCATATAAGGACAGATGGGGAGTCATCCTGATGAGGAGAACCAAGGCAAGAGAAATGTCAATAAAATTAGATTTCCTTACAACTTGTAGCCCACTGATAAATCCCTGAGACACGCAGAGTGCGACATTCCTTGAGGAACTCACAGCTGCCTTGATGCTTTGCAAGAGACTAAAAGCAACCTTATCTTGACAACAGCCAGACCTCCAGGGTCCTGTAAGTCTTCTTTAACATAGGGAAATCCTTTTAGAGATTTTCGATATCTCTACCCCCACAGCTTAGAAGTATATAATCAGTTGCACCTCATAATCCCAGCGCAGCTCTTTCTGCCCACAGGTCCTATCCTCATGCTATAATAAAAGCACCTTTTTGCACCAAAACATCTCAAGAATGTTTTCTTGACCATCATGCTCAATGACCCCACATCAGTCCCACCAGCCAATTCCCATCGTATCCATTCACCCTGTTCTTGCTTTTTTATCATAAAGTTGTACCACCTCTCTTGAAAATTGATTAGTGGTTTCTTTTTGGTTTTTAAGAATTTATTTTTTTTTCTTTATTTGCCAGGGGTGGGAGAAGAGAGAGAAAGAATGCACAAGCAGGGGGAGCAGCAGGCAGAGGGAGAAGCAGGCTCCCTGCTGAGCAACGAACCCGATGTGGGACTTGATCCCAACCTGAGCCGAAGGCAGACGCTCAACTGACTGAGCCACCCAGGAGTCCCTGATTAGTGGTTTGTAATAAAGCTGAACAGGTGCTTTCTGAGACAAATGTCTAGATAAAGAGAGGATTTTTGATGATGAAGAAAATTTTAAATCCTGCCAACCCAGAATCCTTTCCACAAAATGTAGAAAAGACAGAAAACAGTTTTACTTCATTTTTAATGCTAGCAAATTTATTTACAGTTGTATTGCAAGCCTACTATATCCACAAATTTTTCCCTTTTTAAAAAATCGAGGTAAAGTTGACACACAATGTTATATTGCCTTCAGGTGTACAACATAGTGATTAGACATGTCTGCATGTTGCAGGGGAGGAAGAATTCTTCCTCTGCCATTCAAGGTCTTCCAGCTGGACTAAGAATTCAATTTATAGGTCATAGATAAACAGGAGGGAAAAAAACGGTTTAATTATGTGTGCACAGAGGTCCAATAATGAAGTTGAGGCCCAAAGAAATGACCAAAGCAGGCAGTTTTTATATATTTAGACAAAGAGGCTCTCCATTTGGGAGGAATTTACAGGAAAAGGAAAACAGGTAGTTAGGACCTTAAATGAGTAAGGAATTATAAGCAGAATTTGGGCTGGAGTAGTAGATTAGCAAAAAAGTAACAAGGTTTATTCCTACAGCTTTCTTGCCTTTAAAGTCCCTTTCTCAGGTGATAAGGGTGTCCTTTTACTTCTTAGTACAGGAAGGGTATTTTTCTATATGGGACATTTGTTTCCTGCTTTCAGAGGGGCAGAGGAAGTTCTGAGTGTCCTGGCAACAACTGTTTACCAAGTCGCTTTGATTCAAGATAATCAATATGCTGTTGTGGTATATTTTGAGGGTGACCTGCCCTTGGCCCTTATAATGTTAGGCAGTGCTCCCCAAATACATAGCTACCACCTGTCACAATACATGATTACAACACCATTGACTATATTCTCTATGCTGTGCCTTTCACTTCTGTGACCTATTCATGCTAGAACTGGAAGCCTATATCTTCCACTTCCCTTCACACATTTTCCAATGTTACTTTGAAAAACCATGAGCCAATGTACCAAATACACCTGTAAGAGCAAATACAAGTTAAAGATAGAAGGATTAATTTGCCCTGTTGAGAATGAGGGAAAAGACTTCCCTCTTCCTCCCTTTCTTGTAATATTTACTTTAGAAAACTGGTAAGTTCTTTCTCTGTCTCACTGAAATGTATGTACACCTTTTTGAGACAGGGAAACTGAAGGACTCCATAAAAATCTGCTTTTTCTCCTTTTCCTGCTTCTATTCTGTTAGGACCTGCACCTCCACCCCACACTGTACACGCCTCAGAATGCAAATAACGTATGTCCTTCTGGTAAGGGACAAGGAGTTAATGATTTCTCTAGAATAGATTACATCTAAGGAAGGACCAGGTAAGAATGACCAGACAAAGCCATTATATGTGTATTCCAGACCACTGGCACTAGATATCTCGACACCAAGACCCCCTGTCTCTAAGGAATGACTCCTGGGCCCTCATCTTTGCTCAAACCAGTTCCTGGACACCTGAGAAGACATGTACGCCAGACCTCCATTCTCAATAAAAATCCCAGACCCTGAAGAAAGATGAGACTCATCTTCCTTTTATTTCTGAGTCTCCTGGATGCTCTCTTTATCTTCTCTCTCTACATCTTCAGTAAACTCTGCTCTCACTTCCTGCTGGCTCACATTTGATTATGTCCTTCGAGAAGCCAAAGACCTTCTTGGCTGGTCTTGCAGGACCCAATCTGGGTCCCTATACCCAGCCTTCCAGCATCATCTTGAAAAGCAAAATATGTCTCTTTGACAGTTTTAAGACTCAGGAATGTCCTTCTCAACAACTTGGGACCATAACTTTGAAACACAGTCATCAAGGCAGTGCCCTACGTCCCAGTTTCTGTGGAGGGTAGGAGTCCAACTCCAACAGGTGGCTCTCACTAAGTTGCAAAATTGCCTCCTGATAGACTAGATGGTGGCCATGTGTGTCTTTGTATCTTGCATCTGAGAAACATTATTTGGGAAGATGTAAAAATTGTTGTAAGGCCTACATTGTCATATAAACGTGACATGACTTACATGATTGACAGGAACTCAGGAGAAATTTATTACTCACTTCACCTTCTGGTTTAACACTTATTCAATGATGAAATGGTTTTGTTTCTCTTTTTCCTTTGGGCAGTGATTTTCTGGGTTGAGAGCAGGTTTTGTTTTTAATTATATTTCCTCAACAAGTTATAGCTAATCCACAAAAGGGATTTTTAGACAGCTCAGTAGATACAATCCTTTAGATACATGTTCCCAAGAATAATGGCAACCGACCTCATGGCAGACCTCTTGATAGCACATACTTTCTTTTATATTTCATCCCTAAATTTATCTAGCCATAGGAACAGCCATCTGTGCTAGCTCACTGTCTTTGTATGAAGGAATAATAAAACATCTGGTATCCCTATGACAAGTAGATGGTTACAGTTTGGAGCAAGGTACTAAGCCAAACTCCCACAGTGACAAGGAAATGGTGACACTATTTTTCTTATTGTTTACATTTCAAAGAGAAGGCTCTAGGCCTTTAAGAAGAATATTCCTGAGTTGTAATGCTGGCAAGAGGTCTATTTAGCCCCCCCCCCAAAAAAATTACATACATACATATCAAAGGAACATAAGAAGGATTCACAAATACTATGTTTCTCAAGGACATGATTTAGAAAAGAGATGGGAGTGAGGAAGAGAGAGGTCTATTTCCATTTGGCAGCAGGGAAAATTCTAAATGTTTTTATTCACCATTACAATAGTCCTGAAGTAGGGAGAGAGGTAGTATCAGGGGTGGAATCTTAGGGTAAAAATTTGAGCACCTCAATTTTGGCCAGGGAATAGTGGAGGCTATCTCAGAGAAATGTGGGACCTACAGATGACAATATCTTACCACCATTCAAAAAACCCTATGCTCTTTTTTGAAAGTTGGTTGAGAAAAAGTACATGCCCCATTGATGGCCTGTTGATATCTGCTTGTCTTGGAGTTTGGCCAGGGAATAGTGGAGGCTATCTCAGAGAAATGTGGGACCTACAGATGACAATATCTTACCACCATTCAAAAAACCCTATGCTCTTTTTTGAAAGTTGGTTGAGAAAAAGTACATGCCCCATTGATGGCCTGTTGATATCTGCTTGTCTTGGAGATGCCATGCCCCAAATAAGTCTAATATTAGAAAAGTTGTATATTTAGAATCAGAGTAAGTTTTGGGGACAAGTTTTTGGTGAAGATAAAGAGAACCACAATTTTCTAGAGAATGAGCAAAAGATTAAATCATCCATATATTGAAAAAGAGTAGGATTTACCTCAAATTATGGTTCCAGTCTTGATTTTCAACCTGCGAGGTGTGTGCAGGTGCCCTGAGGTACGGCTGCCTCGGTGGAGTTTTGCTTTTCCCAAGTGAAAGCAACTTTTCACGTACAGGAATTCTAATGGAAGTAGAGTGGAGCTCTACCACAAAGCAATAAATAGGATCTGAAGAAATAGGAGGCAAGAATAATTTTCTCCTTGGAAATCATTTCTTAAAATGCAAGAGATAATCTCATTCAGCTATGAGATCCTGAGCAAGAGTGGTTTTATTCATGAGGTGTCTTTGCTAGTGGACAGGGATATTCAACAGTCTTGTCTGAAATACATTCAACCTTCTTTGTTTTAGATCCTTTACAATTCATTCTAAACCAGATGTGGCTTCTTGTTTTGGGTTACTGAAGGAATCAAATTTTGTTGTTAGCTGGTTGGTTTTTAGAATTCGTGGTAACGTTTAAGGTTCAGCAAGGGTTCAACTTTTCAAGAGTTCAAGGTCTGTATCAGTATTTCCTGTAATGCATAATATAATAAGGACTTTTCTAGTAGATCAGACAAAACCAGTATAAGTAATTTAGAATCTAGAGCTGGGAGATCCGGTAGAGAAAGATACCCTTTATCCTGATATACATTCTGGATATCTAAAGATAATCCATCTGAGCCATGGAAAAGGGTGATATTCCATTTACAAAGAGCATCTTGGCCTAATAAGACCTAACGGGTAGAGTTATTAAGATGATTCAGGGGGCCTAAATGACAGAAGTAGTTTAGGAAAGCAGCAAGGTCTATGGGTTTGAAGGAACCCTGCTAAAGAAATCTCTGTATTCCAAGGATCTAGTGACAAAATAACAGGACTAAGAAGTAGATAATGTAGCTCCTTTGTGTCAACTAGGAAAGTGGCAGTTTCTCTCGGATGCAATAGGAAAAGTTCTCCATTAATGATGAAAGGAAAGAGAAACAAAACATATAAATACAAAGTTCTGTTGGGAGGAAGATTTTTCTCTTTCCTTCAAGAGTCTTCTGGCTGGTCTATGAATTAAATTGATGTGAAACAGATGAATAGGAGAAAATTGAATTTAATCACATATGTACAGGAAGTCCATAGAGACATGGAAACACCAAAGAGAGTCAGACAGAATGAGGTAAATATGCCGTCCTAAACTTTAGGAGAGGGGTCTGGGGTCTCAGACTCCAAAGGAAAGGAAAGGAATTCACAGGAAGATGAAAAGGGTAAAAGTCTGGTTAAAAAAAAAAATGTTTGCTGGGCCACACAGAAGCAATGGGTCATAGAGGGATTTCAACAAACAGACATTGTTAAATTTTTCTCTGTACATCACCCCAGCTCATATGACACTGTGGTTATGTATGGTGCTAGCTCTCTTCCTGGAGCAGATCTTCTATCTAAATTCTTTTACGTAGTCAAGGTGAAGGTCAAAGTTTCTTCCTGAGTGGTTTGGGCCTTGCTTGTTCACAGCTTGAAATCGTCCGCATGCCAGGATCGACGCCTTGAGGTAACTAGTTCTGAACCCTTACAGTTCTCATTAATCTGATTGATAAACAAAGATCATAAGTTCTTAAGGCTGTTGCTTGCCAGCTAAGGCAATAACAATTGTTCTACCAATGTCCTTTTTTCTTACCTCATCAGTGAATTTATCTGGTATATACCACCTCACAGCTGACACGGGGACCAAGGGGAGCCGCACCAAAACGCACCACTTTGACATATTGTTTTGTTGATTGATTTTTATTTATTTTATTTTATTTTTATTTTTTTAAAGAGTTTATTTATTTATTTGTCAGAGAGAGAGAGAGAGAAAGAGCAGGAGGAGGGGGATTGGCAGGCAGAGGCAGAGGGAGAAGCAGGCTCCCTACTGAGCAGGGAGCCCAGTGCGGGACTTGATCCAGGACTCTGGGATCATGACCTGAGCTGAAGGCAGACACTTAACTGACTGAGTCACACAGGCATCCCTGATTGATTTTGAAAGAGAGAGAGAGAGAAAATGAGCGGAGGTGGGGAGAGAGGAGGGGCAGAGCCAGAGGGAGAGAGAGAATCTCATGGGACTTGATCTCATGACCTGAGCTGAAATCAAGAGTCAGATGCTTAACCAACAGAGCCACCCAAGTGCCCCAATATATTATTTTAAATACAATTTACTTAAGAGACAGCCCATGCAAGAAGGACACTCAGACCCTCCTCTGTTGCCCCTGAAAGAAGGAAATAAATCTCCCATGCGGAAGGTACCCTCTCATACCAAGAGGGACAGAGACATCCTTAGCACCAGAGATAGGAACTTTAGATCCAGGAAGGCTATACAAACAACACTTGTTCCTTTTTACTAATTCCCACCCAGCCCAAATTCTGTTTAGAATTTCTTTCTAATTGAAGCTTGCAAAGTTCAGTTTTCTTTGTCCTGTCAATTCCTCACAGATTTATTGTCTGTCTAAAAAGTATAAAAACTACCTGTCTTGGTCATTTCTTTAGGTCTCAATTTAGTATCGGGCCTCCATGTGCATACAGTGAAACTTTGGGTTTTTTCTCCTGTTAATCTGTCTCACGTAGATTGCGCTCTTAGTCCAGCTGGAAGAACCTGAAGGGTAGAAGATGATTTTTTCCTTCCTTACACTGATAAAGCTGCAAGCTACACATTTTGTTTGAACAATCCTCTTCGTTACCTACTGTTTCCTTAGGATGTTCAGCAGGTTGCAAGAATGGCCATTAGGAGGTTTCTATACTGATATTCTGTCTTTGCTCCTACCCTAGCTAGTAAGCTGCTACACATCCAATTGTGGGCTCAGTTGTTGCTTTTTTTCTTTTTTTTAAGATTTTATTTATTTGTTTGAGAGAGAGGGTGAGGAAGAGGAGAAAGAGAAAGGGGGGGAGGGAGAAGCAGACTCCTGCTGAGCAGAGAGCCCGATGTGGGCCTCGATCCCAGGACCCTGAAATCATGACCCGAACTGAAGGCAGATGCTTGCTTAACTGACTGAGCCACTCAGGCGCCCCTGTGAGCTCAGTTTTTAAAAATTCTTCCTTTAGGGCACCTGGGTGGCTCAGTCGGTTAAGCATCTGCCTTTGGCTCAGGTCATGATCCCAGGGTCCTGGGATCGAGCCCTGCGTCAGAATCCCCGCTCAGTGGGGATCCTGCGTCTCCCTCTCCGTCTGTCGGTCCCCCAGCTTGTGCTCTCTTTCTCTCTCAAATAAAGTCTTTAAAATAAAATAAAATAAAATTATTCCTTTATTTTTGTATTCTCAAACAAAACAGTTTGAAGAAAATGTACTTTCCGGTATCAGATCATCACCATTCTCTCTTGAAAACACCCCTATTTGCAGCCTTCAAATTGCCTTGATCTTAGTATTTAGAACGCCTCACAATTCAGCAATGAAGCAGCAAACATGATTTCACTATTCCCTCTTGTAGAACTCGCCCAGAGATTTCTGAGTGTAAAGTTTGTATTCTTTTCATTCTCCTGCACTAATTCCACAATTGCCAAACAATTATTAGAACAATCTTCCTCTATACCAAAAGTAGTGAAAATAAACAGAAACTAATTCTTGAATTTGGCCTCCCTCTTAGATGAAAGGTCTTAGATCAGTACAAGAATTCCACACTAATTATCTTTCTACAAATGTTGAAGAAGACTGTAAAAGGGAAAATCACACATTAGCTAACCAATGTAAGCACCTCTGAGATTCATACCTGTCTCAGGACAGTCCGCTGGGATGCTTATATTGGTTGCCTAAACAGCTATGAGGCAACTGTCTTGGCCAGTTTTCTATTATTTTTATGGAAACGGTCTAATGCTAATTGGAAATAAGTAACTGAGATATTTTTAAAACACAGCCTAGAAGAATTCTTTGTAGCTTTAAACTTGCAACATTAAATCTGCAGCAAGATAGTAACATTTGTGTTCCCTACAAAATTAGAAATGTTTCAGAAAGGGGCTTAGCCTTCTCAATTAATGCTCTCAATGCAGTAATCTTTACTTAAAGGAATAATCTGTTCCTAAGATGTATCCCCTATTGGACAAAATTTCCAAATCGCAGCTCAAAAAAGATAATTTGGATAAGCCCCAGAAATTGGCCTGGGGCCAAACTTATTTTCTAACAGGAGCAAACGGAGAAGATTTGCCCCATGTGTAGGGCGACAGGAGAGGGATTCATGCCTTGGCCCATCAACACCATCCCATTCCACCAGGCTCATCGGATGATGGCTCTGGAAGGCATTGGTTCAGATTCCATCACAGAGCTCACCCTAGGAAGCAGTGCACTGGGTTCTCTGGGGCACTATTCGGTGAGGTAGTGGATATTTCTCTCATTTACACTAGGTTTTTTCTTCGAAATTGAGTTCCCCTGTTGTGTAAAGAAATAATTATGCAATGTGCTCGCGGGCACCCTCCAGCCTCTCCTTCCTCCCGATAAGGTGTTAAGATGGGTTAAGATGTGGACTCTCTCTGAGATAGTCTTTTATCTTTTATTTTGAAACATGCAGACCTTTATCACGACCTACAAATGTTGATCCACAGAGCCTGACCCACGTTTCCTCCCTCTGTCTACCAATCGTCCAAGAAGTCAGTAATGGATTACATGAGGGAAAATATCAGTATTGGAAAAATTGGCATGTTGAGAATCAGAAGCCAATTTGTCCACAGAAGAATCATGACATGAGAAGAGTATAGGTAATGTTCCTTGCAGAAGTTACATTGTCTTAGGAATTCTCCCTCAGTCTTTTAGAACTCCATTTTGGCCTCATCAATAATGACATAATCCCTGGCAACCTTCTCAAAACCCCATTATTCTTCTGGAGAAGAACCTACAGGTAAGGCACACCCAAAGAACCCGAGAGAGAAAAGCATGGCTGGCAATGACCTGTCATTTGTCTCTGGCCTTCCCTTTGCTGATGTTCTAAGAAGGGCATGTCATATTTTACTCCTGTTGGAGAAATACAGTTGAAAACAAGATCTTCTCCCAGCCATGAAAATCTCCCTGCAAAAGTAGGAAAAGAAAGAAAATATTTTGCATAACAGATGTTTCCATCGTTCATTCCAGTTTCACAGGAGAGCACTGCTCTGACGTTGATGAGAAACACGGTTGGTCAGTATAACACTAAACCGCCTTGCCAATTATTTTCCATAGATAGCATTAAAATATACACCTGACCAGCATCAATATACCCACAGTACCTAAACTGATCCAGAGTTCATTGCTCCCACTCATTAATTCTACCTTATCAGGTTGCTCCTTTAATAAGACAGGGGAGTCAAGAGTAGCGTAAGTGTCTGTCCTAGTTAACACCCATTCCTAGATCTCAGGGAGACCAGGAGGGGTCAATGCAGTACACTTGCCTTTCTATGTATCTCTGACTATTGGCACATGACTGAGCACCTGTAGCCTTTTCATTTTATGAATCTCTGCGTCAGACTAAGGCATCAACCCCTGTATTCTAATCTTCTGAGCCAGCAGCTGCTTTTGTGGTTTCGTTATATTTTCTTGGGGGGGGGGTTGCACCTATATGAACCAAACCAATTCTTCCTCTAAATCTCTACAAGTTTCTAGAACTGAGTGCCTTACGTGGGAATGACCTTTATTGTCCAGCCATCTGGGGCCAATATTCCTGATCACCTAGAAATCCTTCCTGCTAACTCCCATCCCCACCCCACACACCCCTGTGAGGCATGACCCAGACTCATCTTCTACTGCTAAATAAGTTACTATCACCTCTGAAATACTCTAATTCCATCCAGATTTTATTGTCCTCCAGACAACAGTGTGGTCATTAACCCAGGAATGCCCATTAGTAAACTCAATGACCTGCTTTGCCATCAATAGAGAATCTTAGGATTCAGATCACAACAGTGGGACAAGGGGGTTCTCATAGGGCCCCTCCCTTGCCCATGTTACAAAGAACCTAATCACATTGTGAATGAGATTCTCTGTGCTGCTTCCTCTCTGTTTGACTGTCTGTCTGAAATCATCAAATATTCCTCTTTTTTTAAGATTTTATTTATTTATTTGTCAGAGAGAGAGAGAGAGCACAAGCCGTGGGGAGCAGCAGGCAGAGGGAGAAGCAGGCTCCCCACTGAGCAAGGAGCCCGATGTGGGACTTGGGACTCGATCCAGGACCCTGGGATCATGACCTGAGCCGAAGTGAGACGCTTAACCAACTGAGCCACCCAGGCATCGCTGAAATCATCAAATATTTCTATCCTTTCTTGCAGAAGCAGTTTTAATCAACTCAGTAACAAGCCAGTTGTCTCTCAAATAGATTCCAAAGAGAAATTGCCTCAGGCAGTTTTTAAGACCCAAACTCAGGTGGTTTTCTCTGGGTGGACCTATTTGACTTTTTCTCTAGGTCCCAGTCTGTGTTCTGGTTGCAGACTTTCCTCTAGTATTATCTGAGCAGTTGGTTGCCGAGGACAGAGGAGGAACGCCCGCACAACTGCTTTTTATAAATATTCTCATGGTTGTTTCTGATCAAAAACCCACTCAAATTCAGATTTCTTGCTGGTGACTATGTGAATAGAGCCCAACAAGATTTCTAGATGAGGGAAATTACGTTGCTTCAGATGCAATATTTCATTTGGGCATGAACATCTGCTGTTTTTAAGTAGGTCTGCCAAACCCACCTGTTTTCCCTTCTAAATCCCAGTGACAGATCAGCCGTCATAACATTTGAAAGCACCCACTCACAGAAGGTTACATACCACATTTCAAAGTGAAATTTACTGCCCTTTGATAAACATCATCAAAGCAAATATAGAGGTAAACATTAAAGGAAATATCAGGGCATCATCAGTAAAGTGATGAACCAAAATCAGGAACCACCCCAAAGATGCAGTGGAAAAACCCCACCACCCTGCTGTCCTAGCCCTGCCTCATCCTACCACCATGAGATATCAGACAACTCCATACTGAGAAACCTTCTATAAAACAGCTAACTTGGAATCTTCAAAACCGTCAAAATCATAGCAAAGAAAATGCAAAACTACTCCAGACGGAGGGGACCAGAGAGACAGGGAGCTGAATAAGTGTGTGAGTCCTTACTGGTTCCATTGCTATAAAGGAAAGTATTTGACTGTTCATAAAATTTGAGTCATTCTGGGAATTAGATAGTACCACAGTATCGATGTGAACTGCCTGGATTAGATATAAATTTCTTCATCAAAGTCATCATGAAGTTATGTAAAGGGCAAGCTACTATATGACAGAAGATATTTGCCACAGTTATAGACAACAGAGACTTATTTCCACATGCATAAGCGTCTCTTACAAATCAGTAAATCAGGGAGACAAAACAATGGGAAGAACAGATAAGACTTAAATAGACACTAGCAAAAGCGTAAGTATCCAATCTGAAAAATAGATATTTGACCTCATTAGAAAATAAGAAAATAAAGCCAATATGAAACCACACTTTATAGATTAACAGACACCTGGATTGCTCTCCTAATATAAACAAGTAGGAAAATGGGTGGACTATATGAAAGAATTATTTCCAGACACCGTATAACAGGGAACACAGGGATTTCATTTCTCAGAGAATGAAAGCAAGGAAGAGGAGCCCTGCACTCAGGCTTTCTGTCTGGAGGAATAGGCCAGTTCCCAGGGAAGAAAGCAAGATCAAATGAGAACTTAGCTTCTTTATTGACTTGAAAAGACAGAGACCTTAGTTCAGGGAGGCCTGTGTGATTTAGAAATTGCAGGGAAAAGCTCAGGAGAAGAGGAAGCTAGATGGAAAATGCACTCTAGAAATCTGCTTAGGAGTCCCTGAGTCTTTGTTTTACGATAAATCATGAAGAACCGTGCAAAACTCCTCAATTCTGGGCAAAGGATAAATGGAAACCAGTAAAGCCCAGTGATTCCTAGAGCTCATCTAACGCAGGGAGGGACACTCGAGCTGCGGGAGACGTCCTTTGTACTCACTCAGCACATTCAGCGGGGACCATAAAAAGATCATGCCTTAGTTCGGGGATAAAGTTTACCAGCATAAGCCTACTTGAGACCCATACTAACTAAACATAAAAACAAACTGAAAATATCAAGCTGATCTGTACCTAATACAAATGCCCTGGGCAAAAATACTTTCTTGTGGATGCAAAAATGAGAGGGGGATGGAGAAAAGGAAGAGGAGGAGAGAAAGAAGGAAGGAAGGAAGGGAGGGAGGAAGGAAGGAAAGATGTAACTCATGCTTAGTTTAAAAAATAAAAAAAGACAGGGGCACCTGGGTGGCTCCGTCGGTTGAGCGTCTGATGCTTGGTTTTGGCTCAGGTCATGATCTCAGGATCGTGGGGTTGAGCCCCAAGTCCAGGCCTCTGCTCAGTGCAGAGTCTGCTTGGGACTCTCTCTCTCCTCTCCCTCTGCCCCTCCCCTGCTTGCTCACTTGCTCTCTCTCTCTCTCAAATAAATAAATAAAATCTTTAAAAAAAAAACAAATAAAAATTTAAAAAGACAATAAATATAGACTGAGTTGAACCCAAAGACCAATCATCAGTAAAGGAAACCATTTTTCTCTAAATTCCAGCACTCTCAGGTATAAAATCAGGAAGCTAACACAGTTGACCCTTAGACAACACAGAGGTGAGGGGCACTGACTCCCCTCACCCTGCCACAGTCAAAAACCTAAGTATAACTTTTGACTTCCCCAAAACTTAACTACTAATAGTTTACAGTTGACCAGACGCCTTACTGATAATGTAAACAGTTGATTAACACATATTTTGTATGTTATGTGTATTATACACTGTATTCTTATAGTAAAGTAAGCTCGAGAAAAGAAAATGTTCAGAAATCATAAGGAAGAGAAAATGCATTTTTTAGTACTGCACTGTATTTGTAAAAAACAAATCTGTGTATAAGTGGACCCATGAGGTTCAAACCTGTAATGTTCGAGTCAACTGTACTCCAGTGTCTTCTTGTAGGGATTTGAGGAGATATTGGTCCTAAGGTTCTCAGCTCAAAACCTATTTCACTAAGAGTTTCTACCACCCCATCTGTCCATATTTATTGCCGTAAATTCCTTCTGAAGCACAGAAAGGAGACACGAGGCCAGGTTGACCACTGTTGCTGTCAACGCTGACTTGTACCCTGGTCCTTCTCAGGTGCGTCTGAGAAGTGCTCTGCCCGCCCGAGGCCCAGAAAGAGGCTGAGATTACGGAAGAGGGACCCACATGAACGGACTGATGATGGGACAATGAAGACAGCTTTAGTCAGCAAACTGGAAGGACATGGAATTAGAAGGAGTGGCAAATAAAGCTATTAGCTAGAGTAAGAAATAGGCTACAATGCTCCTAATTCTGAGCAGTGACATTTGATAAGTATCAACCCTTAGCCGCATTTGCCTAAAGACATCACAACCCCTTGGTGCGGAAGTACAGCAAATGAGGAGCCTCAGAAAGATCAGAGTGAGGATCTGTCCCCCACGTGGTGGTTCAGTCCGTGTCAGACACGGAAGAGAAGCAAGACCTCAGGAGACCCCGGACCCCCACCTCTGGACGCTGGAACAACCAGGTACGCAGCGCTCCTCACTCTTCATGATCTGGGCCCCCGGAGGGGGTTCTTGGGTAAATTCTGGGATGTGGAGATAGAGCCTGACTCTGGAGATAAATAGACACTGGGCAGGGTGGGGCTCTGGTGCAACCACGTCTGCTTCCTGCGCCAGGGGCTAGCTCTGAGATGTGCTCTGAGCCTCTGTGTCTCCTCTCCCTGCTCCCCTGCCTCCCTTCCCTGTATCCTCACTTCTGCTTTCCTGAGGGAATTGCCCTTGATCATAAATAAGCCTTCTTCAGGCTATGTTTCCCACGGGATCCTTGGAGTAGGGCTATTCGTTTTTAAAAGATTTTAATTCTTTATTTGACAGAGAGAGAGCCAGAGAGTGCGGCGGGGGGGCGGGGGGTATGGCAGAGGGAGAGGGAGAAGCAGGCTCCCCGCTGAGCAGGGAGCCAGATGTGGGTCTTAATCCCAGGACCCTGGGATCATGACCTGAGCTGAAGGCAGACACTTCACCGACTGAGCCACCCAGGTGCCCCAGTAGGGCTTTTTGTAATAAAAGTGACTATGGGAAAGTTTTCATCTCTTCGGACTACTGAGTAGGAAACAGACTTTGTGTAATTGTGCACTCCGCAGGGCTGGCAGAAGAAGGTGGGATTGCCCCAGTAACATATTTTTGGACCACAAACTGGGGAGAATTCGTGTTTTTATCATTCGAGCATCCTTTCTCAGGCAAGGGAAANNNAACAGAACTAGACTCCAAGTCCTTCGATGTTCAGGAGTTGTTTGAATTACCGTGGTGTACAGAATGACCAAGATCAATTCTGGCACTTATTAGAAACCTGTGGAGCAAATGAATGATGAATGAAGTCAGCAGAGAGAAGTGCTCCTGGGAGGTGATGAGACTCTCCCATTAGATCCAGAAGCAAGCAAGCAAACAGCAAGAAGTGGGCCCCCAGCCCCTCAGTGGGCCAAATTGCTCCACTTTGTTCTTTTTATCAAAAATTAATTCAGCACGTAGACAGTCTTGCTGGCTTTAGATTAGTTGAAATATAGACTGTCTCAGATTGTCTTCACACCTTAATTTCACTGAGGCTGCAGTGAAATACGTAGAACCAGACAATGCTGGCACCAGAGTAATGAGCAGAGTGCGTCCTCCCTCCCCCTTCCCCCCTTCCCTCCCTCCCTCCTTCCCTCCCTCCCTCCTTTCCTTCCTTCCTTTCCTTCCTTCCTTCCTCCCTTCCTTCCTCCCTCATTTTTCCTTAATCTTTCTTTACTCCTTTCCTTTAGAAAAATTGACAAGAAGTTTAAAGACCCATAATATTATACTTCTACTTTATTTCATTAATTCCTTACTTGGGAATGTGTCCTCCAAGTTTCACTCAACAAAACTGGAGAGCTGTGTACGACAACGTTTATTTTTAGAACGATGCTTAAGGATGAGGACGCTGGAGCCAGACGGCTATGCTCACCTCGTAGTAGTTTTGTGGCATGGAACGTGTTACTTGTCTGTACCTCAGTGTGCACGTTTATTCAGTAAAACAAGCAAAAATTTGATTAAAATTTACCAAGTAGGATTGTTGAGATCCAATGAATTATTCAGTTAATGAATTTAATGATTTAATATAAAATATACCTGGAGTAATAGCATGTTACTAGTATTTAGCAAATATTACCATAGCATAAATGAGTAAGAGACAGGCAGGGCTAGATAGGGAGGGCTAGATAGGGGACCACACGACCAGGCTCACACCGGGGGCTACACGACCAGGCTCACATAGGGGGCTACACCACCAGGCTCAGTGAAACTCCCAGACATGCTGAGGCCTAAGGAAACCAGAGATAAGGGAATAAACCAGACCATCCTGCCCTGGCTGTCAGAGGTGGGGCCTTCTGATGGCAGTCACATTGTAACCAGACCCCAAAGAAGAAGTAAGCCATAAAAGATCTTATCACCAGTCCTTCCCCAAACCAAGATGTCACAAAAATGTTAAGGCCACAAGCTCCCCGGTCAGTTCTACATAAAAGACCGTCAGTGGAGGCCCACGTTGGCAGCCTGCTCGGGACCCCTCTCACTCCTGAGGGCCTAACCTGCATCCTTGCTTAACAAAACTCTCTCGCTTTACGCACGCTCCTTTGTTCACAAAATTCATTCTTCGACTCCGTAAAACAAGAATCTCGCTCTCCTGCTTCATAAACACAAGATTAACAAAACGCATCATGGTAGGAAAATCCTACCTAAAAAGTGGTTCAGAGGTTCCACTTCCAGCTCGCCAGTGTGAGGGGGTTTACAGAGCTATCCTCAGGCAAACTGGTAAAAATTCTTAAAAAGTATTTCGTGTGTCTATAAGTGCGCGTAGAGTCAACGAATGATATTTATTGAAGGCAAATCAACTAAAACGCGGGGGGGGAAGCAAGAATCTGTGATATTTAAATCCAGACCTGCGTCTTCCGCCCACCTTCCCCGGGCTCCCACTCAGAGGGCTCTCTTCCTGCGACGGGCAGGACACCAACACTTCTCACCCTGCCCCCGGCCACCCTGCTGCGAGGCCAAGTTCCAGGTGAGCGGACCTGAAGCATGGCGCTCCTACTTTCTTCTCACCCGCACTTTTGGCTTCCTTGGGCACAGCCCTGCTGAGAACACCGGGGTCCTGACCGCCCCACTCCAGCTCCTGGGTTCGATTCCACACCATGAGAGGCAAGCTGAGGGGCCTGGGTGGTTCCTCTCCTCCACGGAGCACTTAGCTCCTGAAGCAGCCGTCTCACGCATAAAGACATGTGTCATTGTTCCAATACCCCAGCACCAGAGCTATGATTTGGGGATTTTATTTTATTTAGTATTTTATTTGCCTGGGGATGGGGAGTAGCTGACCCTAGACAGAGGTCTCCAAATCCAAAGGAAGTTACTTCCTTTGAATCGGAGTGTGGAGAAGTTGGAGCCTGAAGGTTCTCTCAAACACAGCGTAGGTTGGAGGGAAAGCATCAGTAGGTGAACTGGAGATAGATGGTAAGCTATCCACTGGCTAGCTTCGCAGGGAAAAAGGGAGACAGAAGTCTGCCTGGGGCCGGAACAAATCTCAAACACTGACCAGGAACTACCTCTTCAAAGGAGCGTGATTCTGATTGCATGTGTGTGTGGAGCCATCCAAAAGGCGGGAAAGGCACTGTGGAAAACAACAGAGCGATCAGCCTGCAGTTAGTGGAGATTAATAGCTGGTTGAGGGCAGGGAAAGAAACAATGAAAGCAAGTCGGAAGGAAACCACGGGCATCCCAGGGTGACTGTGTGCATACCCAAGGCTGTGTTACCCAGGAGGCAACGGGAAGCTTCACACCACAGGGGGAGATGTGGGCTTACTAAAATAGTCCAGCCAGTGAATGTAAACGTAAACAAAGAAATAAAAATAGAGAGCCCGGGAGCAGTACCATTCCCAGAAATGCTACAGAATATTGTATAAAATGTCCACTTTCTAACAAAAAATATGAGACATGCAAAAAAGCAGGAACATGTTACTAGAGATAAAGTGGGGCATTTCATAGTGATAAAAGGGTTAGTCCACCAGGAAAACACAATCATTAACATATATGCACCTAACAATAGAACATTAAGATATAGGTAGCAAAACCAACAGAAATTAAGGGAGAAATAGATAATGCAACAATTATAGAGACTCAATGCCCCAGTCCAATAATGGATGGAACAACCAGGCATAAGATCAAAAAATATATAGAAGGCTTGAACACACTACACACCAACCAGACTTAATAGACTTAAGGAGAACATTCCATCCAACACCCATCCAACCCCAGAATGGGCATTCTTCTCAAGGGCACATAGATTAGTCTCCATGATAGACTATAAGCTAGGCCATAATGCAAACCTCAATACATTTAAAAAGATAGAAATAATATAAAGTATGTTTTCTGACCACACTGGAATGAAATTAATAATCAATAATAGAAATGAACTTGGGAAACACACACACATGGAAACTAAGCAACACACTCCTAAAAGCGGGGGGTGGGGGGGTGGGGGGTAGTGGTCCAGGAAAAAGCAAAAGGGAAATTAGGAAATGCATTCATGATAAATGACATATACTTATGGAATGCAGCTATAGCAGTGTTTACAGGCAAATTTGTGCCTGAAAATACCTATATTAAAAAAGAAGAGGGGCGCCTGGGTGGCTCAGTCAGTTAAGCATCCAACTCTTGATTTTGGCTCAGGTCATGATCTCAGGGTCATGAGATCAAGCCACTAATCAAGCTCCATGCTGGGCGTGGAACCTGCTTAAGATTCTCTCTCTTCCTCTCCCTCTGCCCCTCCCCACCCCTGCATGCACACGCATGTGTGCACACTCTCTTTCTTAAAAAAAAAAAAAAAAAAAAGAAGAAGAAAGATCTCAAAAATCAATAGCCTAATATTCCACCTTAAGACACTGGAGGAAAAAAAACTACACTTGAAGCAAGCAGGAGAAAGGAAATATCAGAGCAGAAATTAATGAAATAGAGAACAAAAATAAATATAGAAAATCAGTGAAACTAAAAGCCGATTATTTGAATAGACCAGCAAATCTGACAAATCCTCAGCTACCTTGAACAAGAAAAAAAGATAAAATTTCAATTTAGAAATTAGAAAAGAAAGAGAAAGAGGGAACATTGCTACTATCTTATAGAAAGCAGCACTATAACTGTATACAATAAGCAATTGTATGCAAATAAACTAGCTTTCTTAGCCGAAATGGATTGATTTTTAAAAGACACAAAGTACTGAAAGCCTCAAGAATAAGCAATCTGAGTAGACCTCTAACGAGAAAAGAGATTGGTTTACTAATAAAAATAATTGCCCTCAGAGAAAATCCCATGCCCAGATGGCCTCATGGGTGAATTCTCCCAAGCATTTAAAGAAGAGCTACTACCAAATTTTCACCAACTCTTCCAAAAAGTAGAAGAAGGAGGAACACTTTCAAACTCTTTCTATATGGCCAGTCTCACCTTGATACCCAACCCAGAAAGTACCTCACAGTAAAGGAAAACTACAGACTAATATCTCGTAGGTATAGAGATGCAAAAATCCTCAACAAATCACTAGCCAACTAAATCCTGCAGTATATAACAGAATGATATGCCATGACCACATGGTCTGTATGCCAGGAATATAAGGTAAATTTACTGTCTGAAAATCAATGAATGTACTGCACAACCACACACAAAAAAATGCACCATCGATAGAAGAAACTTCACATGATGCAGAAAAGCATTTGACAAAATTCAATACCCTTTCGTTATAAAAGCACTCAATAACTAGGAATAGAAGGGAGCGTTCTTAAGGGCATCTATGAGAATCCCATGGCTAATACCATACTTAATGGTGAAAGATTGGATGCTTGCTCCTCAACAGCAGGAATAAGATAAGGTTGCCTGTTATCACCACCTCTGTTATCCACACTGTACTGGAAGTTCTAGTTAGGCAATTAGAAAATGAAAAAAAAAAAAAAGAAGAAGGAGAAATGAAAATAAGAGACATTCCAATTAGAAAGGAAGAAGCAAAATTGTCTCTGTTTGCACATGACCTCATTGTGTATATTGGAAATCCTAAGGAATCCACTAAAAAATCTATTAGAGCTAATAAACTAGTTCAACAAGGTGCAGGATACAAAATCAATATGCAAAAATCACTGTAACTCTATACACTTGCAATAACCAAGCTGAAAATGAAATTAATAAGACAATGCTATTTATAATAGCATCCAAAAGAATAAACTATTTAGGAATACATTTAATAAAAGAAGCATAAAAATCAATGCTACAAAGACATAATTCAAATAAGTAAGGTATAGTTAAATGAAACAAATGCTGTGTTCATGAAATACAATGTTTAATACTGTTAGAACGGCAATAGCCACTAGTGGTCAATAGAGATTCAATACTCTGTCTCCTATAATCCCAGCTGGCTACTTTTTGTTTTATTTTTTTAAAATTTTACTTATTTGTCAGAGAGAGACAGAGAGAGAGCACAACCAGGGGGAGCTGCAGGCAGAGCAGGCAGAGGGACAAGCAGGTTCCCCGTTGAGCAAGGAGCCTGATGCGGAATCATCCCAGGACCCCGTGGCATCATGACCTGAGCCAAAGGCAGACGCTTAACTGGCTGAGCCACCCAGGAGGCCCTTAGCTGGCTACTTTTTAAAAAGTTGATACACTGATTCTAAAATTCATATGGAATTGCAAGAGACCCAGAATAGCAAATGTTTTTGTAAACAAATAAAGTTTAAGACTCACGCTTAGTTTCAAAGCAATAATACAAAGCCATAATAATCAGGAAAGCACAGTATTGACATAAGGGTAGACATACGTATCAATAGAATAAAGTTGCGAGTCCAGAAGTAAGTTCATGCGTCTGTTTACAGTCAACCGATCTGTGACAAGCCGTGTGCAAAATAATGAAGTTGGACCCTTAGCTCATACCATAAGTAAAAACGAATCCAAAATGGATTAAAAATCTAAATTTATGAGCTAAAGTTACCAAACTCTTAGAAAAACATGGGAGTAAATCTTCATGACCTTGGACTTAACAAGGGGTTCTTAGAAATAAGAACAGCAAAAGAATATGAGAAACAGAAGAAAAATAGATCAAGTGGACTTCATCACAATCAAAGCTGGGCTTCAGAGGAGACCATCAAGAAAGCAAAAAGTCACCCACAGAATAGGAAAGAAATATTTGCAAATCATATATCAGATAAGGGGCTTGTATCTAGAATATATAAGGAACTCTTACAAGTCAATACTAAAAAGATAAATGACACAATTTTTAAATGTGCGAAGGATCAGAACAGACATTTCTCCAAAGAAGATATACAAATGGCCATAAACGTATGAAAGGATGTTCAAAATCCTTAGTCACAGGGAAATACAACCCAACACCAAGATCAGATCCACTTTCCACCCACTAGAATGGTTATAATCAAAAGGTCAGCCAATAACAGGTGTTGGTGAGGCTGCAGAGAAACTGGAACCGTCACACACGGCTGGTGGGAATGGAAAATGGTCGATCCACTCTGGAAAACACTGCCACAGCTGCATTCCATAAGTATATGTCATTTATCATGAATGCATTTCCTAATTTCCCTTTTGCTTTTTCCTGGACCACTACTCCCTCACCCCCCCACCCCCCGCTTTAAGGAGTGCATTGCTTAGTTTCCATGTGTGTGTGTGTTTCCCAAGTTCAGTTCTATTATTGATTATTAATTTCATTCCAGTGTGGTCAGAAAACATACTTTATATTATTTCTATCTTTTTAAATGTATTGAGGTTTGCATTATGGCCTAGCTTATAGTCTATCATGGAGACTAATCTATGTGCACTTGAGCTCTCAAAATGGTTAAACATAGTTAAACACAGAATTATCGTATGATCCAGCAATTCCAGTCCATGTCTATGCCCGAGAGAACTAAAAGCACAGGTACATACAAAAATTTGCACGTTAATGTTTATAGCAACATGGTATATGATGATCGTGGTCATCCGAAAGTGGAAACAACCAAAATGCCCATTGACAGCTGTGCAGAAACAAAATGTGATATATCCTTAAAATGCGATAGTCTTTGGTCATTTTTTAAAAAAAAAAAAGGCAGCACGATACATGCTGCAACATGAAATAGTTCTTTCTGGGCCATCTTGCCACCTAATCCACATAGAACTCTTTTTCAAACCCGGACACAAGAGTGACATGTTTCTATAACCTAGAAATTTTTCCAGACTCCCGATAAATGACATTTCTAAGCCTCCATCATTTTCTTTCTCCTGTAGTTTTCCTACTTTTGCTACTAGGAGCCTAGTGGGCATAGTGTTGGGCTCTGTAATCATAGACAAACATGGCTTGGCTCGAGACTCCTTTGATTTGTGAGATGTGAAGTCTGCACAAAGAGGAACACTCGTGTCTACTTTCCTACTGATACGTCTCATAGAAGAGCACAGAGTATTGTGAATCGTGAGTAGTCACTAGTGAATCCAAAGCTGCTAACAGTGGGTTTCTTTACAGAATGAGAGAAATTGTGGGTTCCACTGAGATAACTGCAGATGTTTCCTCGAGTGAAAACCAAGGTACCCAGTTAGGAAGGGCTGTGACGTCTGACACCTCAGGAAACCCACCCAACAAGCTGCAAAGATTCCTGAAGGAAAATCTCAAACAACTGGGGGTAAGTGAGCCTCAGCCAGGTGGAAGTGTTGGTGAGGAGAGACTGGAAGTTTGTTTTTGTTTTTTTTTTTTAAGATTTTATTTATTTATTCGACAGAGATAGAGACAGCCAGCGAGAGAGGGAACACAGGCAGAGGGAGTGGGAGAGGAAGAAGCAGGCTCATAGCGGAGGAGCCTGATGTGGGGCTCGATCTCATAATGCCGGGATCACGCCCTGAGCCGAAGGGAGACGCTTAACCACTGTGCCACCCAGGCGCCCCAGAAGTTTTGTTTAATCTTGGGTGGTGGTGGTGGTGGTGGTTGGGTTGCCTGGGAGGTGGTAGAGTGGGGTGCTGGGAAACCCATGGAGGAGGCCTTGATGGACGCCAGTGAACACCTGTCCAGGTGATGCCAGCGTACAGGACAAGGGGTCGCAGTGATGCTATTTTAGCTGTTGCCACTAAAGCGAGCAGATCCCGCTGTACCAGGCTTCACTTGGAGCTCTTCATTTAAAAAAAAAAAAAATTATTTACATTCAATTTAGTTAACATATAGTGTATTATTCGTTTCAGGGGTAGAATTAGTGACATCTGAGGGTTCAATCCATGGGTGACCTCCATGTTTGAACAAAGAGAAAGAAAGAAAAAAGAACAAAGTAAAAAAATCCATGTTTGAACAAAGAAATCTTCTCTCTTGGAATATTCACTGATGTCTATATTTTATTCTGTTCTTTCATCCAGGTGGCTCAGATAATGATTGGTGTGACATTCATCTTCTATGGGCTCATTGGAATTATGGTTCTCCATTTCACAATACACAAAATCAGTTTCTACTCATTTAAGATAGGCTTCCCCCTATGGGCAGCTTTAGCTGTGAGTACATCTGACTTATGTCTAAAATAGTCAATTAACTCTTCATTCAGTCATCCATCCAGTTGTGCATTAGCCTCCTGCAAATGCCGCGGAGTTTTCAAACATGCCGATTCGATATTCAATCTCAGCCATTCGACATCTGCCTTTGTAATATGAGCCTTAAGGTCTATGTGTTGGGGATTCTTATTAAATTCTGGGTGTGTAGCATAAAGCCATACAGTGAAATCCTGCTCACTGGCTTTAGGAGACTATCTTGGGTGGGTTATTAGAAAATCCCTGGCTCATCCACAGACGTATCTTCACGTGTGCAAAGGCTACTGGAGTGTGGAAGATGATGGTGAGGGGGTGAACTACTCCTTTCAACTTCTCTGTTTTCCTGGCCAAAATTACTGAGATGAATATCTTGTTGTATGAGTGCATTTAGTCCCTTGTCTGAACCTCAAAATAACTTTATCTATAGCTCTCTTTTTCATTCTTCTCCCCCTTCCATTAAAACATTCACAGGATTCCTTTGATATCACCCCTATATTTTAGATAAAGATTTTTTTACCTTTAAATATTGTCAATTATATTCATAAGGATGTGAAGATAGCCAGGAAAATTTAGTCATGTACAATATACAATTCAATAATCTGCTCTACTCAAAGTTTTGAAGGGATTTTCATAGGAAAAAAAATACACACTAAGATAAAGTTGGTCCTTTAGAGATGGACAGTCAATGTCCAGGAAGCAGTGCTAATACGCCCATTTCTCTCTCATGAGCAGTTTATCATTTCTGGATCTGTGACAGTTGTGTCTGCAAAGAAGCGAACAAAAGCTCTGGTAAAGTATCAGTTAATTCCTATTTCATTTATGGATAGTGTATGGCCATCTAACACTCTGATATCCTGTACAAAGCCCAGTGAGCCAGAAGTTCCATGTTCTTCAGTACTTTTGAGGACAAGTACAAAGGTCTTTGCTTTCCACTGATTCATCTGATCACCCCAGGTCTGGATGCAACTACAAGCTCTCTCAGGTTTAGATAAGATATATTGCCCTGGAGTTTCAGAATACAAATCTGCATAAGTAAAATTGGAGATCGACTTTCCGGTCATGAATGATGTTGGTATAGAGAATGAATGCCTGTAGGCTTGATAGGGGTAGACGTCTATGGGCGTGTCTAGAGCAGGAAAGGGAAATAGCAAAGGCCCACAGCTGATGACTTTGCCTATGGCACATTTTATTCGGTTGTCAAATGCCTCCAGCTTTCCTTTGCTCGGTTGTGGGTTTCCATCTAATGTAATTGGCAGGAAGAGGTATTATGAATGCTTTGTGACTATCTCTGCTGGGAAAGGCTTATGGAGGCCTATAAGAACATGGAAACGGAGCACCTGGGTGGCTCAGTCGGTGAGCCGTGTGACTCTTGATTTAGGCTCAGGCCCTGATCTCAGGGTTGTGGGATAGAGCCCCATATGGGGCTCCGCACTCAGCACAAAACCTGTTGGAGATTCTCTCTCCCTCTCCCTCTGCCCCTCCTTCCACTCAGTCGCCCCCTCTAAAATAAATCAATAAATCTCTATTTTTAAAAAAATGGAAGTAAAGGGTCTTGAATAGTTTCAGTGAATGAACTTTTTTTTGTATTTCAGCTGAGAGGAAATGTGAGAGCTAACACTCTCAGCACAATTGTTTCCGGCGTTGGAATTCTTATTCTCTCAACCAACCTAATAAAAATCGTCTTCCTGGATTGTGACAGAGATTTATGTTCTGATATCAAATCAGTTGCAACTGTAAGTATTTCTCTTCTGAATGCTGAAAAAACTTATGAGACCCAGGATCAGGAGATCAGGTAGTACCTGCAAAAAGTTCCTTCACTTGAGGTTTATTCAAAATTTCTAGCTAAATTTGGTGTCCTTTTAACAAGAGGCAAAATATTTCCATTCCATACGAACATTGCCAGGGCAGAGAGCCCAATATTCCTTTATCCCAATTGGATACCTTCATGAAAAATGGCAAACAAATGGACCAATCATATTTATTTCTTGGTCCATGACTGTGGTGATTTTCATTGTTTGCTTGTTTCCATGTTCTTACCCACACTGGGCCCTGCGCTGGGCATGGAGCCTACTTAAAAAAAAAAAGAGTAAGAAAACTATTGGATGTTTGAGAAGAAAAACCGGCTGTTAGGATTAATAACAGAATAACAGAATAAACATTCAAGAAAATAAATACTACTAATAAAATACTAATAATGACCTTGAAGAAATAATATTAAAAACTCTCCAAAGTGAAAAAAAGAGGCACAAAATAAATGTGAAAATACTAAAAAAGCATCAATAACCAATGAAATAACCTCAAGTTATTGAAGAGACATATAATTGGCATCCCCACAGAAAGAGAATGTGAGACAGAAGAAAATATTTGAAGAAGTGTTGGGTAAATTTTTCCAAAATTTCTCAAAACTTATATTCTCACAGAATCCAAGAAGCTGAATGAACTCTGAGCATAAGAAAATAAACAAATAAACTATATCAAGGCACATCATAGTGGAATTTCCCAAAACCAGTGATTGAAAGAAAATCTGAAAAGCAGCAGGCGGGGGGGGGGGGGAACATATCATATGGAGAATGACAGCAGATTTCATATCAGAAACAACACAAAGAAGAGAGTGAAGAAAAATTTTAAAATATGGAGAGAAAAAAATCTGTCACCCTCAAATTCCATGTCTAGTGAAAATATCTTTCAACATGAAGACCCAACAAACATGTATTTAGACATGCAAAGGCTAAAATAATTTATCATCAGAACCTTAC
This sequence comes from Ursus maritimus, assembly GCF_017311325.1. NCBI lineage: Eukaryota > Metazoa > Chordata > Mammalia > Carnivora > Ursidae > Ursus > Ursus maritimus. Next base: position 36,236,655 of record NW_024424786.1, on the reverse strand, counting down.
ATTACAAAAAAAAAAAAAAAAAGTGTTAAGTTCCTCAGGAAGAAGAAAATGCATCCAGATGGAAAATGAGCATCTACCCAAGGCACGGACACCATAAATGGTGACAACGTGGGTAAATACATAAGAATTTTGTGTTATTTAAATCTCTTTCAAAGATAATTGACCCTTTAAAGAAAAATGATAGCAATTTGGGGGGGGACTTAAAAATATGTATAAATCATGTATAAAATAACAAAAGCATCCAGTCCAAGAGGGTAGAAATGAAAATATATGATTAAAGGGATCTTACATTACAGATAAAGTTTTATGATATCAGTTGAATATAGATATGATTGTTGAATATATATAATATAAATCCTAAAGCAACCATGATAATAACACACAAAGAATTACATCTAATAAGCAAAAATAGGAAATAACATGAGATCACAAAAATATGTAATTAGTCCAAAAGAAGGCAGCAGGTGGAGAAGGTGAACAAAAATAGATAGGACAAATATAAAATAAATAATAAGGTGAAAGGACTTAAGGCTAACCATATAAATGATCACAATAAATATAAATAGCATAAATAAAAGCCAGAGATGGATGGATTGGATTAAAAAAAAAAAAAAGACCAAACTCCATGTTCCCTATAGGAAATACACTGTAAATATAAAAAGACAGGTATGTTTGTAGTAAGGGAAGGAAACAAAGACATATCATGAAAAGAAAGTTGGTCTGTGAACTAATATCAGAGTAGATTTTAGAGTGAAGTATACAACTAGGGATAAAGAAAGTCATTTATAATGATAAAGATGATTTGGGGGGGAAAAATGAACAAAATAGGAACTGAATTCATAAAATAAGGATGAAAAGAGAAATGGACCTGGAGAAAATGTTTGCAAAACACACACCTGCCAAAGGACTGGCACCTGGAGTATACATGTGGAAAATATAAAGAATTCACAAGAATAAAACACCAACAATCCAATGAAAAAGTGGGCAAACGATATGAAGAGACGGTTTGCTGAAGAAAATATGTGCGTGGGTCAAAGTGGCACATGACAAGACGTTTAACATGACTATTCTTTAGGTAAATGTACATTAAGACCATGACAAGGCGTGATTCCCTCCCTCACATAATATATAAAATTTAAAAAGTAGTGACCATACTGAAAGGGGTCAAGGATGAAGAAAAACTGGATCTTTTAGGCATTGCTGGTGGATAGAGAAAATGGTACTCTGGAAAATATCCCTCGGGAAAGTAGGTTGTCAATTTTCTAAAAAACGAAAGATACACTTAACATGCAACCCAGCAATCTCACTCCTGGGCGTGAATCTCAGAGAAATAAAAACTGAATTCCACACAAGATCCGTACTTGGTTGGTCATAGCGGCTTCATATGCTCCTAAGAGCTATACGCAAAGACCAGCAACAGCAAAGTGTTCCGCAGACACTTGGAGATAAATGATTTAACCATGATACACCCGACAACAGAACACTACTCAGCAAATAGAAGCAACGAACTACTCATTCCTAAAAACAGCTTCTTCGGATCTCAAGAGCAGGATGCTGAGTGGAAAACCAATCTCAAAATATCACCTGTTGTATGATTCCATTTGCGTGACATTCTCAGAATGGCAATATTATAGACACAGAGAACAGATCAGTGGTGAACAGGGCTTCGTGATGGCAGAAGAAAAGAGGGATATCTTTGTGGAGATGGAATCATGCTGTGCCTTAATTGTGGTGCTCGTTGCCACAAATCTGCACATACTATAAAATGTCACAGAACCACGCACACACGCATCATACCAATGTTAATTTCCTGGTTTGATATTGCTCCGTAGACACATGGGATACAAGCATCGGGAAAGAGTGGATAAGGGTTAAGGGGACCACCTCGTGCTCTCTTAACAACTGCCTGTAACTTCCTTGAATTATTTCTGTATAAAAGTTTTAAAAATGGGAAAAAGATTGAAAAGGCATTTCGACCAAGAGGACAGATGGTAAACAAGCACATGGAAAGATGCCCGTGGTCATCAGGAAAACGCAGATTAAGGTCACGATGGCCTGATACCACATATCTGCTAAAAAGGGCTGGCATCACTTTTGAGAACCAGTGCTGACTTGGCCCTGCAGACAATTTCACATCTTTCAGATGAATTATTATAAAAGAACCCTCGACTTCTAGGAGACTTCTGGTTTTAGTTAGGAGACCAGATTCAGTAGGGAGATTTGGACCCCCTACCATTTCTCCTTGAATCCCCTATCCATTGAAAAGATTTGCCCTTATAGACATTGCATCTTTTTTGCTATCTGAGAATGAACAATATTAAAATATTAACAACTTATAAAATGATCTTTGTGGACACAGGAAATTAACCAAGGCTATTTTTTTAATGCAGTCACTGATGTGTTAAAATTCATGGGAACACTGGCTTTTTTTTTTTCTTCTGAAATCCAGTTCTTCTTCAAAAGCAGCACATTATATTTTTAAATTCAGATTCAACCTGGTGTCCCCATTTTATGAAATGCTAAGATGATCCCCTCCAAAGGCCTGAGGTGGAGCTCTGGGAGAGAGGTTTTCATAAGGCAGTGGGAGTGAAATCCAACCTAGTGAAATTTTATTCTCTTTAACAGGGTCTCGTGGTTATACTGATGATACTAAACTGTCTGCAATTTTCAATTACGCTTTCCCTGTCCATACTCAGCTATAATACAGAGGGTGAGAAAATTGATCGGGTAAGTAGCAGTTCTTGGGGGAATGAGGGTGCAATTGATTATTTTGTGATCTGGGCTGAGAGTATTTGCATAATTTTGGAGTGGAACAAAGACGAACCAGGTGGTGTAGAACTTCTGAGAACCACGCTTCATAGGCTGATCACATTTTCCAACACACTGACGAATGCCCAGGAGAATCAGAAACGTCCACCCATGTTGACACCAAGTAATTCCATTTTTTGGTTAGCTTATTGATTCATTGATTTGCATATTTAACATATGCAGAATCCCTACCTGTGTGACGCACTGTGTAACACGGCAAAGAGACAAAAATCCGTCTGTCCTTTAAATAACTCAAAGAGTGATTAGTAGTATCACCCTATGAAGAGATCGATGATACTGTTGTGGTTTGTGCTGTAAACTCAGACTACCTCCAAAGTGCCTTAAAGTCGTCATCTTATTTTCCTTTCCTGTAACAGCTCAGAAGTGGGCAGCCCACACCGAGCAGTGTAACTTTAACCTCCTGCGTGGTGTGGCTTCTCTTTCTGCGTACGATTACTTCTCTAGCTCTTTCTTTTCTGTCTGCCTCCTATGCCCAGATCTTCGTCCTGTGGCCACACACAACTGCAAGGGAAGTTGCATAATTTCGTCGTTAGCTTGGCCGTTGTTTGTGTAAGTTAAACCTAGGAGTTCTGCTGTTCAAGGATGCAGATGATATTGAAAATTGGTAGACAACCAGTATTTCCTGGTCACATTGTGTTTCCTGGCCACCCCAATGTCAGGTTCAACTTTCCTCCCCCAAACTGAATGCACTTCCCCACTCATCAAGGTGGAAAATCCTTAGAAAAACAAGTCTCACACATTTGTTACACTTGGCTCAAAGTCCAGGATTTTTGAGTGATTTGTTATTTTCCCCTATAATTCTGGAACTATTTATTTGTTACTTAAGAAGTTTCTAAGTGGAAGGCCTGTTATCTGCACTCGCTTCCACTCAGCGCCAAAATGTAGGAGGATTAAAAATAGTAACATTCGTACATAATCAGTTGTACCTCACAATCCCCCTTTCTGTCCATGGGGTCTGTCCCCGTGCTAAAATAAAAGCACCTTTTTGCACTAACAAATAACAACAACAGCAATAATAATAACAATCCCCACTTTGAAAAACAAGTCATTGATAACCTTAATGTTACCCATCCATAGGAATTATCTGATTCTGAGAAGCCCAAGCAATGTTGTGGTTTTCTCCTCTGCTCATTTACTAAGCAGCACTTCATTTACTATCTTCTGGGTATTAAGGAGGTTTCCCTCTTTGGGGGTTGCTCGATTTTTGTACCCCACATTCTGGTGGTGCAGGGGGATCCGGGAATTGTTTCAGATGTCAATCAATGCAGGTTTTTGCAGTGTTGGCCTTTGAGCTTATGAAAAGACAAGATCTTAAAAAGGTCAGGAATGGTTTCACCGCCTTGTTCTCTTCTGCTTGTGAATTTCACGTCTGTATCCATTCCAGCTGCTTCAGTTCCAGTTCTTGGATGTGCATTCTAGCCTGCAGGAAAAGAAACAAAGAAACACACACACACATTTATTTTAAGTGAGTGGTTCAGGAGTGGTTCACAGTAATTTTTCTTACATTCCCTTGGCCAGGTCTTAGAATCTGGCCACACAGAGATGAAAATAGCCTTGAAAAACAAAGTCACAACTGTATGCTAATTAATTGAATTTAAATAAAATTAAATAAAAAAAAAAAAGAAAAAAGAAAGCCACAAATGGACAGCTGTTTGCTCAGATAAATACAAATGATTTTTTTTTAAAGGAGTAAGAAAATGTAACCTTAACTTCATAGAAGTGTCTTAAAAAAGAATGCTAAATACATGTTTGGAAAACATAATGATCGTCCCTCATACATGTAGAAAATCTTACATATAGTCTCTTGTGAAATCTTCTTTACACTTTAAAGTACAGACAGACATAAAATCACACACATACAGATATATATTAAACGTCGAACAGGCACAGATTAAATTTCTAGGACCTCATAAATAGCTAAGGTTTCCAGAAATAGCCAGGCTGATTTTTCCATGTTCATGACAGAAAAGGAAGGCTGTGATCTTGTATCTTTCCTTTGTTTGTGTCATCCTGGATATCTTTAAATGGATAGACTTTCTTCTTCCTTTACCCTCTATAAATTCTGTGGACACAGGTAAAAGAGGCTGGAAAACGTTCCCACACACCCTGACACATGGCTGGATCGCGGGGAAATGTGGCAGTGTCGTGACTGACATTGACCTCTACCGCGCCCGCTCTGGGGACTACGTACTAAATAACAGCAACTCGGTAATGTGGGATAGACTTTGGAGGCCAGGATATACCTTTAGGAACAGGACTGGACTAAAACTCCGAGGATTTAGGTGAAATGATTCTGAATGATGTTTCGGCTTATTTACAGCTTTCTGCATTATTTTTCCTGAAATAGGCTTCAGAAGGTCCTTACCAAGACTTGCTGCCTCCGCTTTCATTCTACAAAAATATTGAGAAGGACGCAGTCTTGTACTATAACACCTGAGACAGAAGTACGGATGTGAGAATATGCTTCTGTAACCTGCAGTCACGGAGATGGAAACGGAAAAATTAAATATACGGTCAAAAGCTTGTTTAGATCCTCTTTTGTTGACCACAGTTCTATCAGTCAGCCTAGACGATGATTCCATATAATAAGATCTAATCCCTGAAACACTTCCTGGGCTTTTCATAATTTGATCATATTAGTGCATTTTCCCTGGGGCCTAATAGGCCAACAGGTGCCCCTGCCAATTAAAATCATATGAAACCAAAACAGATTAAAGGATTAGGCTGCAACTCAGTAGAAGCTTGAGTACAGGTGAAAGCCAAGTTTATACCACGTGCCATCATCGCCGTCATGTCTAACCGATAAAGCTTCTAATCAATAAAGGATTTGTCATTCTCTCTTCATGTAGATAAATCTGGATAAACATTACAGCCATTACCCATATCATAGGAAGCTTCTCAAATGTAAAAGACTATTAACTTATTTCGATCACACGTTTATGATGATTATTTTTCTTGTCTTTCCTTGGAATAAAGAGGCCAGAGCATCAGCACAAGCCTCCCTCACAAAATCTTCCTCAACATAATTTTTGGAATTCCTTTTATTCTGATAGTCTTTCTCCTCCCCAGCTTTACTGAGGTGTAATTGACAAAGCATAGTATTTTTAAAGTATTCGATGTGATGAGTTGATATGTGTATATACTATGAAATGACTTCCACAATCAAGTTAACACATCCATCACCTTGTACAGTTGCCGTGTGAATCCCTAAGCTCTACTCTGTTGGCAAATTTCAAGCAACAATACAGTTTTATGAGCTATCGTCACCACGCTGCATATCAGATCCTCGGAAACTTTTAATCTTATAATTCTTTTCTTAAGTTTTTATTTAAATTCCAATTCATTTACATGCAGTGTAGTATGAGTTCCAGGTGTAGAATCTAGTGACTCGGGGTGCCTGGGTGGCACAGCGGTTAAGCGTCTGCCTTCGGCTCAGGGCGTGATCCCGGCATTATGGGATCGAGCCCCACATCAGGCTCTTCTGCTATGAGCCTGCTTCTTCCTCTCCCACTCCCCCTGCTTGTGTTCCCTCTCTCGCTGGCTGTCTCTCTCTCTGTCAAATAAATAAAATCTTTTAAAAAAAATTTCTCCAAATTACAGGAGCCGTGAGTTGTTTGCATTCTCGAAACATGAGGCAATTAATTTGCAAGTAGAAGAGCTTATTCTTCTAACTCAGAGGCATTCTCTCATTTTCTAGATGAGCCAAATCATGATTGGCTTGATGAATATTTGAATGTGGATTACGGCAAAGCCTTCCTTTCTGTGTTCTGCCTCTCTGCTTGCAATTGAAAATTCCTACATTTTCCTTGGGGAACCAATCTTTGTAAGTAAATTGGAATCACTCTGATTTTTCTAGTAGTTAGAATATATACACGTTCCGGGTCGCCTGGGTGGCTCAGTCGTTAAGCGTCTGCCTTCAGCTCAGAGCATGATCCCGGCATTCTGGGATCGAGCCCCACGTCAGGCTCCTCCACTATGAGCCTGCTTCTTCCTCTCCCACTCCCCCTGCTTGTGTTCCCTCTCTCGCTGGCTGTCTCTCTCTCTGTCAAATAAATAAAATAAAATCTTAAAAAAAAAAAAAAGAATATGTACGTGTTCCTAGGACTTGTTTCATACATGGTTTTTGAGCACAGAATTTGGGGAAGCATATTGAGAACCATTCAGTTCTAGGAGAAAAGATTCCAGATGGTATATTCATAGATTAAATCACTTAACTCTATTCTTGTATCCAGTTAGCTCTATCTGGAACTCTGTCTATTGTGGCTGGAGATAAAATTACAGAAAAGATGGTTAGTTTCTCTATGCTTTGAGAAAATTAAGAGTCAGAATAGGCCAACCTGTGTTTCCAAAATGACCAAGCTGTTTCAACTTCTCCGGTGTGTCTTCAGTTGAGACTGAGTTGAGGTTCCAGAATGATTCTTTCCCCAGAATTCCCCAGAATTCTCTTCTGGCTTATATGGGGAAATTCCATAGTAGTGGATAGCAAATTCTTCCATAACGTTTCATAAATTTCAATTCATGATACTTTCATTTTAAATGTAGTGCACACACATGTATAATCATTTGTCAGTTAAAGAATGTGAAATAAGAACCCATTTTCTGAATCTCTTGCAGATATATGTCAGCCTAGGATGAATACTGTGAGTGCCATATTAGCAGAAGTATGGCTAATAAGCACTGTGGTCAGTTCAGACAGATTCATTTATGACATGCAAAACATATTAGATGATTTGCTCATTGTTGTAAGGATTTCCGGATCTAGTGAAAAGATCTCCCGATGCTTACACATATACAACATGACTTCCAGAATTTATTCTCAAGGCAGGTGGCAGAAAAGCATAGGTTACCCCTGAAAGACCACTTGAAGGAAGAAGGCCAGGGCCTTGGCCCTGATTGGATACATTTCTCTATGCTGTAAGTTACTGGTCAGGTGAAGACATGTATATCGGGTGAAACTAACTAAAACCTTTATTTAGGTGAGAGAAGAATGGATGCCAATGAATTCATTCAATGAATTTGATCCCTGTCTCCAAAAGGTAAAAAATGAAAAGTCTAGGTGTTTTTTCCTTTCAGAACAATGACAAAGTCCAAGATTCTCTCTGCAGACATCACATGGGACCTATCCTGCACTGATACACTGAGGACCTAGTCGAGATTGCTATGAAGTGCAGAAGGGTTGTTAAGATGTTCCAAATCACATAAGTGTCAATAAAGCAATGTTTGCTAATCAGCAGTTTTCATGTTTCAGTTTTCGTGTTAGTGACATCAGGAAAGACACAGATAATCAGGAGCTCATGTCGTTGTGTGAATACAACTGCAAATTTGAGCATCTGTATACTATAGTGGTTAATGATGCTGCCCATTGACTTATATTTCATCTGTAGTGGAAGCCAGGGTAGAATATTTCATCCCCATTGAGAAATGTCAATCATTTATGAAGGAGAGCAAGCAGGGTCAATGGCAGAAACTCACTTTGCTCAATCCTTCAATCTTTTCTTTATATATGATTTTATTTTATTTTTTTAAGAGTTACTTAAATTTTTTTTAAGTTGTATTTATTTAAGTAATCTCTACACCCAACATGGGGCTCAAACTCAAGATCAAGGGTCACACACTCTTCTGACTGAGCCAGCCGGGCACCTCTCTATACATGATTTAATTGGCAGGGAATTATGATTTTGAGGTGCATTCTCTTTGTGCTTGGACTTGTCAACTCAGTGTCTCTGCACTTAGATGCAAGTGCTGTCTGCTATGATGTGAGCTCAGTGAGTGTCTGTGATCCAAAGGACTTGGCATGTGTTCTAGAACATTCTCTGCCGTTTTTATATTTACCTCTTTATTGCTATTAGGTAGTACAAAGCATATAAAAGTCCCGTTTCATGTTACACAACCATATGAGAAGACCCTAGTGCTCAGTTTTGCCCCTAGGATCCACGTGCAGAAGATTGGACTAGGCGCGAATTGAGGAGGTGCCTACATAGGTGTAGATGTTTGGATCAGAACAAGACAAAAGTAGCCCCAAGAAGGATCCGTAAGATATTGGGAGATCTAAGGCCATGAGCAAGAGAAACACCACATGCTCATCTGTTGTGTGTCCTGGTTTCTCCACAGTTGGTAGTTGACTTATCTCCCAACAAGTGTGGACTCCCCATAACATCTCCATTAGCATGATTATGATGGCGTGGCTTCCCAACCCACTTCAGTTGTGTGATATACCTCTTGAATGAGCAACTCCTATTTTGTTCTAGTTTGTGCTCTTGAAAATATATCAGTGTCTACCAAAGAGGGGCTGAAGTGTCCTCAGCAATATGAAGGTCATAGGTCTGTTAATGTTGACTTTGCTAGGGTCACTTACGCTTTCCATCAATGTATTACCTTTGAACATAATGAATCGAGCATACAATGCTTATGCCGTCAGGACTGTCATCATGTTACAGCCTTCTTAGACGAAGAAAGAGACACATCAGGAAGTCTGTTGAAGATTTAGGACACTGGTCTGCTCCTGCAGAGCATGTCTCAGGACACTGATCTGTACAATTTCTGGAAAGTCATTCATTTCAGACCATACTGTGAATGCTACTTGGAGTTAGGGATTAGGCCATCTGTGTCAGAGTGTGAATTTTCTGATGCACTCTCCACAAAACTATGAAATAGAAATAATTAAAAATAAACCCCATCCTTTTTGGGGGGGATTTTTATAATAATTTTTTGTTATGTTATGTTAGTCACCAAGAAATAAACCCCATCCTTAACACCTCACCTTGTAGTAGGCTCCCCTGTTACTTAGGTCTTTGGACTTGGACCCAAACTATACATTGGCTCTCTGGTCTCCAACTTGCTGATTGTGGAACTTGGGACTTCTCAGCCTCCATAATCACATATGCCAAAATCCGTATAATAAATGTCATTGTCCATATCAGTGCATCTTATTGGTTCTATTTCTCTGGAGGACCCCGATTAATACAAATAGACCTGTATCATGAAAAGAAATTGAATTCATAATTAAAAGGCTTGTCATGCAGAGAAGACTGGGTGGAGACAGCTTGGCTGGTCAATTCTATCAAACGTTCAATGAAGAAATAATACCAATATTACGCAAACACTTTCTGAAAATTGAGGAGGAAGATAAACTTCAAAGTTTATTTTTGAGGCAAGCAGTAACCAGCTCTTAACTCCCAAAACAGATGAAAATATTATAAGAAAATAAAATATGGATATATTTACGTGAACTTAGACCCATAGATCCCTACCAATATTAATAAATTAAACCCAGCAACCTATAAAAAGTATGTCATAACCACCCAGGTTTATGCCAGCTGTGCAAGGTTGTTTTACACCTTTGAATAAAGGAGAGAAACCATACGGTCATTACAATAGGTGGAGAAAAAGCTGTTGAAAGAGGTCAAACTCCTTTCGTAACAGAACTTTTCAGCAAATTAAAGAATATTCTGAAAATTCCTCAAGTTAAGAAAAGGCAGAGCAGGGCTCGTTTCGGCAGCACAGATACCAAAATTGGAACAACACAGAGAAGATTCGCATGGGTTCTGAGCAAGGATGACACTCAAGTTTGTGAAGAAAAGGCAGAGTGTTCCTTTGGATGGATTTGAAACACTAACAAGAAGAGGAACATTTAACCCTTCTTTTACACAGTTGTAGACAGACGCAAGGATAGGAAAAGAACATCTTTTCCCCCATTAAAAGCTTTACCTCAAATTATTATGCTTTGAAGGAAGGCCGGGGTGGTGGTACAGAGATTCTCCATCATTCATGATGGTAACCATGGGCAAGTACCAGGAAAGAACCCAGAGGAATCACACAGTGGAGAAGATGACAGATTTCTACGTTCTTTCTAAGTTAAAGGATAATTTAGCCAAGGTTATAGATTATGCAAGAGCTCCCTTATACTGTTGGAGAATATAATTTCGGAGATGTGGGCAAATAGCACATTACTCCCATCTTTGGATTTCCTGACATGGGCTTTATAAATATTGTGTGCTATTTGTCTATTATTATTTGTCAAGTAGTAGAAATGGGAGTAAGGAAGCTCACGTCACCGCAGAGGAACCGGCATTGTTAGCAAAACATACAAAGTATAATTTGGGAGCCAGGAGAGTAAAAACTCCATATTTACGGAAAAATCCCATATTTTCTATTAAAGGTGAGGATTTCTATGGGCAAATTAAGGTTTTATTTGTAAATCAAAATATATCCCCAAACAGAAAGCACAGGCTTCATTAGCAAGGTCTTTGGGGGAATGGTGGGTAAATAGGAATTAAGATTTGCCCTCACACTGAGAAAAGAGTGTGCAAAGGGTTGGCACTCGAGACCGTGGCTACCTGAACAGCAGAGATAAGTGGTTATCTCCATCAACATCATGCATTTTACCCCATCATAGAAACCCATCTGCAAGAAATACACAGCAGAAAGATGCCTTTTAGGGTGATGTATCATTATCTCTTCATACAACAGGGAGTTCCGTCTTATTGAGCAAAACCTGCGTATATCAAATTCCCGCAGCCTGCAGAGCCTGCTAGAGACACAGGGCATAAATTGCTTGCTGCTTTGGGGGAATGTCCTTGGAAAGACTCTGAGACCAACTCTGAGCTACTGATGTTCCTCGGTCCTGTATGAATATCTAGTTAAGACTGAATATTGTTTTAGGACAGAGGTATGTATTTTTCTTTTCTTTGTATTTACATGGGTATTCCTTTGGCCTGTAAGAGGGCATGTCAATTCCATGCCAGTCCCTAAGACTCATACAAGTTTTCCTGGAATTGTTCCATGGGAGGAAACCACAGCAGTGGAATAATCTTATAAAAACTACTTTTTATAAAACTAGTTACTTGAGAAGGATATCGACATCTCAGGGAATTTTTTTCCATAAAACAAAAATGCTTGAGTCGCTAGTAACAAACTTAATGTTACAATTTTATAGACCCATAGAACCATCCAGATTGTGCTTTGAAACGATCTCAGCCATGTAATCATTTTCAAAAGACAGAAAACAATTGGCCTAAAAATCATATACTAGCTAGACCTTGTGACGCAGAGTACTTTTCTAGTGGTCCTTAGGTCTGGCTTGCTAGGTTTTTTAGTGCTGCTTTTTTAAATTTTATGTAATGAATGATTACTTTGACATTTTTTGAGTGTGTGTCAATGAAAGAACTTTGATCCCAAAGGAGGATGTTCTTGATCTGGAATTATATCCTCTGCATAGTCATTACTCTAACTGTGAAAAAGTATATGACATTGAGTGGACTCCCAGTTCCAAAGACTGCTTTGTAATCAGGTATCAATGAAAAAATATTTTTTAGGATGTTGACTTTACCATCATGAAAAGTGAGTCATAGTTTGTTCAGAGAAACATGATATTTTTGCTTCAGATATGATTAATAATAGGGGACAGGATTAAAGATTTTTTAAAAAAGTAAATAAGATAGTAAGGGCAGTATCATACTAATAATGTTATCAAGATATAAGAAAAAATGCACATTTGTTTCCATACCTAATGTAGATCTTCTTTGGTAACAAAAACAGAGATTTTGAGCATGAGAAGATAATGTTCAGTAACTATCATTGAAACAAAGGTAGGAATAAAGTCAGAATATCATGAAACAATTCTATATAAAGGATCACTGGCCTGCATTAAACACAAATGCAAATTCAACATCTAAATACTAGCTTTCAAATGTGCATGACTTTTCCCTCCCATTTTGCATTTGAAAGTTATTACAGTGGACCCTGAACAACACAGGGGGCTTTGGACACCCTTCCCACAGTAGAAAACCGACTATAACTTTGGACTCCCCCAAAACTTAACTGCTAGTAGCCCAGTGTTGACTTAGCAATAACATAAACAGTCAATTAACACATACATTTTATGTGACATGTATTATATACTATATTCTTACAATAAAGTAAACTAAAGAAAAGAAAATGTTACTAAGAAAGTCATAAGGAAGAGAAAATACATTTTTAGTACTGTACTATTGGACTATAAAAATCCACATATACGTGGATTGAAACTGCAAGGTTCAAAACTATGTTGTTCAAGGTTCAAGTGTATACAGTGTTTCCTTTTTTGTTTGGTTGGGGCTTTTTGGTCAATCTCCTCAGAATAAAAGACATTAATTTCTGTAAAAGAACCATCAGATTTTACAGAACTTAATAAAGGTAGGTAGAAGAAATACCTGTTTCATCATTATTGTTTTAATATATTTTCCCGATAAATTCGAACACACCTGCACACCATACAGCCAGAAATTTTTATACTGAATTCGAGAGGAAAAGTGAAATTGTAGCTCCGTGGACCATAGCAAATTTCCCATGATTTCACTTGAAAGAGAAATATACACGAAGCGGAGTATCCATTTGCCATCACGATGAAGACAGAAAAGGCGATACTATTTTTTGTTTATACTCAGGATGGTCCGTGTGTTCAAATAAAAAAAGAAGATTTCTTGCTGTCGGAGAAGGAAAGCATTCCTAATATGTGGGTGTTTTGCATAACATTTCTGTAGGTAGATCACAAGTAGAAAAGCAAAGGTTTGAAGGCTCAGGCAGACGTGGTTCCAAGCCACCTCCCCAGCTCTGTCAGCGCAAAGACACGTGGTGAGTTGTGCCTAGTTTGTGTGATAACTTAGTTGTGTGTCGTTGGTGTGGTCGTTGGTGTGGTGAGTTAATCAGGGGCATCAGGAGGAAGCAAACGCTGGGTCTAAGAGCGTGCCTGTTACCTTGTGGCTTGTTGAGTCAACTGCTGTGAGTTCTTAAACTCCAGCAAGAGCCTGAACTCAGAGACAAAACAAAAATAACTATACCAGATACGACCTAGGAACAGAGGTGTAAATGAAAGAATTCTACCCAGCAAAACAAAGAAACAAAGAAACAAATCCTTCGTTGTCTCCCCGTGGGGCGGGAATACCAGGACTAGCAGGCAATATTTATTTTCAGCTTCATGGTCAAGATGGTCAACGTTATGTCAAGACCAAAGGATCCCTAAGACACACGCACTCAGGCTAAGATCCTCAGCTTCCTATAACGTAAGTTTACACTGCTTACATAGCCTTTCTGGATCTCAATATAAGGGAGAGTATGTCATTCGGAACTGCCGAGGTACGTTGCTAATTACTTAATAAATGTCAGATTTCCCACCCTTCAAAATGGAAACAATTGCATGGCCTGTTCCTTACATGTAGCACAGTGCCTACCTTTGACTTTAAAATGTGCGTGAACACTAACTACTGCGTGGAATCAAAGAGACTAGTCCTTTTACCTGATCTTTCTGGGCAGCCCATGCTTCCCACGTGTTGTGACTGCACACCGCCCGTGACGGGAGCAGCGCTTGTGAAGACCAACGGCATCGAGGGACACGACTATGGGTCTTCAACGAAGAGATCCAGCCATCCACCAGGGCCGGTCTGGGCCAATGCCTTTCCCTCACGAGGCACAGAACAACCTGCAGAATTTTCTCAAGGGGAAGCCAGTTATTCTTGGGGTAAGTACAGTGAAGGTCAGCTAAGGATTTTGAGGTGGCTTGTGTTCCCCTGAATTTGCTCTGGATCAAAGCTACACGATTACCTGAGAGAAGAGTTTGGAGTGGTCCCACGAATTCCCGTATCAAGAGGAAAATAGGACTTTTAAATAAGAAACCACGTTGGCCAAGTAGCCAAATCACCAAACTGTTTTATATTTGGGAACGCTGAATAAAAACGTAAGCACTGATCACGGACTTCTCCAAATTAAAGGAAGCTTGAGTCATTTACAACCCCCAACTGTGGGGCAAATGATTCTTTTTTTTTTTTAAAGATTTTATTTATTTATGTGACAGAGAGACAGCCAGCAAGAGAGGGAACACAGCAGGGGGAGTGGGAGAGGAAGAAGCAGGCTCATAGTGGAGGAGCCCGATGTGGGACTGGATCCCGGAACGCCGGGATCACACCCTGAGCCGAAGGCAGACGCTCAACGACTGCACTACCCAGGCGCCCCGGCAAATGATTCTAAAAGTAAACCTCAGTCCTCCTAACTCAGAGACATTCTGTCATTTTCTAGGTGAGCCAAATCATGATCGGCCTAATGAACATTTGCCTGTGGATTATGATAAAGGTCTTCCTTTCATTCCACCAACTACATCTAGCACTAGAAAACAGTGCACATACCTTCATTTTCCTTTTGGGACCAATTTTTGTAAGTAAATTGGTATCCCTTTGATTTCTGTATTACTTAGAATTTATGTAAAATCCTTAATAGTTATCATTTAGAAGCACGAAATTTGGGGGGAAGTTTTGAGAAGTATTTAGTGTTAGGAAAAAGGACGACAGAATCATGTATCTGCAGGCTAACTCTTCACACTTTATCTTTGTACAGTTACTTTTATCTGGAACTGTGTCCATTGTGTCTGGAAAGAAGACGACAAAACAGATGGTACGTTTATCTACAGTTTCAGAAAATTCAGAGGCATAGCGTAGACCAGCCTTCGTCTCCAAAATGATCAAGCTGTCTCCGATTCCCAGGTTTTTCTTTGCCTTGAGTTGAGATCCCAGAATGATTCCTTCCCTATTCCCCACAGGTCACATTGTCTCTATCTGGCTCAGATGAGAAATTACCCCATCGCAGATAGCAACCCTGTGCATAATTTTTACGAATTTCAATTTTCTTTGAATTTTAAATAAAATGCACACATATGTACAATCACTTGCCAGGTCCAAGAACAGGGACTCAGTTTCTGATTCTATTTCACATCTGTGGCAGCATTGGGGCAAACACCGTGGCTGCCATATTAACAGGACTGTCACTAATAATCCTTGCAATCAGAGTGACCATATCCTATCACCTCTTATCAAGCGTATCAGCTGGTTATTTCATGACTGTAAGTATTGAAAAATTCAGTGACAAAATCTCCTGATATTTATCCATAGATACAAAACTCCTTGCAGATGTCTTTCTCATCATAGGTGGGCAATAGGGCACCACTTAAAACTTGAAGAAAAAGGTCAGGGCCTTGACCCTGAGTGAATAAATATCTCTGAACTATGAATTATTGGTGATGTTAGGACTTAAGCACATCAGGTGAAGCCAAATAAAATCCTTGTTTTAGGTAAGATCAGAATGGGTGCCAACGAATTCACTCAGTGATTGTAATTGCTGTCTTCACTAAGGTAAAGAGAAGTCTACATGTTCAGTCCATTCAGCACAATGATAGACAAAGTCCAGGATCCTTTCTAGAAAGTATATATTTAACAAAAGCAACACTGATCTACTGATCATATGGTGAAAATTACTATGAGATATAAAGGGATCCTAAAACATTCTAATTTGGGGGGGGGCGCCTGGGTGGCACAGCGGTTAAGCGTCTGCCTTCGGCTCAGGGCGTGATCCCGGCGTTCTGGGATCGAGCCCCACATCAGGCTCTTCCGCTATGAACCTGCTTCTTCCTCTCCCACTCCCCCTGCTTGTGTTCCCTCTCTCGCTGGCTGTCTCTGTCTCTGTCAAATAAATAAATAAAATCTTTAAAAAATAAATAAATAAAACATTCTAATTTTTGGACACCTCAATAAGGCATGGTTTGCAGATGTGCAGGCTTTTGATTGGTTGGTTATGTTGAGAAAAAAAGTGCACAACAGGATCTCACTTCATTTGTGTGAAAATTATAAATAAATGAAATTGCAAATTGGGGGGTCTGTAAATTAGAGTAATTATGTGTAACTCCACCCAGATTCTATCTGAAGGTGAAGCCAGAGTGGGATACTTTACTACCATTGACAGTCTGTGAGAGAGCACGCAGGGCCCGTGGCGGAGTTCCCTTGCTCAGTCCTTCCCTCTTTCCTCCCCGCGGGCTTTGACTTTGCAGGGGATTACGTTTCTGAAGCTCATCCTCGTCCTCCTGGGACTCGTCACCTCAGTGCTGCTGTCTGCGTTTGGATGCAGCGCTGTCTGCTGTGATGTGACCTCAGTGAGTACCTGTGATCCAGAGGACTTCAACTGTGTTCTAGGATATTCTTTGCCACTTTCACATTTACCTCTTTAAGTTTTACTGAACCGTTCAAAGCGTACAAAACATCCAAGACCCTCCGTCACATGAGGAGCCCGTCACATTCTGTTTGCCACTAGTGGCCACGTGCGTAAGATTAGACTGGGCACTAGAGGAAAGTTGCTGGGCTGGACGTAGATGTTTATGTCAGAAAGAGAAGAGTAGGAACACCTGGGTGGCTCAGTCAGTTAAGCATCTGCTTTTGGCTTGGGTCATGATCCCGGGGTCCTGGGATCGAGTCCTACATCGGGCTCCTTTCTTAGCGGGGAGTCTGCTTCTCCCTCTGCTTGCTGCTCCCCCTGCTTGTGCTCTCTCTCTCTCTCCCTCTGGCAGATAAATAAATAAAATCTTTTAAAAAAAAAGAAAAAAAGAAAGAAAGAAAGAAAGAAAGAAAGAAAGAAAGAAAGAAGAAAGAAAGAGAAAGAAAGAAAGAAAGAAAGAAAGAAAGAAAGAAAGAAAGAAAGAAAGAGAAGGGTGGCCCCAAGGAGGGTCTGTGCATTAAGAGAACTAGGGCCATGGGCAAGTGAAATGTCGTATCATATCATGAAATGTCATCTACTGGGTGGTCTTCCTCTACAGGTGGTTGTCGACTTATCCTCCAATGAGTGTGGACTTCCCATGGCTACTCTTTCTCATGACTATGATGAGGTGGCTTTCCAACCCACTTAGTTGTTTGATATGTCAACTTTCGAACCATTCCTGGATTTACTCTAATTGTATTATTGGGAGTAAATCAGTAATCAGGCAGTGAACAGCCTTCAGCGTTCTCAAGGGGAGAGAAAGTCACAGATTTGCTGACGTTGACTCCGCTGTGGTCTCCTACTCTACCCCCAATTATGATTACATTTGGACATGATAAATAAAGCCTATGATTCATCAGCATCACCACTGGCGTCATCTCACACCCTTCGTAATATGAAAAAAGGGAACATACCAGAAAGGTTGTAGGTATTTTGAGACTCTGGTCTGGCCTTGGAGGATAGGTACCAGAACCACTGACTTACATAATTTCTGAGAAGCCATTCATCTCGGACTGTAATGCTAGCGCTGTACAGGGAGTTGTACCATAGGCCAGCTGTGAGATCATGTTGTTACCGACACTTTCCCTAACGAGTACAAATTTCCATGAAATAAATGAATTAAAATAAACCCTGCTCTTACCCTTTCACCTTGAAGTAGTCGTCATTCCTTTTATTTTTCCATCTCTACCATGAAGATTTGACATCACGAAGTCAGTTACGGTCTTTTAACCTCAGGGTCCTATAAAACCAATCCAATGAGTAAAGTGTGACTGATGTTTTAAATCGGAAAATACAGGGGCACCTGGTGGCTCAGTCGGCTAAGCATCTGCCTTCGGCTCAGGTCATGATCCCAGGATCCTGGGATGGAGTCCTGCATCCAGCTCCCTTCTCAGCAGAGAGCCTGCTTCTCTCTTCCTCTGCCCTCTCCCCTCTCCCCACTGGTGCTCTCTCTCTCTTTCACTCTCTCTCATTCTCTCAAATAAATGAGTAAAATCTTTTTTTAAAAAAAAGGAACGTACACACACTTTCTGCACACAGGTTCTGCTTTTTCCGTGATTGATGCCCCGCAGGTCCTTAGTCTCCTTTGCTTCATGGATCCTGATACAGCCTGAAATAACCCACACACTACTTGACAAGGGCACAGTCATCGTCACATTTTGACTTTTTTGAAAGGCCTGTAACACTATCAAGTTTGTAAGCTGTAGTCAAAGTCATAGGTGGCCTCTCTTAGGATATGTCTAACCAAAATTTAAGGTGGTGCTAGCAGATGGCTTAATACAATCCTGCCTGTACCACCTGCAAGAGGATGAGACACTGGCAATCACGGTATGATTCTGACTTAACTGTTGTCACAGTTTGAGAGCATGCTGTCAACTACTATATAGTAATTGGCACTTAACACTGTCTTAGACGGTAGACTCTGATCTATGGGGACAAAAAAAATGTAGAAAAAACATCCAATTATGGTCTAACAAATTAAACTTTATCTCTTATCTTTTTTAAATGATTTTTTTCAGAAAGCCAAGTCTACTCTACACTACTCAACTGGATTTTTTTAAAGATTCTTTAGGATTTTCTATATATAGATTGTATCTTCAATAGGGATATTTATATTTCTTAATTTCCAAACTGTAGGTCTTTTCTTTCTTTTCTTGCCATATTACATTGGCTATGACTTCCAGTAGATGTTGAACAGGACTGAGGAGGGAAGATACACTAGTATTGGGAGACAAGGGAGTATATTTAGTAGGTCACCATTGGGTATGTTGTAACTGTAGGTTTTTGTATATGGCTTTTTCCAGATAATGGGAATTACCCTCTATTCCTAGTTTCTTGAGAGTTTTTTCTTTATCATGAATAAATAAGTTTTGTCAAATAGATTTTCTGTATCTTGAGAAGATCATATGGGCTTTTGTATTTATTCTGATAATATGATGAATTGTATACATTGATTTTTTTTCTTCAACCAGTGTTGCTTTCTTGAAATAAGCCCCATTAGTTGTGGTGTATTATACTTTGTTTGGATTTGATTTGATAAAATTTTAAGTATTTTTGCATCTATATTGAAAGTTATTGCTATGTAGTTCTTACGACATCTTTGTCTTATTTTGGTTTTGGAGTAATGCTGACCTTGTAAAATAGAAGGGATTATGTCAAATTATTTTTTTCCTTAAATATTTGGTGGAATTAGCCAGTGATATGATTAAAAAGATGGAGTTGGTTTTGTTGTTGTTGTTGAAATGGTTTTGTCTATACATTCAATTTCTTTAGTAGATATTATACTATTGAATATAATCTTTTGATTATAGTAGACATTATACTATTGAGTATAATCATTATACTATTGAGTATAATAATTGAGTAAATCTATTCTTGAGTCATTCATAATTTATGTCTTTCAAGTAATTCTACTTCCTTCAAGATGTTAAATTTGTTCACAGTATTTCTTTATTTTCCTTTTAACATCTCTGCATTCTGCAGTGAAATCCTTTCTTTTATTCCTTACGTTGATAACTTTTGTCTTCTCTCTTCTTTCTTTGGTCAATCTGAACAAAGTTTAATCCATTTTGTTGGTTTTTATTGTAATGTCATCTTAATACAGTTCTATGTTAATACTTTGCTTGGTATACTTGAGCCTGATCTGAGATAGATAGAGGATAGATAGATAGATATTCCTGAAATTTAAGTATTATTGGAAATATATTTATTTTTTGTTTTATGTTTATTTTATTTTAGTGAAGGTATAGTTAATGAGGTGCTAAAGCAAAGACCAAGAGAAGCTGGTTGAAAAAATGAATTTCTTAGAAATTGCTCCAAAGGAAATAATTCTATTTAGTAAGTTAACAGAACAAATACAGGGCGCCTGGGTGGCACAGCGGTTAAGAGTCTGCCTTCGGCTCAGGGCGTGATCCCGGCGTTATGGGATCGAGCCCCACATCAGGCTCCTCCGCTATGAGCCTGCTTCTTCCTCTCCCACTCCCCCTGCTTGTGTTCCCTCTCTCGCTGGCTGTCTCTCTCTCTGTCAAATAAATAAATAAAATCTTAAAAAAAAAAAAAAGAACAAATACAGTCTTTGTCAGATTAATGGAAAGAAATGGAAAGAGAATGTGTGGAAATAAAACTCAGTTGGTATTGGGGATTATGGTTATAATGCTTCTAATTTCGTGCAACAAAACCGGATGTATATCAACTTTGTCTGAATACATCAGAACCGCTTATCTGGAGTTCTAGGTGTGCAAATACAGCAAATGAGGAAACACAGAGATCGAAACATAGATTTTCCTCCCCCACATGTTGGTACAGTCCTTGATAGACACAGAAGAGACAGAAAGCTTAAGACTACAGGCTCTCACATCTGTGCAGTGGAATAAACCTAGGTAGGTAGAACTTTTTTTTCCCCCCATTATCCAGAGCACCAGAAAGCACTTTTGTCTATGTTCTGAGAGGCACAGATGTAGGACCTGTCAAACAGACTGGACAGAATGTGGGTTCAAGGCAGAGACAGCTCTTCCTTTCTTTCCACTGGTAGATACTCAATGCCAAATATTTCAGGAATGTTTTTTAGATAATGTAGAAAGTTCCAGTGACTTAGACACATTTGATCTTGTCTTCGTTCCTGCTTTCTGACTTTCTGATTATGCAAGCACACTTTACGCATCGGCAGATAGAGAGTAAGGCTTAGCATGAACAAGGAAGTTGGTCTCCAGCCCTATTTTCTAGCAGACCCAATTTAAGATATGGGGGAATAATTCGGTTAGAATTGTGACATTGAAACTTTTTTGTTTACAACATGCAAGTGCAATTCGGAACGTCAAGACTGGACGTGGTGAGCCAGCTAAGTTCACAATAGTTTTCTTAGTGAGAATCATGAGAGTTTCATAACTGATCTTGCAGACGTACAATGAGGAGGATTAGGTGGTTTGGAAGTTATGTTAACTTATAAAGGATAATAGGGCTTTGAAGTTAATACTTAAGGTGAGAACCATGTGGTAAACAAGGCTAATTTTTGTATTGTGGAGTAACCAAGAAATACTGCAATGTCCTTTCTAAATAGGCAACAGAGGTGAAAGAGCAACATTTGTTAGAAAGATGATGACTTTAAATGTGAAAATCCCACTCAAAATATTGAACAGTTGGACGGTGGCTTAAAGGAGCAAAGGCTGAACCACAGGCTTAAGATTTGATAGACTATTACAGTATCTAATAACATATGTGCAATAAAAATCATTAAAGTGAATTTTAGGGCGTAAAAAATGTGCTCAGTAAATATTATGGTCAATATTTTGAACCTAAAATCCCTATCTGTTGAGTGAATAGATGAGTAAATAATGACATTCACAGTGAGGAGTGATAGGAGATACTTTATGGAGTCAACAGTTTCTTTTCTTTTCTTTCTTTCTTTTTTAAGATTTTTATTTATGTATTTGACAGAAAGGCAGCCAGCGAGAGAGGGAACACAAGCAGGATGAGTGGGAGAGGAAGAAGCAGGCTCTCAGTGGAGGAGCCTGATGTGGGGCTCGATCCCAGAACTCCGGGATCACGCCCTGAGCCGAAGGCAGACGTTTAACGACTGAGCCACCCGGGTGTCCCACAACAGTTTATTTTCACCCCGACAAAATTATACTGAAAGATATGGCTCCCTCAAACACTCAAACATGTTATGTGTGGGCTTCAGGAGGCTAAATAAGGGGTGTGTTAGTCTGAGCCTGGCTCTATCTCAAGAGCAGATTCTTACTTATCAGACCTATGACTCTTTGGTCCCACATCTGTAAATATGTCTGTGAATTTGGGCAAGTTATTTACCATCTTTGGATAAGGGGTCACATTTTAAAAAGATATAATAACTGGTTGATGAGATACTCTTTATTTACGAAGTATTAGTGGTCAAGACTCATCTACTAAAGAAATAGAAAAAGAAATGTTCTTGTTAGCACTTCCAGTGTGATCACATAAGATCAATTCCTTGTTTAAACTCCTTAATTGAAAGTAGCTATTGGGAATCGAAAAATTGAATACTTAGGATTTATCTTAAGTGTCCTGTAAGAGTTCCATGTCATGATAGCTTAATCTTTTCATTAGAACTGCTAAGAAATTTGCACATACAAACATTACTGGGACCAGTGTACAATGCTACCTCTTTTTTTTTTTTTAAAGAAATTTGGCATGGATCTCAAGAGTCAGAAACTATGTTTCCACTTTGATCCAGGAATTTTATACATAAGCAGTTATAGAAAGGGCCTAATTCCATGTAATCAGCATAATTGGAGGATAAAACATAAAAAGAAATTGTATAAAGTATAATCAAGACTTAGTTAAAACATTATAGGGAGAGTAATAGAATTCATAAATACCAATGCAATAAGGAATAAAGTCTGCCCCTATTTTCCAAACTTAATTTAATGTTAGCAAATATTCATAAAATTGATACAGAAGATGGTAAAGAAATAAAAAGCTAATATTTAGGGGGGGAAAGGTTAAAAATGAGTTAGTTTTCAAGGGTGGCCTTTGTGGGGTTTGTTCTGCCATGGAAATCCATCATCGTTTTTGACAACAAGTGCCAAAGCACATCCCAACTTCTTAAGAAGATAATTGAGAGTTTATCCTACTTTTATTACCTCTCTGATGATACTAGGAAAATTGGATACATCATTTCCAGTGTCACACGTAGGAGGCATAAGCATGATTATATTTTATGTTGACAAACCTGGGGCTTCATCTAAATATAGCATTCATCGTCACACAGAAATTAAAGGTAAGGTGGCTTTTATATAGTGTATTCCCAGGTCTCTCCTATTTCCCTAGCATAATTATGGACACTACTCCGATTTCTTTCATTCTCAAAACTATCTTGGATTAGATGATAAATTATTTGATATATTTAATTAAAATAAAGGGATATTTCTTTCATTCAAATCTATTTGCCTTTATTTATTTTGCTAAAGATTTTATTTATTTGTGTGAGAGAGAGAGAGCACAAGCAGG
Organism: Ursus maritimus; assembly: GCF_017311325.1. Taxonomy (NCBI): domain Eukaryota; kingdom Metazoa; phylum Chordata; class Mammalia; order Carnivora; family Ursidae; genus Ursus; species Ursus maritimus. The sequence continues at coordinate 36,213,297 of NW_024424786.1, read as the reverse complement.
GGGAGCAGCAGCCAGAGGGAGAAGCAGGCTCCCTGCTGAGCAAGGAGTTCATCTCAGGACTCGATCCCAGGACCCTGGGATCATGACCTGAGCGGAAGGCAAACACCCCACAACTGAGCCACCCAGGTGTCCCTCTATTTGCCTTTAGGCCCCAGGTTATTTTCACTCCACTCGGGATAAGGCTAAATAGATATATCACAACTCCCATGGTGGGTACTTTTTTACAAGCCTGTGGCCACGTGCAACTTTAAAAGAAACAAACAAGCAAAAAGCAGTCTTGAGATTTACAGCATTCCTTAACCTGGGAGGATACCTTATAGTCACGTAGGATTTGATATTCCTCAACTTCTGTCCTCTCTATCCTTATTTTACACTGCTGTTTATCACACGAGTGATACCAGAGTCAGCAGCAGGGACACATGAATATCACTTGGCCAGTGACTTCTCTTCATATATGATAAAGACGTTGATAAAAGAAGCCCAGTATCTACTTCTGTTACAACAAGATTAACAGTATTGGTCCTATGATGGTGCATATCTGATGCTATTAACAGATGACCGTCTATTACAGAATGAACAAAACTTTGGGTTCTGATAGGATGCCTGGGGACATTCCTCCAAACCAAAACCAAAGTACCCCATTGGGAACGACAGAAACATCTAGTCCCCTGAAACATCTACTAGACAAGCTGCAGAAATTCCCGAAGGGGAATCTAGAAGCACTGGGGGTAAGTAAGTAAACCTCTAATAATGAATTTTGAACCAGGAGAAACCGGGGAATCTATTGAGGGGGAAGGATAATTCTGGCTAATGAAGTGGTTGGCATAGGGGGACCAGGTGATGACCTGTGTCAACCATTGTGTGGAGTGGAAAAAAGCCACGTTGATTAAAAGCAAGGGACCATGTTTATATGGGGGAGGGGTGCAGTAAGAGGAGACTATAAAAGTCCTAAGCCCTTGGGTGAGCCTCACTGTGAGGCTGCCCCATATGGACTGGCCTCTGAAAAAAAAGCACTTTCCAGGATCTGACTCCTCTTAGCAGATCTTTTAATAATATTCAAGGGGATCCATCCTATGGATGACCATGATGTTTGGACCAAGTGATCCTCTCTCCTGAAAAATGCTCACCATTGTCTTTAAAGCACGTATTTTTGTTTCGTTAATTTCGATGATTGGTAATTTGGTTTGTTTTGTCTCTTATTCAGGTGGCTCAGATTATGATTGGTGTGAAATGCTTCTTTTATGGGATAATTGGATTTCTTGCTCCTAATTCTGAAATGTACAGAATCTTTTTCTTCTCAATTTACACAGGCTTCTCTTTCTGGGGGGCGTTGTCTGTGAGTATCTCACTTACATCTCCAATTATAATTATTCAGTCATTTACTCATTCATTCATCAACTCAACACACAACTTGTATGGCATCTTGCCAATTCTAGAATACTTGCAAAGATACTTAGTCAAGATTGAATTTCCAACCTGAACTTTAATATATATAATGTAACGATGCCCCTAAATTCTATTCATTACTGTATAGTATGAAGCTATTCAGTATAATCTTGCTGTTTTGCTTGAGGAGAAAATCCTGGGTTTGACACAGGGAAGAAGTGTCCCTGAAATGTAATAATATTTGGATCGGAGAAGATGCTGGGGGTAGGGAAGTGTTACTTTTCTTAAATCATCAATCTTCTTGGCCAAATACATTGAGAAAAATGCCATGTAATCTGAGCTCACATTTTCCTTTTTCTGCACCCCAAAGTGTGTCTTTGAATTATATTTACTTATTTTCTCCACATTGTATAAGTCATTTCTGCTGTGGTTTTTGTGTCCACTTCTTTTATTTAGTGCAAGGAATTTTACTATTCATAAGAATAAAAGGATAACGATGGTACTTTAATCGTACGGCGCACACAGTTTAATGACCTGCTTTCCTCTGAGATCTGAAGGGATGGCCTGGGAGGCGGGGGTCAGTAGATAGGAACAGAGATATGCAACTGGCAACGGGGTGGGAGGTTGAGTTGGAAGAAGTTGCTACTCTGCAGACAGCTTTCTTATCTTACAAACAGTTTATCATTTCTGGAATTCTGACTGTTGTGTCTGCCAAGAAGCCAACAAAGTCACTGGTAAGCACGTTTTCCATTTGTCGTTCAGGCAGAAAATGAGAACTTGTAACACTCTGACTTTCCCATGTGAAGCCCAGTCACCCAGGGGGATTCATCATTTGTAGTACATTTCATCATGTAACTGTCCATTTGGCCCAATGAATCATGTGATCGTCCTATGGCTAGACACACACAAGCTAGATCTCCTGGGATTTTAGAAATTCTGATCCCCATATCTCGTCACCAGAAGAAGAATGTGTAAAGACTTATCTAGCTATTCAAGCCTTTTTACGGTGTGGGGTAGGGGGTGTTAATAAAGATAAAAGCATGGCTTAGGCTTGAGCAAGGCAGACTTACGTTTGGCGGAGGGAGGAGCTAATACAGGGTCAGAAACTAGAGACGCTAAAATGCCCATAATGTTTTTATCCTATCCATGGTATGTGTTTAAGAAAGATCAATCCTCTCCAACTTTTCTCCTCCCAATTGTGCTTTGCCATTGAACGGAATTAGCAATAAACGGATGACGAAAGCCTAGAGACCCACGGCTAAGTTAAGTCAGAATTCTCCTCCCCGTGTGTAGGGTCTAGAAACCCCTGGTCCTTAACTTATAAGCTAGTTATTTCCTTTTTTTTCAGCTGAGAGGGAATCTAGGTGCCAACGCTCTCAGCACCCTGGTCTCGATTGTTGGGATCTGTATTCTGTCCTACAATTTCACAAAAAATGGCCTCTATGATTGCAAGAAGGAAACTCTCTGTTTGGGCATCAAATCAGTTGGAACTGTAAGTATTATCCTCCTGAATTCTGGGAAGACTGAATGCTTATCTGAGCATGATGAAGATGACACATGGTCGTTGGTATATTTCAAGAACATGAAAAAAATTCTTGCTTGCAGATTCCTTTCAAACCATCTCTACAGGTGTCATATTTCGAAAGAGAAAAAAAATATTTCTTCACAATAGAAAAGAGCCCCAAGTTCTGTGAGCTAAATTTTATTTTTCAAGAAAAAATGGTGAAGAGATGGAATGATATTAAAATCTGAGTCAAAGATTGGGGTAATTCTTACTTTATACTTTATTATTTTTAAATTATTTTCTATCATAATATTCATTACTGCTAGGAATTTTTAAAAAGTATTACCCAAAGCTACATGGAGAATGAATAGTTATTCTGACTTGCCTCTACCTGAGAGTAGACCTTTTTTTTGCAATAAAGCCATGTGAAAGTAATGGAAAGTGATGGAAAGAGTGGTCTGAGGAAGAGGAAAAAGAAATCAGTAAGAAACCAGTAAAAGAAACCAGGAACACTAGTTGGAAGACACATTTCCTTATTAGGAAAATGACCAAAAAGTTTCACACCCTAAAGTATATTCCAAATTTGGGAAACTTTCTGGTTTTCATTAGAATTGAGTCTAATGGAAAACTGGAAAATTTCAGTATCTCACTGGGGAGATCTGAAGCCCTGCCGTTTCTGCCTGGAATATGGAGAAGGGTCAGCTTTGTAAGCGCTGGCAACATTTCTGATATCTATGACAGGCTAGTAATAACTTCAATAATAGTATAACTAATAACCCACCACTACCACCACTACCACCAATAATATTAATAATAATAAGTGGAATAATCATTGTGAATTCTGAAATGTCATCAAGTTTAACTTCCCACATTGTATTAGTATATTCAAGAATATCGACTATCATCTCCAACTCTTGTTTTTCTATAGCAGCACATATATTTCCGGGTTCGGATCCAACGTCATGCCACCATTTTGGATAATGTAATGTGCTGCCTTTTGAGGGCCTGGCGTGGGGCTCTGAGATAAAACTTTCCAAACTATCATCAGGGTGGAGGTAATGCATGACATTTTATTTTCTTCAACAGGGACTTGTGATTGTCCTAATTATCCTAACTTGTCTGCAAATTTTAATTTCACTTCCTCTCTCCATGCTCAACTATAAAGTGGATGACAAGAATATTCACTGGGTAAGTACAATTCTTGGAAGAATGAGGATGATTTCAACTATTTCATTAAATGAGGTTGTCAGTGACTTTTTTTTTTTTTTTACCTTTGGTAAAATGAACAAAAACATAAACTCTAAGTGATTCGGTGGACAACGTGGGAGCTACTTATGTGTTGTGCACACTTGGAATACACGGTGTATACTTCTCTAGTCCGTACAGAAACTCTCACTTATGGGCATATATCCACGAACTTTCATCCAGCCGGCCAGCCATTAATTTACTGTACGAAGTATACTCGCTAGTGTGATGAATATACCAAGAATCTATCATCCGAAAAATAATAAAATCAAGGTATAATTGATTTAAAAACCTGAAGGAGATGAAATATATGATTCCAGGTATATACAATTGAAAATACAATAGACTAAGAAACACAAATATAGTTAGAATTTTATGTTTTATTATCACACTTAACAAATATAGGTAATACAGCACTAGTAGCATACTTTCCCCAACCTCATCACCTGGTTCTTTTTTTTTTTTTTTTAAGATTTTGTTTATTTATTTGACAGAGACAGAGACAGCCAGTGAGAGACGGAACATAAGCAGGGGGAGTGGGAGAGGAAGAAGCAGGCTCATAGCGGAGGAGCCCGATGTGGGGCTCGATCCCATAACGCCGGGATCACGCCCTGAGCCGAAGGCAGACGCTTAACCGCTGTGCCACCCAGGCGCCCCCACCTGGTTCTTTTTGCGTGTTGAAATTATGGCCACGGCTGTGTGTCAGTTAGAGTTAATTCAAACAGAAAATGGAAAGGTTTATGGCATCCGAACTCCCCTCATTTCAAGTGTATAACATTTATCGCAAGCATTGGATTCCATGATTCTAAGGGCTCGTTAAGCAAGTCTGAATTCCTCAGGGCAGTCAGTCATGGGTGGAACGGACCCACGAGCATGGCAAAAGGTAGAATTTCTTCTCTTCCACGTTTTATTTTAAGCCAGAAGAAGCCAGGCTTTAGCTTCACTGCTTTGGAAACCTCCTCAGTTCGTTATCCAACTGTACCATTTACCAGTTACGCTTTCCACATAACTGTCAGAGAACATTCTGTTAGACTTCTGCCGCTGCACCACAAGACCCTCTCTCCAGTTTCCAGTCATGTGTTCCTTCCTCCCTTCTTTCTGAGCCACACTGACAGCATTCTCAATGTCTTTATTTCCACTAACCTCCGTTTGAGACATTTTAGGCTTTCTCTATACCGTTCCTCAAAATTTTTCTCCTCAAAGTTTTGTTCTTGAAAATTTTTCTCCTCAAAATTTTCCTCAAACTTGTTTCATCCCGCTGCCTAATTCCAAAGCCACTCCTGTATCCTAGGGATTTATTTACATATCCTAGATATATTTATAGTAATAATATTGTATTGTTACCCATTTCCAGTACCAAAGTACATGATAATTTTTTGTTGTTGCCTGACAAGTTGCCACAAGCATATCAGCTTAAAACAATACCTACCACCTACTTCTTACCTCACGCTCTGTAGATCAGAAGTCTAGGTGGACCGGACTGGGTGCTCTACTCAGAATCTCATAAGGCTGAAGTCCATGTACTAGAGGCACCAGACTCCTGGAAACTCTGGAATGGTCTGCTAGCTCATTGTTGTTGTTGGCAGAATTTGGTTGCTTGTGATTATGGGACTGAGATGGTTGGCCAGGATTCACTTACGCTCAGCTCCTAGAAGCCCTCTTGGATTTTTCAAGTGGTTCCCTCCATTTCAGCAACAGAGAACTTCCTCCTTGTCAAACATTTCTCATGCTTTGAATCTCTCTGACTTCCTCTTCTACCATCCAGAGAACATTCTGTTTTTAAAAGACTCCTGTAATTATATTAGGCTCATCCAAATAACGTCTTTTTGGTCATATGATATAACATACTTACAGTAATGACACCATGATATTTGGCCCACCTCAGCTCCTTTCTTCATACTTGCGCAGCGTGCAGTGAGAAAAGATATAGAGAAGGGGAAGACATATTTATTCTTTCAAGGTCATGGATTTGAAATGAAATGTACCCACTAGACCAACATGTGTCACACGATCACACTGAACTATCATAGACGCTGCAGAATTCCGTCAGGCTCAAATCTAGCTAAAGTAGACTGACTTTCTGTTACTAAAGGAAGGTGAGGAACATTCTCGATCTCATTCTTCTCTATAGCCCCAAATATAAACATCGACCTTCCCCCTCACACCTAAGATACACTCACCAACTCACAAAGGTTGATAACCCAAACCATTTATTGCCCTGGAATCTTTGCGTATTTGTACTTCTCTCCCACAAATCCAGAAATAGCTCGTTGCAATGAGGGCGGAAAGACAGATGATTTGCCCCATCTCTGCTCACACCCATGATAGATATGCGGAATGGACGAAAGATAATGATCAAACTTCAACCTGGAGAGAAAAAGAGAATTGTGAAATCACTGATCTGTAATATTACACAATTTTGGAAGGCAGGAATTATGGAGATTTTCTGCCCCCCAAAATGGCATAAAATATTTAAGTTATACCATAGTTCATGTCTCTGGGAGGTATTAACTTATCTGTTTTCCTCTCTGGCTCTTTGGACACTAATTTTCACGTCCATCATGTCTGCATTGGAGAGTATACTCTTCTTAGATATTTCTCAGTATTGGTGTCCTTCTCTCTGATGGTATCGGTGGTGTTGGAATTGCTTTATATTTCAAATATTCCCTGGCTATTTAAGCCAGGTCTTTGCTTTCTATGGCAACATATTTTCAGCAGAAACAGAAATGGAGAAGTAAATCTTTTAGTCTCAAAATATGGCTTTCACTTCTGGATCAATGAAGGAGTTCCAGCTCCTACTGTCACATCCACATCCCAACCAGCAGAAAGGAGAAGGGAAATGGGAATACATACCCTTCTTTTTAAGTGTGTAACTCCAAAGTGAGACATGCTATTTATTCGCACGTTTTGCTGGTAAGTAGTTAAATATTTGCCCATGCTTAGCTGCAAGAGAGCCTAGGAAATATAGTCACAATTTTATCTCCATTATCCAGGTTAAAAACAAGTCATATTGCTAAGAGAAGGGAAATGTTAGTAACAGCTCTATAGGTTAAGTGTTACTTGAAATCTATGAAAATACAATAATCATCCTCTGTTTTAAAAACCTCACATTACTTTCTGTCATCAAATAATCATTAATTATGAGACCGATATCAAATCACAAATACAAAATGCAAAAATACTTAAAATTGTATATGCATAATCATACATAACGTGTTCAGACACTCAAAAATTTACGTTCTATTATCAGCTCATCTTTCTCCAGCCCATCAGCAATGCACCATAGGGACAAATGTCCCAATAATAGCGGGGCTGAAAGTCTTCATACCGAAATGATTAAAGAAGGCAAAAAGCTCTATTATATCTCCCTATTTCTGTTGTTCAAGAATTATTTTAGTGGGTATGCTTATATTTTCCTTTATCTTCCTAAAAACTAAACGGTAATAAGCCAGGCAGACTGATACCCAGCTGGCTAAATATCTGGAAAAAAGTGATCATTGAGTAGTTGTGTTTTTAAAAATTTTTTATTTAAGTTACAGTTAGTTAACATACAGTGTAATATTAGCTTCACGGGGTGTGGAGACACACTCATCCTGGGAAATGGGTGTGGCCGGAAAGGGGGCCACCCCCGCCCATTGCACAGTGCACCTTCTTGGGGACCCTGGTGCTAAACCATTCTCAGACGACCTGCTTCTGGGTGGGGTTTTCATTGGTAGCAGAGCGGCTCCTTTGTTGTGATCTGTTGAAGGTCAGCACTCGACACAAGGGTTTGTAAATAAAATGTAAATAAAATTTAAAAACTATTAGCTTCAGGTGTACAAGACAGTGATTCATCACTCCCGTGCAACACCCGGTGCTCATCACGACAAATGCACTCCTTACCCCCATCACCTGTGTCACTCAGCCCCCCACCCACCTCCCCTCTGGTAACCATCATAGTTAAGAGTCTGCTTCTTAGTTTGCCTGTCTCTCTCTTTTTTCCCTCTGCTCATTTTTTTGCTACTTAAATGCTACATATGAATGGAATTCTATGGTTTTTGTCTTTCTCTTACTGACTTATTTTGCTTAGCATAATACTCTCTAGCTCCATCCATATTGCTGTGAATGGCAACATATCATTCTTTTTTATGGCTGAGTAATATTCCCTTGTATATGTGGACCATATCTTCTTCATCCATTCGTCAGTTGATGGACACTTGGGCTGTTTCCATAACGTGGCTATTGTAGATAATGCTGCTATAAACATTTGAGGTGCATGTATCCCTTTGAATTAGTATTTTTGTATCTTTTCAGTGAATACCTAGTACCGTAATTGCTGAGTAGCATTGGGTAGCTCTATTTCTAACTTTTTGAGGAACCTCCATACTATGGCTGCCCCAGTTTGCATTCCCACCAACAGTGCAAGAGAGTTCTCCTTTCTCCACATCCTCTCCAACACATGTTGTTCCTTGTGTTGTTGATTTTAACCATTCTGACAGGTGTGAGGTGAGAGCTCATTGTAACTTTGGTTTGCATTTCCCCAATGAGCAGTGATGTTGAGCATCTTTTCATGTGTCTGTTGGCCATCTGTATGTCTTCTTTGCAAAAATGTGTATTTCTGTCTTCTGCCCATTTTTAATTGGATTATTTGGTTTTTGGGTGTTGAGTTTTATAAGCTCTTTATATGTTTTGTATACTAACCCTTTATCAGATATGTCACTTGCAAATATCTTCTCCCATTCCATAGGTTGACATTTAGTTTTATTATTTCCTTCACTGTGCAGAAGCTTTTTATTTTTATGAAGTCCCAATAGTTCATTTTTGCTTTTGTTTCCCTTGCCTCAGGAGACATATCTAGAAAGAAGTTGCTATGGTCAATGTCAAAGAGGTTGCTGCCTGTGTTCTCCTCTAGGATTTTTATGGTTTCATGTTTCATACTTAGGTCTTAAATCCATTTCAAATTTATTTGTCTCTGTGGCATAAAAAAGTGGTCCAGTTTCATTCTTTTGCATGTTGCTGTCCAGTGTTCCCAACACCATTTGTTGAATCATTGGGTAGTATTAGTCATAACTGAAATTGACCCCACGCCCCCCTCTACCTTTTCTGGAGAGCAGCCAGTAGGCTCCCCAGGGCCCAAAGTCCACACAATTTATCGTTGGAGTAAGAGAAGATGTATTTGGAGACAAATCATTGAGGACTTGAAGTATATTATTCTTAATGGCTTATGTACAGTCTTTACAGATTATTCTTTGGTTTTTTTTTTAACAGATTTCTATATTGTTTTGCTGGAAAACACCTTCTGAAGATCTTTACCAAGACTTGTTTCCTCAAACTTCAATCTATCAAGAACTTGAACGTAAGAAAGAAACACCTTCACGTTATCCCACAGATACTAGCAAACAAATATGAGACTGCTCTTCTGTATTTCCACCCACGGTGACAGCAAGAAGCTCATCCTGTGACCACCAAGGCATAAATAGACCCATGTGGGGGTACAACTGTGGGGTTCAGAGTCATAAAGATAGAACTGGCATTTATAACATTAAGAATTTGGTTGTCACGACTTTTTTTTTTGTTATGGTTGGATGTCATCACAAGCTAGGTTTACGCTCTGTTAGAAAACTTAACCCAGAAATATTGACGGCTTAGCACACCAGAAGTTCATTGACTTCCTACCTTACGTGTTCATTATTAGTTGGCTATTTGCTTTAGACCCATGCTGATATGGGTTCTATCAAATAGCATGATCTCTGGGAAAAGTTCTTTGATTTTGCCAACGTAAGGAAAGAAAAAGTTAGAAGTTGGACCTTTGGCAATTAGATACTTTGGTCTGGAAGAAGCATGTCACCTTTTGCCACAGCCCATTAAATGGTCATCTTCCCAGCACTGTGTGGGAGACAGGAAGTGTAGGGTGAGATAAAGTGCCTCCAAAGTTTAATGTTTGATGAAAAACGGTGAAGTAAACTTAGAGTTTCCTGAACTAATTGTGAAAATAATTTGCATGTTTGGTCCATCACTTTTACACTCTGTGACTTTTGATGTGTCTCTTCTGTGACTAAACATCGGTTTCTTTATCTCTTGAATGATCTAGCTTGTGCTTACTCAGTTCAGATTGGGATAGCCATCAAGGAAAACAGGAAATAAAGGGCAAAAATACTTTTAACTATATGAAACACTGCAACCGACAACTATTTATATGTATATATATATAACCTATAGGTTACACCATTTCATTAATATAGTGTCAGGTTAATTAATCATGCTGCATCATTCTAGGGACATTAAGCTTTTCCGGTGATATTTTATGTAAATAAGCTCATATATAAAAGCTTGTGCTGCTCAATTGGCCCACTGACAACTAATCAAAATGTTAGCCCGTTCCTCTTGAATAATACAGCCAAAAATTTTCAAAGTAGTTTTCAAAGTAAAATTAATATTATGTTCCATGAGATCAAACAATTCCATTTCTGTTCTACACAACACAATAACCACTAGACACATATGGCAATTTAAATTGAAATTATTTAAAATTTAAAAAAAATTAAAGACTCTTTTCTTAGTCTCAGGAACCATATTCCAAGTTGTCAATGACCACTTGTGGCTGGTCCAAAATATTTAAGGGAAAAGATGGGGAAAACTAAAAGGAAAAATAGGCAAATATACTATTATATTTGGAGACCTCAACACCTCTTTGACAGCAACTGACATATCAACCAGGCAGAGAAGCAGTAAGGGTGTGACCTCAGCAGCTGTATCAACCAGTTGATCTAATTGACAGTTATAGACTTTTCCATCCAACAACAGTACATTTTTCTCAAATGTACATGGGATATTAACCAGTTGGTTACTTCGTGTGTTGAAACACAACTCGACAAATTTAAAAGAATAGAAATCATATGAAATACGTTCTCAGATAATAACAGAATTATGATAAGGGGAAATTCAAAATATTTGGAAATTAAAGAACATATTTCTACATAGTCCACAGGGTCACAGAATAGTTTTTAAAATGTGTAAAAATTGTGGGGTTTCTTTTGCCTTTTTTAGCACTTCTTGTGATTTTTTTTCCAAACCAGATGTATCATATAACACAACAGATGGCTACAGATAGAAACTGTTGTAGACTTGGATGAACACGGTGCTATGGACTGGGCGTCTGTGTTCCCCCATCTCAAATTCATATGTTGAAACTCTAAACCCCAACGTCATGGTTTTTGGAGCTGGGGCCTTAGGGAGGGAATGCGGTAACAAGGGTGGATCTGTCATGATGGAATTAGTACCTTATAAGAAAAGACATGAGAGAACTTGCTTTCTAGTATTTGAGCATACAATCAGAAAATGGCTATCTGGGGGCGCCCGGGTGGCGCAGTCGTTGAGCGTCTGCCTTCGGCTCAGGGCGTGATCTTGGCGTTCTGGGATTGAGCCCCACGTCGGGCTCCTCCACTGGGAGCCTGCTTCTTCCTCTCCCACTCCCCCTACTTGTGTTCCCTCTCTCACTGGCTGTCTCTCTCTGTCAAATAAATAAATAAAACCTTAAAAAAAAAAAAAGAAAGAAAAAGAAAATGGCTATCTGGAAGCCAGGAAAAAACCTGACCATGCTGGTACCCTGATCTCAGACATCCAGCCTCCAGTACCATGAGAAATAAATGTGTTTAAGCTACCCAGTCTATAGTATTTTGTTTTAGCAGCTCAACTAAGACACACGAGTTAGTAGACATATGTATATTTCTTTGCTCTGTTAGCTGAGACAACCTGAAAGAAATGACATCCCAATAGCAACAAGCACCCCTAGAGCCCAGATCTTGGTTTCTAATACCATTCCCCACTAAAAGGAAACGGGGCTGCCTGATGAAATAGCTGATTCCAAGACTTGAGCAGGAACCACGTAGGATGAGCCGGAGAATATGGTAGTGCCTAAAAGAAGGAAGTGCTCAAAATGAGACACAATGACGGGGTACGCAAAAGGGACACAGGAGCCGCCATGTTGGAAACAGAAACAATTTGAGCAATAAAATAAAGTAGTATTCAATTATAACCCAAAATGTATATAAGTATTCAGGAATCCATACACATGAATAATTGAATGCATAAATAAGTGGGAGAAAAGAGACAAAATCTCAGTGCAGAGTATCTAATAACTTATGCAGTTGCTGCACTTTCAAAGCAGTAGATCGTAACTCCTGACTCCTTGAGTCTGGGCTGCACACAGCGGCTGTATAGGGACATCCTTCCAAAGACTACAGTATAAAAGTTAGTAAAAAACTAACTTTAGAGTGGAAAAAACGGAAAAACTGTACTCAGTGAGGTGATTAAAGTCAACATGAACAGTGTAAGTCATGTTGACAGTATGTACCCTTGATTGGATGTGGTAAGAATGATATTGTACTTCTGAGTTCTTCCTCCCCAAAACTGAAAACACTAGTGTAATCATGAGAAAAGTATCAGACAAACTCCAGTTGAGGGACATTCTACAAAATACTTTACCAGTATTCCGCAAAACTATCAAGGTCATCAAGAACGAAGTCTCATAAATAGTCACAGCCAAGAGGAGCCTGAGGAAACGTGACAGCTAATAAATGCCATGTCTTGGGTGGGATCTTAGAACAGGAAAAGGGTACTAGCTAAAACCTAAAGAAATCTGAATAATAATAATGCTGAAGTCAATGATAACGTATCAATATGGTTCATTCTATACTAATGCAAGATGTCCACTGATTTGGGGTGTATGGGAACTCTCTTTACTAGCTTCTCAATTTTTAAAATAAATCTAAAACTGTTATAAATATAAATAGTATTAAAAACATTACAATGTGGTACAACTACATCAAAATGGTTAAAATAAAAATCACACAATGTCAAGGTGAAAATGTGCAAGGACTGGAACTCAGGCACTGCTAGAAGGCATGTGCAGGTTACGTGCACTTTGGATATGACCTCGCAATTCCACCACTAAGTCTGTACCCCATGGGATTTTACACATGCATGTACCAAAGTATATAGATGCATTTTTCATGCACTGTGCTATTCATCCCAAGTAGAAGCATCCCAAATGTTCATTTGTACTTAAATAGATAATAGATTGCTCCATACATCTTCGAATATCTTGCAGCAGTAAGAATAAAGAAGTATTGCCACTGGCAATAGCATGAACGAAGTTCACAAACATGGTAAGCGGAAGGAGCCACATCCAGTATATATACTCGGTGATACATTATCACAAGACTCCATTTCATAAAATTCAAAGACAGAAAAAACTCATATGCACGGTAAAAGTCAAGATTGCCGTTACCCTGGGGATCTTAGTGAATGAAACGGTCACAGTCTCCTGAAACTTTGGGAACGTTTACTCATTGATGCAAGTACTGGTTACATGAGGATGTTCACTTTCTATTCATCTTAAAAATTGGGGGCGCCTGACTGGCTCGATTGCTGGAGCGTGCGACTCTTGATCTCTGGGTTGTACGTTCAAGCCCCACGTTAGGCGTAGAGATTACTTAAAAATAAAAATCTTTAAAAAAAAATTGGCCAGCTGTTACAATGATCTATTCACTGTTCTGCGTGTGTGGTATAGTTCCATTAAAAGTTATCATGAGAAATGATACTGTGCATCCCATGCATATGATTGGTTATGAGACGATGTGGGAGGAGGGGATTCAAAACCACAATCAACATCAATAGAGGGAAAATGTATTTTATTTGGTTTTGTAATAACTATGTTCCCACGCACAGATGTGAACCCTTTCTGGCAGGCAGGTTATTATTGACCTAGTGATGCTCAATGAATAATTTTTTCTAAAAGCAGGAACTCTTCTGTTAAAACTCCAGATCCTCATAGACATGTTCATAAGGGGCCTTTACTGGAGGCACCTGGTCATTGGTTGGCTGGATAACCACCACCTGTGAAGATTGGGAATAATATTATTGTTATCCACATACTCTTCCAGCCAGAGGGATTCAACTCATCCTGGGGGGCCCTACTTCTTTTCTGTGTCCTGGGACCTGAGAGTTAAAATCCCTTCCTTCACGTCCTTACAGCCCCACTAGATAAACATCAATATCCAGCAAGACCGAGGAGGCTTCCGGAAACATCTGCCATAGCTCTCCCTGTGTTCCGCTGTTCTCTCCAAGTTCAGGAAGGAGTCACATGCTCAACTATCTTTCCTTCACGCTGCTGCTTTAGGCTTCTCATTGGTTCAGGGAGAAGAGACACAGTGAGAGGCACGGGGAACACAGACTCAGTATCACATGACAAATGTGAACCCTCCCTCAGGCCCTGACCACTTACCTGTGTGACAAAGCAGGTCACCTTGCACCCAAACACAGAAAGAGAGATAGTGATGCTGACTTCCAGCAGGGAGAGGACTAATATCACAGTCTCGAATACCCTCTAAAGAGAAGCAGATGCCGCGAGGAGAGAGAAGAGGAAAAAGGAAAGGAAAACAATTAATAGATGGATACTTCCCCTGGCCCTGTATTCTCTGATTCCAATCTGACTCGTTCTCCACTATCGAAACAGGCATGTTCTCTCTATAACAAACCAAAAAAAAGAAAAATTGAAAAGAAAATCCTAAAATGGCCGAGAGGAGTTCTACTCTGGAACTTCGTAAGTGCAGGGAAATTCAGATTAAGTCAGATGTGTTTCCTTAGTTCTCTTGGCTTAGAAATGTTCTCTGTTGTCCGCTTCAAGTTATTTCCCTTATAATAACCTCCCTAAATGAATTTATACTTTTTTCTCACCCAAAGAGTGGAGAACCTCCAGGTCCACGAAAGTGATATCGTTGTTCTTTCCTTAGACATAGATATACCTCGAGGCTCTGAGGATCTCGGCTTGGAACCCTGACTCTCCTCACCCCACCCGCAAATGACACCAAGCTTGCTGAGCCAGCACGGCAGCCCGCTGCCATCTGAACTCAAACCTGGAGACTTTGAAGAAAGATCCCAATGATCAATTTCCTAACATCGCTGTGTTCAGTGAAGAATGTGAGAAAAAAAGGTAGCTGTCCTGGTAGGCCCTTGCAAAAAGGGGCTGAAACTTCTCCCCGTGAGATCAAAGTCCCGGATCTTACTGCTTGTGGTGATAAGCCAGGATCAACTGAGAGACAGTCATCTCAGACTAACATACAGTTAGATGATATAAATATCACTTCAGAAAATAAAAGCAGCTCAGGAACACTTACAAGAATAAGACACCTTTTTTCCGATCCATGATCCACAGCCAGTTCTACTGTTAAGATGATTACCCCTATTCCCCCAACCACGGCACTGAGTATGTTCATTCCCAGGCTGCCTTTGATCTGGAAGAGAATGATCTGTGTCCCCTACGTCCCTCTGTCTCATGCTCTTCCTCCCTTTGGAAAACACACAAACATTCATTTATTTTGAAGGGGTTGAAGACACGTTCTCAAATAATTCCCCCAGGTCTAAGAAAGAAAGAGGAGTTTGGGCTGAAGCATTGGATTCTGTATTCACAAATTAATCCCAGGGATGGAATGTCAGACAACAGGGGTGAAAAAATTAAGTCAAAACTCAGTTTCCTCATGGAGGAATTTGCCATGACCCCCGCAGAGCCCAGCTGATTCAGAGAACTGGAGATTATTTCTTCTGTCTTGAGACAGAGCACTTCTGATTTTGGTTGTTGCTTCGGGCCCCGGGAAATCCTTACCAGGTTTAATGTCATCCTTCTCCCAGCAGCAATAGACACAGCTCCCGATACGAAGAACTAAACATGGAAGAATCCACTCAGCCTGGTGAGTCTTCACCTGCACTTCCCCCAAACCAGAGATCATCAGAACCCACAGCATTTAGGTCACATATTTTGCTTTAAGTAGTAAAAATCCCAGACCGAGTCATTGGTTTCTGAAAGAGAAGGCTGGAAGAAATATTCGCAGAATTCTACCATTGAGGAAGTTGAGATATTTCAATGTACTCACAAATAAGGATCCCCAGATAAGATATCCTGAGACCATGGTTAGGGAATGACACCGATAGGAAAAGCCAGAAGAATAAAAACACAGACCTATGGCAAATAGGCACACTTTCATCAGACCAATCAGGATCTGCGCCACCTGGGGAGTGAAAAAGAGGACGCTCAGGGTATGACCACGCAGGTTTCTAGGAAGATGATTTTGTGGTCTTTACACGGAGCTACTTGAAAGGGTTTTGAAAGCGCTCCCAAGACGAAACCCCTAGGAATCCATGGCCTTTTCTCAAGTTTGAGACTGCTTAGAAAGCTTTTATGATAACTTTCTTTTTTCCCCTCTCACTAGAGAAATGCATTTTCCTTTCAGATCACAGCACCTCTGATTTTTTAAATATCTATTCCCTGTCACAGTGAGGTTTATGGAGGTCAGTTTATGACACAGTTAATCATACCTCATACACCTGCCCTCCTCTCTGGAAATGGCTATCTCCCCAGATACTACGCTTGGAGGTCAAGCTCACTCACCCCCAGGGTTTGGGGCTCCCCCTTCAGGAAGGTCTTCAGGGGGTCTGTTTGGTCTACTTGGATGATGTGTTTCTGTGGAGGATTCGGGCCAAACCATGCAGTTGCTCCTTCCGGTGTATTAACACAGGCTTTAGGGCTGTAAATGTGAATATATTACAGAGAACAGATTCATTCTTCAACCCCTTTCTTGTAGACATGAAAAATGGCCTTTGGAAGAAATTAAATTAATTAAATTAAATTAAATTAAATTAAATTAAATTAAATTGCCTGAGTTGTAATTCCAGTCACACACTGTGTAAACTTGGGCAGGTCTTTTTTACTATCTCCATGCCCCAGTTTTTAAAATTATAAAAAGTGGGGGGGGGGGTCTGGGTGGCTCAGTCAGTTGAGCATCCAACTCCTGGTTTCAGCTCAGGTCATGATCTCAGGGTCGTGAGATGGAGCTCCACGTCGGGTTCCACGCTCAGTGCAGAATCTGCTTGGGATTCTCTCCCTCTGCCCCTCCCCCATTCTCTCGCTCTCTTTCTCTAAAATAAATGAATAAATAAACTCTTTTAGTGAATACATAAACAATAAAATTACAAAAGGGGGTGCTTGTGGTACTTGCTTCCTGTTGCTTGTCAAATGTCTATGTGATTTCAACAGATTTATACATGTAAAACTTGAAACTGAGTACCTGGTATATTCTAAGTAGTTAATAGTTAGCATCATTATTATTTTTATTGTTTTATTATTAACATTTAATATGATAAATATGCATGCAGAATGCTTACATTTACATCGTCTAGGAAAAAATGACTGATGGAAAATGAACAAATCATAATAGCAAGTCCTCTAAGTGCCATGTGTTATGGTTCTTGTTCACAAGAATACAATCCATTCATTCGTTCAGTCAACAAACACTGATTGTCTATTAAGCGCCAGACCTTGTTAGAAGTTTTGTTGCTAGGAATATAGCAATGAACAAAACATGCACGATTCCTGTCCATTGGACACAGTAAAAGAAAATAAATTTCTAGTTTATATCATGAATTTATAAGTGCATGTGAATAGAAACTATGTAAAATGAGAACCTTCAGTTTCCATGTAAGAAAACTTGGTTTTAATGCGATTCTATCACTTCTTCAATGTCAGTCAGCATTTCTATGGTTGAAACAAATGAGAATTCAATTTCTCTGGCTACTTGGCCTTTGCTAATGTTGCCCTACACCGCAAGCACCGTGATGACTTACTAAAAGCTTCGATGTGCCAGACCAACTCAAAATGGTTTTCAGAGTTCTCTTTAATTGTTGCATCCTACCCTTGCCAATAGATTTGTTGCATGACAGCTTTTACTCTTTCCCCTTCCCTGCATTCATACCAGTGCCACATGACACTGACACTGCCCCCATTAAAAGGTGGAATATATTTCCTTCCCCCCCCTCAATTTTTATTTTGGTCTTGTGACTCGGTTTGGCCACTGAGATATCAGCAAATATTTTAAAAGCACAGGCTCTTGAGCTCATGTCATGGCTGACAAAACACAGCAGGGCCACATTGTTTGAGGATAAAAGATACCAGAAATGAGAAAAGTCATAACATTCATCTCAGCTGAAGTCATCCCTAATCAGATAGCAATTATTGACCCCCATACATGGGAGTGATCCCAGGAAATTTCAGGAGAACCATGCACACCCATGTGCAGACTTGTCAGCAATATGCATATTTATTGCTTTAAGCCATTAAGTTTCAGGGGATTATTTGTTATGTACCATTACCGTGGCAGTAAATCACTGATGCGCCCTTGTTCATACTGTCTCTTATGCTCTGCCTTAGCTCTAATGTGACCTATAATGAGTCCGGTTTTTCTATATTTCCCAGTTTCTGTCTCCTTTGTTAGTCCTCTAGGGAAAAAAAGTGGTCATTCCTGCATTTTCGCCCACACGAACAGAGATAATTACAAATAGACTCAAACAATAACATCGCTACCTCTGTCCGGGAAAAACAACACTGACAGAGCTTTGACAACCATCTGTTCAGCGATCGGGATCCAGGTCTAAGCAAAATATCCTGAAGATAAAACCTAAACTTGTGACCTTAGGTTACATTGGGTCTCAGATAATTTTTGCTTGTATTTAAGACCCATAGATACGGGGCAATGTCAAAACATGTTAGTAGATGATCTTATGTGTCTCAAGAAAGTGTAATATTTCTTTTTCTTTTTTCTTTAAGCACACTCCACACCCAGCATGGGGCCCAACATGGGGCTTGAACTCACTACCCTGAAATCAAGACCTGACCTGAGATCAAGAGTCAGACGCTTAACTGACTAAGCCACCCAGGCACCTTGAAGAGTGGTGTTTCTATCATAAGACAGGAGATAAAGGATGGACCAGAAATTTTCCTTACATCATCAAGTTTTCTAGTTTCCTTCTCAAATCAGGTCAGGGTGAAGCCAGGGTGTGCGGAGATGCCTTCTGCACATGAATATACACAACAGAGCCATTGACCAGGAGAAGAGGACTCTATATGATTCCTCTAGCCAGCCACTTCTTCCCTCTCCTTTCCTTCAATTTCTCTGGTTCAGATTCCATTTATTCTGAAAGTTAGTTAATGAATGTTGAAGTGGGAACAATTCCACAGCTTGAACGTTCACCCCCACCTAGATGAGAACCTGTCCTTCAAAAGCCCGGTCAGGAGCAGGCTAATTCATCCCAAATTTCATTCTCACCTCAGGCTTTACTAGACCCTTTGGACCCACATTCCTACATATCACCCACCAATAGCTCAACCCAGAACTCTTTCTAGAAGCTGAAAATAGAAAATGAACTCTTCTTACCTTTGCGTCCCTCTAGAACTGCACCAGATGGGAGGTGAGAGCTCCTCCTGACCATCATTCCTTAAAACCATTTCCACCGAAGAGTCTGATCTGATCTGAAGAGTAGTGGGACAATCACCGTTAGCTCTGTGTAGTCACCATTGCTTCCTGTGGGTCACCCCACCCCGCCTATCACGGGGCAGCTGCAAGGGAACTTCAGTGAATACACCAGCACTTGCGTGAGATAGTGAAGTCAAGGACCAACCAGCAGAAACTTGCTTTTCGATCCGGATTGCACTCCCAGGCTGTTTTCTTAAGTACCGGTATTTAAGGCTTTTCATATCAAAACCTCAGTCACATGAGGACAAGTGATTCGGACTTTTATCCCAAAAGCCAAACAGCAGCTAAGAATAAATTTGAATTTCCACAAGTTAACATTTTGTTAACAAACATCAGGACGAAAGTCACTAACCACTACAACGGGGTATGCTAAAAAAAAAGGTCACTGGGGCGCCTGGGTGGCTCAGGACGTTAATCATCCTACTCTTGATCTCAGCTCAGGTGTTGCTCTCAGGGTCGCGAGTTCAAGCCCCGCACTAATAACGTTTTTAAAAAGTTATTAACCCACCCTTTTGCTAGCCCTTCTCTCTTGGTTACACTGGAGAACTTTCAGCCACTACCTTTATTGATTATGATTATGATTTTGCTTCAGATGTAACACGGGATGTTCTGCCCTGTCTTCCAAGACTTGTTTTCAAATATTTACCCACAGCCCTGGGTCCCAACAGTTTGTAAAATCAGGGGAGATATTCCATTTATTTTATGGCTTGCTAATTACTTAATTTTTTCAAATCAGAGAACCAATTGCTTCAGAAGATCAAGAGATAGAAATCAGACCAAAAAAGTTTGTTTTGGGGGGAGCCTGGGTGGCACAGCGGTTAAGCGTCTGCCTTCGGCTCAGGGCGTGATCCCGGCGTTATGGGATCGAGCCCCATATCAGGCTCTTCCGCTATGAGCCTGCTTCTTCCTCTCCCACTCCCCCTGCTTGTGTTCCCTCTCTCGCTGGCTGTCTCTATCTCTGTCGAATAAATAAATAAAATCTTAAAAAAAAAAAGTTTGTTTTTTTCTGATCCCACTTATTTTCTACAAAATATAACATTAAGTAAAACTATTTTTCCCGCATTGATTTTCAATGCTCTGCTCTTTACATTTTTCATTGGTCTTGAAAGTCTGTGAAACGAGGGCATCCTATGAGGATGTGGGCAGACAAAAGTCGAATTGTCTTCAATCAAGTTCACTAATATATTATGATTGTGTTTTAAAAATATATCATGTTTACTTCATCTTCTTCAAAGAGCACTTTCCACTCACTATCATAATGTGTGACTTTTATTCATTCATTTTCATTATTTTACCATATTCAACTATGTAAATACAAACATTTTCTTTGTTGCATGTTGATAAAATCTGCAGTTCCTGCAATATTTTTATTTCAGCAGAAACCCACCTCGGAACGTTCTGGTGCGTCTCTTTGTATACTGGGAAATAATTTGCAAGGTCTATGTCTTCAATTGTGCACACCTCCTACCATAGGATATTGTTAAATTACTCTCTAAAGTCATATGTCAAATTATCTTACTCCAAGGAATATATGACAACTGCTGTTACTATTGCTTCACATCCTGTCCAATTCTTGGTTTTATAAGATAGTAAAAATAAATAGTATACGCGAGATCGGTTTGTACCCATTCTATGGGCTTAAAATGGTGGTGAGCATCTTTTCATATGTTTATTGCTATTTATATTAGCTCTTACAGGAATTGAGTGTTGGTGTCTTCCGTTCTTCTGTTGGCTGGTTTGAATTTGTTGTACTGATTTTAAAATCTTCTTTAAATAATTCTGCGTTGTTTTAGTCTGTTTGGACTGCTCTGTATAACAGAATACCTGACACACTGGGTTGCTTATGCACAACAGAAATTTATCACTCACAGTTCTGGAGCCTTGGGAATCTAAGATCAGGGTGTAGACAGATTTGGTGTCTGGTAGGAGCCCACTTCCTGGCTCATAGACAGCCAGCCCTCATATGGCAAAAGGAGACAAGGTGGCCCTCTGGGGTCTCTTTCATAAAAGGCACTCATTTTATTCATGAGGACTGTGCCCTCATGATTTCATCACCTCCTACAGCTCACATCTCCAAATGCCATCACGTTGCAGATTAGGTTTTCAACTTATGAATTTTTAGGGGACAGAAGCATTCAGTCTACAGCATGCATTAATCTTGTCAGTCAAGAATGAAGGGGCGCCTGGGTGGCACAGCGGTTAAGCGTCTGCCTTCGGCTCAGGGCGTTATGGGATCGAGTCCCACATCAGGCTCCTCTGCTATGAGCCTGCTTCTTCCTCTCCCACTCCCCCTGCTTGTGTTCCCTCTCTCGCTGGCTGTCTCTATCTCTGTCAAATAAATAAATAAAATTAAAAAAAAAAGAATGAAACTACCACACACACATACTGGAATTGAAGAACTAAGTAAGTGGATGGTGGATTGTGGAGCCATGTTTCTCGCTGTTGAAACGAGAGATTACAGACAAGCAAGGGGAGAAGTCTAGAATGATCCACATGGCACCCTATTACAGGTGGAGAATCAGTATGAACTCACATTTCAGTTAACACTGATGCATGTGAAAGGTGTAGGAATAACTATAGATACATGTGTTTACAGGGTCAACATGCACACGTATTTCCTTGCTTTTTCCATTGAGAGAAACTTAAAAAACAATACCCCACTAGCAACAAGCACACCTAACTCGCAGACCTTTGCCTCAAATACCATTCTCCAATAAAAGAAACCAGACCTCGGGTAAATGGAAGATTCTAGGCCTTGGGTGAGAAATAGACAAGGAAAGTCTGGAGTATCATTTCATGCCAAAAAGCAAGAAAGTAATCAAAAAGAAACATAACGACAGGGATATATCTAAGGCACAGAGGAGCCAGTTGAAAGAACTTATAATTCCAAAGCTGGAACATTTTAAGCAAAAAAAAGATAAATAAAGTAGTGCTGGATTAGAATGCAACATCTAAAATAACTATCCATACTGGTGTAAATAAATGATTGAATAAATAAAGGGGGATAGCCAGTCCTGCTGTGCAGGAGAACTCCAAATAATTTCAATTGTCTACTGCAAGGCGCTACTTAGGAAACCAGGCAGTAGATGAACTGAATTATCTCTGGTCTCCCAGGATGTGAAAATATTCTATTTTCCCTCCATGAACTCAAATTCTCTCAATCTCACAGTTTACTGCCCGCCTTTTCCAGCTGCTCGCCAACACACCAGCACCGCCAGACGAACAGCGGCCTGGACTTGGTGAATAACATTGGGAACTGGGAAAAGGGAGAGAAGATTGTAAGATTATAGTCACAAATACAGAAATATCAGGGTTAGACTCACATTACACCCGTGACTAGGTCGGCAACCGAGGTAATAATAAAACCTCTCTAACCTTTAGTTTCTTTGATGTCCTTAAATGAAAGCCAATGGTATTTTTCTTAGTTTGTGTTTTGAATTTGAAGAGATCATTGCGGAGATGACATATAGAGAGATAGATATAGATAGATAAATAAAGATTACATATATAATTATATATAACTATATTTTATAATTATATTTTATTTAAATATTATATTGCATATGTATTTTATATATAAAATTATTTCCTTTTGAGCTTATAAAATTCTGATTATAAATTGTTCTGTAAAATTGGCAATGAAAACAAGGGAAAGAGATATATTCTCCACTTTTATGAACTCTGATAATATCCATCCATACTTTGGTTTTACTGTAGGGTATAATTAAGAAAGATCTAAAGCACAGACAGAAGAAGAAGTAGAGAAGAAATGCACTATTCTCAGTATTTACCTATTTCAGTGGGAAAACACTAACTTCCAAGAATGAGTGGGATCTCAGCCAGGGAAACAGAGAGGAGTGAAAAGGGAAAGAGGGAGTGCAATAAAGCTATCACAGTCTAATTCTAGGTGACAGGGATGAGTAATTATCTGCTGTCCTAGAAGTCTGGACACATCACAGCTGTTTATCAGAGAGCACCAGGGGCTAAAACAAAGATAAGGAAAAACCCACAGGGGTTCCTGCTAGAGATTTCTTGGCCCAGATATTCAGACTGTGACAAACACAGAGAAGTTTGAAAACACAAGGAGGCTCCCGGGGTATGTCACCCACAGCACTGGAGAGGGCCCTGGTAGGCACAGCCCAGTGCCAGGTCTTTATTCTTTGGCTGCCTCCAGACAAAGAGAACTACAAACAAATATTCAAACAAATGCTTGTATACACATGTCCATACCAGTGCTATTCGCAATAGCCAACAGGTGGAAACAACTCAAGTGTCCATCAACTGCTGAATGAATAAACAGAATGAGGTATAGCCATATAATGGAACATTAATCGGCCATAAAAAGAAATTAGGAACTGATATATGCATCAAAGTGGATGAACTTTGAAAGTATTACCCCACGTAAAAGAAGTCAGATACACCTGTGAGTTTTTAGTATCTTACTTTAAAAGGGTTTCTTTTAGGAGGACCTGAGTGGCCCAGTCTGTTAAGTGACCCACTCTTGATTTTGGCTCAGGTCAAAATCTCAGGGTTTTGAGATCAAGCCCCACAGCAGGCTCCGCCTTGAGTGTGGAGCCTTCTTGGGATTCTCTCTCTCTTTCTCCCTCTCCCCTCACCCCTCCCCCTGCTGGGGCGCGCTTGCGCTCTCTCTCGCTCTCATTTAAATAAATAAATAAATAAATAAATAAATAAATAAATAAATAAATAAATGTTTGTTTTGAAACAGCATTTAGTACCTTAAAAAGAACCATTCAGATGGAAAATAAAGGCCATGGACTTGGAGGTAATATTTGCAAGATGTATAAATTGCACAGAATGAGCACACGCGGCAGACTGAATGTCCGTATGCGCTCAAAGATAGCTAAATGACTCAGCCTCTTGCACTTTAAGCTGACAGTTCTGGAAGGTGTTTTACACACTTCTTGAAGGCACTTGGGTAATCGAATCCCAATTGCCCCAGATGGTGGATTTAACCATGTTGTTGTGGCTTTCCGTCTTTCCCATCTACTCTCCGCACTCCCTCTCACAACTTTCTGAGCTGACCACCCGATAAACCGTCTGCACGCAAATCCTTATCTCACATGCTGCTTTTCAGGCAAGTGAGGAGAATGGAACCAGCAGTGGCTCTACAAAGTAGACCTTCTTTATCAGCTTTTGGAAGTGACCGTCTACACAGTCAGATAATCATAAAGTTTCCAGATTAGTAGAAATTAAACAACGATCTCCAGCATGCTGCGATGTCATTGAGACTCCAGCCAGCAGTGGGTAGGAATGAGGTCCACGTAGAAGAGAAAGCTTTGAGTTAAGCAGTTTTAGCTTTGAACAATATGGGAAGATAGTAATGATAAAGATTGTTACATTGGCTGGTCATATTAACCGCATTAGAAACGTTAAAGAAAGTGAATAAAACACTTAGGTTAGTTAAATATCAACCTGGAGCACACCATAGAAGTCACAAGGCTTCCCGTAAAACACTTACAAATACATATATTCTGCAGCCATAAAGCAGACCATGTTGAAAATCAAGCACCAATTTTAAAGTATGAAGGTAACACAACTACAAAGGACACTTGACATGCATCTTTAATAAGTCTTTCATTGCATTGTCAGGGACCTTAGTGAAAAAACAATGGGATGGTGAGACTTGGAATGGGGATATGGTCATGAGAATACCCACAAAACTTGAATTCCCAGATTTTCCTGTATCCTGTAAACTGGCAGAGGCGTTCTTACTTGCTAGAGAAATATCTCTCTCTTCCTTTTGCTGATGAGCTTTGAGAAGTGCAAGCAGGATCCAATTTAAAAAATGTAACTTGGACTTCCAATTAAAACATCTGTCCTTTGAAAGATGTTGATGTAGAAAGGGCTAGGAGTAAAGAGGTTCGAATCACGTTTCCAATAAAGGACTTGAATGAAGACCGTACAAAGACCTCACAACGCAATAAGTAGAAAACAAGCAGTTCCGTTTAAAAGGAGGCAAAATATTTGAATAAACGCTTGACCAAATAAACAAGTGATGGCAGGAAAAGAGCTCAAACTACAAGTTAAAAATCACAATGAGACTACTTCACATCTGTTAGCGTGGTAAAATGCAAAAGACTAACCACACCAAGTGCTGGCATCGAGGTGGGGAAGCTGGGTCTTTCATATACTCCTCGGAGGAATGTAAAATGGTATAACCCCTTTGGAAGCTCCTTGGCGGTCTCTTAAACGTAAAGCATCTTTCATAGGACTGTGCCTTGCCACTTGTAGGTATTTACCTAAGAGAAATTAAAGCTTGAGTCCATATAAACGCTTGAACATAAAAGTTCATAATAGTTTAATTAGTCAAAGATCAAATCTGGATACAGTCCGAATGTCCATCAATACACAAATTGATAAAAAAAAAATGTGGTAAATCCGTACGCCGAAATACTACTGGGTACATGCAAAACCATGGATGACCACCAGTGTAAGTTTGCTAAGTGAAAGAAGCCCTACGAAAAGAGCACATGGTTGTCAAAAGAGATTACACATCTTCATGCCTAAAGGAAGAGAGGCGAGAAAGATAAAGTTGTTTTGCAGAGAGGTTCCTCTTTCTGGAATAATCTACGAGGTCACCTTTTCCCACACAGGAAACAGAATTATCTTCAACACCACCAGAGGGAACATTTAGAACCAATGTGTAACAATAACCACAAGGAAAGATTTTATATTTAGTGAGTGAGTCTACTCTCCGAGATGCAAAGGTTGGGCCACACCTTATGCATAGTACTATAGACCCACAAACACAGCTGAACACTTTCGGAGAGCGTGGAAAAAAGACTGTCTTGAACCTATAGCCTACAGTTTTCACTTGCCCACATGCCCAAACCCTCAAAGTCAGTAATGAGTCATCAGTGGCAGCAGACATCTGCTTCCACGCTGGCATCCTGTTCCATCCTGAACTTCCCTGTGCCTGGTAGAAAAGAATATAAATTCATCCATAGAGGAATGTAATAGGCATATAGGTCAACACCAAGCACTTCATAAAACCATCTTGAATATGCATGTTGGATTTTTTAATGGAAGCCAGGGGGGTCCTTCTCATTCCATATCCTACTTTGTGTGAAAGCGGCTAGAAAACTGGGGCCAATACTTTCCAGATCCCTGAGATAGTGTCCTAGATGCAATTTACACTCTGCCCATGATACGTGCTAGAATAAGACCTGGTGGGGGAAAGAGACATGTAAGTTATAAGCTTTTTCCGACATTGGCAGGAAGAGACATAAACACATGCTTCAGCAAGCTTGAGGGTTAATGGCAACATTGCTCTTCCTACTGGTCACTTGGCTCAGTGTTTTAGGGGATTTGGGCCACGGGTGGGGATTTCTGCAACTTCGCATCATGGACCAGCAGCAACCAAACCTTGATCTCCTGGAAACAGCTGTGACTGATAGGCAATGGCAGTGTCTTCCTGACTCTGGCTCCCCAGCAATGCCCAAAAGTTATTTTTAATTTTTAATTATGGTACAAAAAATGGAACATAAAATTTACTATTTTAACCAGTTGTGAGTACAGCTTCAGCACTGTAAAATATGTTCACATGGATGTGTGATAGCACTTCAACTATTTCTTGTTGCGAAACCGAAATTCTATACCCACTGAAGATCTCCTCATTTCCTACCCCCGCCCCCTGGCAGCCACCATCCTACTTTCTTTCTGTTTCTATGAATTTGACTTTAGATCCTCATCACGGTGGAATCATACAGCATTTGTCCTTTTTGTGATTGGCTCATATGACTTAGCATAATGTCCCCAAGGTTCATCCATGGCATACATTTGACAGGATTTCTTTCTTTTTTAAGGCTTAATAATATTCCGTTGTGTATATATACCGTGTTTTCTTTATTCATTTATCTGTTAATGAACATTTGAATTGTTTCCACCTCTTGGCTATTGTGAATAATGCTGCAACAAGCATGGGTGTGCAAATATTTCTTCCATATCCTGCTTTCAGTGTATACCCAGAAGTGGAATTGCTGGCTCAAATGGTAATTCTATTTTTTTTTTAATTTTTTTGAGAATTGTCCATACTGTTTTCCATAGTGGCCGCACCAGTTTACATTCCCACCAACAATGCAAAAGAGTGCCATTTGTGCCACATCATTACCAACACTCATTATTTACTGTTTTTGGCTTTGTTTTTTTTTTAAGTGGCCATCCTTTTTTTTAACTTCAATTAGCCAACATATAGTACATCATTAGTGTTTGATATAATGTTCAATGATTTATTAGTTGCGTATAACACCCAGTGCTCATCCCATCACATGCCCTCCTTAATGTCCATCACCCGGTTACCCCATTCCCCCACCCACCTCCCCTCCAGCAACCCTCAGTTTGTTTCCCGGAGTCAGGAGTCTCTCATGGTTTCTCTCTCTCTCTCTGATCCTGATCCACTATAGTTTTTTGCTTTGTGGCTACAATGAGGCTTCCATGAAACATCTCATAGATAAAACAGGTCAGTTAAAGCTGACAGCAGCCTAACTTCAATAGCATTCAAAAGCTCCATCTACTTACTCCCCTTTATATTTTTGATGCCACAATTTACCTCTTTTAGACGGTTTATTTGTTAACAAATTATAGTGGCTATAGTTATTTTAATATGATTTCCCTTAACCTTGATACTACTGTCCGGTGGCTAACACACCGTTCTGTTACAGAATCGGGGATCCCAAAACCAATGGCACATTGACCGTCACCAGTGTGGGTTATACTTCCATGTCCTTAACTAACTTTTTTTTATTTCAGCCTGAAGATCCGCTTTCAGTGATTCTTGCCAGGCAGGCCTAGTGGTGATGAACTCCCTCAGCTTTTGTTTTTCTGGAAAAAAAATCTGTATTTCAACTTCATATCAGAAAGATAACTTTGCTGTATACAGTATTCTTGGTGGGGAAGTTTTTTCTTTCAACACTTTGACTATGTCATTCCACTGTCTCTCGGTCGGTAGGGTTTCTGCTGGGTGGTCTGCTATCAGCCGAACGGTGGTTTCTCTGTAGGGTGGGCTTCTTGCTGGAGTCCTAAAAGCAGTCAGCAGGAACCAAGCCCCTTTCATGCCCTTTGATACTCTTATCTGTCTGTTTCCTGATCTCCTCCACACCCCCAGTCTTGGAGCCTCAAAACGCAGGATGCTACAGGCGGGAACGGTTTTCTCCAGCAGTGACCCGCACAGCTGCGGTAAATGGGAACTCACTCATTGCTCTCGCTTTTCCAAGACAGGGAGAGGACGCCATCAGCTACTTCAGCCCCATGCTCTGCCTCCATAAGGAAGGGGCATCCCTGGAAGTTTCTCATTACCCTCTCCAACGTGTCAAAACTTGGCATTTGTTTTGTTTTGCTTTGTTCAAATGGAGGGCTGGGACCTCTCCTTGGTGAGACCGGGACTTCTACAAAGTCTCTCTTGCCTATGAACGCCCACATGAGCCCTCTCCGGGTTTTCCCCCACTGAGGCCAAGGGGGGAAGTTAGCAAGAAGCTCCTACTCAGATCTGTCGGCCTGACACCAGAGGGACAGGTCAGCAAGACTCCTCCTGGGTCCCTTGGTGTATGGCGCTGAACCCCACAGCTCCTGCAGACATACTTACGTTCAGAGCCAAATGCAGAATTATTTGTTCAGAAGGGGGAACAGGGGCACCTGGGTGGCTCAGTGGGTTAAGCGTCCGACTCTTGATCTCAGCTCAGGTCTTGATCTCAGGGTTGTGAGTTCAGGCCCCACATCGGGCTCCATGCTGGGCATGGAGCTTACATACATTCATACGTAAATGGAACAAAGAGCAGTGATGTCTTATGCTTTATGATGCTGATGTCACGCCAAGGCTCCAAGTTTTCCACATGAGGAGCAAATGACCGATCGCTTGGAAGATAACAGGACTCATTTATTTCACACTCCTCATAACCAGAACTGGTAGTAGAGCCAAGGGGAAACAACATAGATGTTAAATCCAGCTGGCTTTGATTTAAATCCGAGCTCTGGCATCTACTGACTCAGGGACCTTGGGTGAATTGTTTTTATTCTTGTTATATAAAGAAACTTACAGATTTTAAAGAGAGATATTGGGTCCTTCAAAGTTTGTTTTATGGATTAAAGTGAACAAGATAGGCTTCCAGCAGAAGGTTAGAGACCTAGTGGAAATTCAATTAACTTTAACTTTATTCTCTTTCGTACTCTCCCACAAGAGTTCAAATTCCAGTTCAGCTTTTAAAAATTTAATTGTGGAAAATACTCATGGAACACAGCGACTGTCAATGGATTTACACACTCTTGCATATATAAATTCGCCTCAAGACTCCACATCAAGCTGAAATTATGAATAAAGTACCCTATTTGATTAGTGCTTTTTCCAAGATCAGACGAGATCGGGTGCGTTCAGGGCGGTATGGCCGTAGACTGATCAGTGGTTTTTATAGAAGTGGACCCAAACTTCATAGAATAGGAATTATTTGGGAAGTTTTATCTCTAAGACAATTTTCGGAAAGAAACCTTTGGTTAGCTTTTGTCAGAGGAGTTTAGAACAAATACTATCGTCCCAGGTGCCTTACATCAACTAGCATCAAAGAGCTCTGATTGCTGTCGCTCCCCCAACCACAGACTTAATCACGGTGATACCGAAAGCACAGAATACGAAAACAGAAAGATCAGCTGGAAATCTTCGGTTGCATTTTCAACAACTTTCTGCTCATTTTCAGACAGAGAACCTGAGGCCCATAAAGCGAGAAGATTGTCCTGAGTTTCCATCACGCAAATAAAGTCAGAACCAACGTGTAAAATAAGATTCAGTTTCTTTTTTTCTTTTTTAAAGATTTTATTTATTTATTCGACAGAGATAGAGACAGCCAGCGAGAGAGGGAACACAAGCAGGGGGAGTGGGAGAGGAAGAAGCTGGCTCATAGCGGAGGAGCCTGACGTGGGGCTCGATCCCAGAACGCCGGGATCACGCCCTGAGCCGAAGGCAGACGCTTAACCGCTGTGCCACCCACGCGCCCCCCGGGATCACAATTTCTTTTACACTTCACCCCACCGTTTATTGGCAAGAGATGGCTGGCAATTGCTCTTACAACTGTTTTCTGTCTAGAAGATTATTTAGAGATTGTTCCATTTGATAAAACACCGATCACAAACTGTTCTTGGCCGCAGACATCACTGAATTGACGCTTTGATTCTCTGTTACTCTTGGTCAGACACTTACGCTCATACACAAACACAAACACAGACAAGAAACCAACTTCAAGTATTCCAGTTTGTTCACGAATACTGGTAATTGAGGATACACCAAGATCACAAGTACACTAACAGTAAATGATTCTACGTCATGGGGTAACGTGGCTACAGAGCAAGAAATGGAGGCTGGAGGAAGAGGAGTGCTATCAGGCAGGCTTCGTGGAGAAGATGACCTTGAAGTTGAAATTTTTAGAAAGATAATTTGAAGCAATGTATGTGTGAAGAACAGGCCAGTTCTGTGCTCAGAGTCGGCCTTAAGCGGGCACGTGATAGCAGGCAGGGGCGGGACAGCTCTCAGAATAAGATAAAAATTGTGTTGTGCACCCAGGAAAGATATAGTCAACGATATGGTTAAAATACGAATTGAGTGGGAGAGAGAGTGCTAATGTACCGTACCGTTGTAAAGATGAACTGGATGCATTTCTAGAGGTCCTGGCAGACCAGCCTTAGGCGTTTGGATGGGAATATATACGCCACGGAAGTGATGTCATCCAGGATGGGAATACCGCTCAGCAAGCAACACAGTGAAAGGATATCTTTTTATGCTGCTATCAGATTTTGAGAAACATAAGTTTCTTTCAGAAGAATGAATGTAGTGGGGCGCTTGGGTGGCTCAGTTGGTTAAGTGTCTGCCTTCGGCCCAGGTCATGATCTCAGGGTCCTGGGATGGAGCCCCGTGTGTCGGGCTCTCAGCAGGGGAGCCTGCTTCTCCCTCTCCCTCTGCCTGCCGCTCACCCTGCTTATGCTCTCTCTCTCCTTCTCTGTCAAATAAATAAATTTTTAAAAATCAAAAAAGAAAAAAGAAAAGAAAGGAAAAATGGCAGTAGAACCCCCGAGGGACTGGGTTAGATAAGCGAACCAAGTGTGTGATTATGTGATCACTTTCACAGTTTGGAGAAGTTCATATCTACCTGTCGCTCTCTAATTTTGGCGCTCTAAGTACATAAAACATAATCATCTTATTAATGACTTAAGAATATTACCCCAAGATGATTTTTCAGGCTTTCCAAGGACTCGTCTGCTTAGCCTAAGATGTGAACTACTTTTTCCTCCACTTACTAACAAAAACAGAAACAGCGACATAAACATTTTCCTTATCTTTCTTCATGACTTGCTACTCGCCATCTATTTTCTTCTCACATCGCATTCTCTCTTTCTAAATGCCTCTGCAAATGTTTTATTCACTTACTTACCTCCAGGCCCTGGTTTGAATTTCTCTGCACCTCCGGCATTCATTCGCCATTGCTATTGGCTCGGCCCCATCTCCGTGCCTCCCCTGGAGGCAGACTTCTCTCTCACCCACGGGGACAAGACTTCTCTCGCAGACTTCTCTCTTGCCCACGCCAGCAGATACTGTCTCTGGTGGTGAGTTATTCTCTCTTTATTGGACCTCTCTTTACTTTGAGCTGCCTGCTGTCTGTTTCACAGTGCACTTTTCTGACTAATTCTTGTAATTTCTACCCTAGATTTGTTTTTCCTACTTTTTTTCCCTGTGATTATAGGTACGTGAAGGTTAATTTGGCTTCCCTTTTGTCACAAAGTAATTCTCTCAGAGTGTTCAACTGCTTCATTTAATAATGAGCTCTCTCATAATGACACCAAATTTCATCTTTCCCAAAACTCTGTATTGGACACTGTCAGGCTCTCTTCGTTGCATTTCTCTTTGGTCTCCTAAAAATGGAAGTCTGAGACTGAGCTTAATTTAGGTCTATCTGTGCTCCTCCCTCATCACTTCATATTTCTGATTTCTTATCAGTTCTTTTAACTTTAGCAGGTGTCCTCCTTTGACCTGAGACCCAATGACAGCATGCATCCATCAACCAGCTGCTTGTCTAACTTCATCCGTTAATTCAACTTGTTAACAAGATACACCAACTTCTCTCTCACTCCATGTTTTAGATATGACCATTTCTTTCCATTCCCACTGACTCCATTTTAGCTCATGTCTTCATGAATTTATTTTCATTTCAAATTCTTCATTAAATGATCTTCCCAGTTATGGTTTCCTGTCTTCACCCACCCATCTCACCAGATACTGAGTAACTTGGTAAAACTCCCCACTCCCACTCATCAATCTGCAAACATTAGTGAACAAATCGTGTCATTGAATGGGCTGGTGATTCAGGAAATATACAGATTTTCGTGAGACTTTGTGTCTTTGAAAGAAATGTATTATCATTAAGAGGATATAAAATATTTGCTGAAAAGTTACATATAGTGTAAGGTGTGTGTGTGTGTGTGTGTGTGTGTGTTTTCACAACAGATCCTGGCAAGTAAATTATTTCCAATATCCTGGCAGATAAATTACTCCTAATATCTTAATTTTACAGATAAGAAAAGCCAGATCAAGTAAAAAAATTAAATAACCTGCCACAGCTCACTCAACGAATAAGCAATAGGCCTAGGATTCTAATGCATTTCATAAGATCAGTGATCCTTCAACATTCCACGTTGGATTCTCCATAGAAGAGCATGGAGAAGCAGGAAGCACCCATTGCTAAGCGGATACGATAAACACCCACCGAAATGACTAATACGAGCCTGCAGGATTCTATTCACACTTCCATCTGACCATCCTCCTAATGCTAATTATCTGCCAATTTGGTCTCCTTATCACCTCCACCTTCAATTCACTTCAGAGTAATTTCTTTCTCCTTGTCTACTCTACCTCTCGCCTGACCTCGTGGGATACCCTCCCAGAATGTTCACCCATTCACTCCGTAAATACACTTTGCGTTCCCATGATGAGGGAAACCGGGAAACACGACGTGAAAGAGACAAATGTGGGATTTCAAACACCTAAGTTGGTCCTCAGCATGAGTTCGCGGCACGGGCTTTGCCCTCTAGCAGCTTAGAGCCCAATAGGGGGGCATAGTCCATGCACACGTGTAGCTCTTGTGAACCCGGAAAAGGGCTAAGAGCCAAACGTGATCAAACTGTCAAAGTTTGGGGTTTTTTTTTAAAGATTTTATTTATTTATTTATTTATTTATTTGACTGCGAAAGAGAAGGAGTGGGAGAAGGAACAGAGAGAGAGGAAGAGAGAGAATCACAGCAGACTTCCCACTGCATGAGGAGCCCGACGTATGGCTCGATCTCATGCCCCATGAGATCATGACCTGAGCTGAAATCAAGAGTTCGACACTTCATTGACTGAACCACCCAGGTATTCCAAAACTGTCAAAGTTTAACTCAGCTCTCAACCAACTTTCCACTTGTTTCCTCTATTTGCACAGTTATAGGCAGACAGCAAATACTTGCTGATTACATATTGACTTCCCGCGAAAGTTGCTGTACAAGACAGGAATAGGAAACAAGATAAGAGTCTATCACATATTCACAAATGGGTGGGGTGGAGGGAAGTTTAGGTGAACAGAAACAACAGACCGAATATTACCATCTGGAGAATGAATCCTAATGTAAAACTGGCAGATCATAGAACCGAAATTTTGCCAGTAGCCCCTTAAACAAAGATCTTGACTTATTCTAGACCCTTTGCTGTGAGTCAGAATGTTCTGAAGACATGATTCTTTTTTTTTTTTAAAGATTTTATTTAGTTATTTGACAGAGAGAGAGACAGCCAGCAAGAGAGGGAACACAAGCAGGGGGAATGGGAGAGGAAGAAGCAGGCTCCCAGCAGAGCAGAGAGCCCGATGTGGGGCTCGATCCCAGGACCCTGGGATCACCCCCTGAGCCGAAGGCAGATGCTTAACAACTGAGCCACCCAGGCGCCCCTGAAGACATGATTCTTAAGAATCAGCGGGAGAAGATGCTTCTACTTTGTCTTCCAACTCACTGTAAATCGGTGAATATATGTTTAATTCTTCATAAAGACGATCTTCTGCAATCTGATGAGGGAAAAGATTTAATATCAGTCACCGGGAATTTTCCACCACTAGACAACTCATTTGCGAGACCTAGCTCATCTCTTTTTGCCTTTCTGAGTCTCATACTCTCCCTCTTAACACCGTAATTATTCCCTCCAGCTCCAACAAACCAAGCCAGGCTGGCAAGCCGGCCCAGAGGAAACTCTGTCTGTCAATAACAAGTTGGTGAGACTACTATGTGTCTGAACTTGGGTATATCTGCTGCCTTACGTATCTTGGGAGGAAAGCGATCAAACAAGACCACCAGACTTGAACGCTTCAGGCAAGTGGACAGATGGAGAGAGTGTGTATCATCTGGAAGATCTGAGTAAGCATACGCTCATCGAGTATTGGTGATTCTTTTTCACACGTCAAGGTATGATGGATGGGCAAGGCAAGTGGAAATGCAGCTGGTAGCCGTGGAAAGGAAAGAAAATTGAGGCTTTAGAGCAAGTACAACGGTAAAAGCCAAGAAAAAGGAGAGATCAGGAACAAATATAAGAGAGCTATTCTGGAAGAGGAAATAAGCCCAGATACCTGGGTATTTCCATCACATGCTACCGGCATATTTGTCTCCCACGCTCACCACGCTCAGAAGCATATCTGTGTTTTCTAAAATTATGAAGATTCCACTTTCCTAACCCTCCGTCATGGGGCTCTAGCATGAGATGTGTACTCTTATGAGTGGAAAATGTGATTTAAAATAAGAGATTTGGACATGAAAATACTGAAACATAGATAAAAAATTTTCTAGAAGAAATGTCCCAGGAAATCCAAGCCGTATTTTTAAGTGATGACACTCAAATTCTTCAGTTTGTCCTTCAGGATTGAGTGTCAGGCCTCTACTTACCTTGTTTCCTTGGACTACTTCTCCAACCCCATAGACGATGAGGGACACGGCACTGCAAAATCCCAGAATGGTGAGAAACAGGATCATCGCCACAATTTCCTGTCAAACAATAACCAACAAGACAAGTAGGGTCAAAAGGTAGGTGCCCCGAAAGTGTGTTCCTTTATAGCAGCCCCAGATTTCATCACCATTTCATTAACCCCCACATGATCAGTCCCAATGAAGAGACACACACATGGGAAAGCCACAAAGTGGTTCAAGGCAGGTGACTCCAACCTCGCAGAATTCAGCTGGGGAGGGGGTAGCAGCCAGCATCTCTGTGCATGAACCCCCAGGACACTACATTATGGGACAGAGATTACAGCAAAGGATGGATGTTCAAGGAAAAGAAAAAGAGGGCTCTTACTTAGAGCGGGACTCAGATCTTAGCCCTCCCCCAAGAAATACATACAGTGGAAAAACAAGCCATAAAGCAGAAGTCCTTTCCATAAGCGTCCTGGCAGTTGTAGATATAAGCTGAGCTCCTCCTCAGGTTGACCGTCAGGATGAAGATCCCTATTCCGGCAGCTATGCTGCTGACAGTGTTGGCCCCCAGGGTTCCCCACACCTGATGGTGAAGGACAACACTCAGACCTGACGCTCCACTTGCCAGTGCATTCCATAGACCTGTGTGCATCTTTAGGGCTACTTGCACCCAGGAAACTTGGCATGGGTTCAAAATGTAAATAAAAAAGGAAATCTTGGGAACATACTCATTGTTTAATAAGCATCGATAGCTTGATTGCTAGGACGATGATCAGGAAGACCCACACGGACACACATCATCTCTCCTCAACAATCTCCTTAATCAGAAAAAAATCATCTAGCGCCTCGTATGACTGTACTTACAAGGGCAAGGCCCGGTGTGAGGATATTTTTTAAACAAGTGCCAAGGCAATCATACTTTATTGTTTTCTAAAAAAAGACAACTGATATTTTACTGATTATATTTTTAATGGTTATATCCAACACAAAATAGATTGGGAAAAAACCCCACATATCCACGTTCACTCATAATATGGGCGATGATGACACGTCTCCCTCAAGACTCCTAAAATTCCATCTTTCTTATCTTGTCAAGGACGGATAAGGACAGCATGGCAACTCACCAGATATGTAGTGTGTTTCTTTTCAGACATAATTGGCAAAAATCCAGAAATGGCGAACTGTACAAAAGGAAGGGGGGGAAAAGCACAGTGAGTCTTGGACCTTTACTTCCCCTTCAGCCCCACTCTCCAAATATAAGGTGAAGTTGTGGGTACTCTGTAACGCTATGTATTATTCCCCCAGAAGCTCACGATTTACTTATTCTTATTTCCTATAGCGTGCTTCTCGATATTAAATGTGCATATGAATCATGTGGCGGTCTTGTTAAAATACAGATTCTTTTCATTGTAGTTGGCACAATGTTACATTAGCTTCGGGTGACCGCACAGTGATTCCACAAGTCTACCCACTGCACCGTGCTCACCGCCAGCGTAGCTACCGTCCGTCGCCATACGATGTGTAACACCACCATTGACTGTATTCCCCGTGCTGTGCCTTTTATCATCGTGACATATTCATTCCGTAACTAGAAGCCTGTATCTCCCACTGCCCCTCACCCATTTTGCCCATCCCCCCAACCTCTTCCCCTCTGGCAACCACCAGTTTGTTCTCTGTATTTACGGGTCTGTTTCAGAATGCAGACTTTTATTCAGTTGGTCCTGGAGGGGGATTGTGATTCTTCATTTCCAGCAGCCTCCCAGGTGATGCCGACCCTGATAGCCCATGGGTTACTTTCAGAGTAGCAAGGTCCAGCAGACCCGGTACATGACTGTTATAAAATGACTCTATTTTTTTCTTAAGATTTTTTATTTATTTATTTGACAGAGAGAGAGAAAGCCAGCGAGAGAGGGAACACAAGCAGGGGGAATGGGAGAGGAAGAAGCAGGCTCATAGCGGAGGAGCCTGATGTGGGGCTCGATCCCAGGACTCCGGGATCATGCCCTGAGCCAAAGGCAGACGCTCAACCGCTGTGCCACCCAGGCGCCCCTTAAAATGACTCTAATTTGTTGTAATTATTTGTTTGTGTGAGCATCCTGTGTGTTAGGGTGTCAGTTCCTTTGAGCAAGAAACGTGTGTTTGTGGCATGTACACCTCGAGTCTGACATATGTCACATAGACATATAGTAATTATGAAAATGCACATGGGAAAAGATTTATTGAAAATAGAAATCAGTAGCACAAATTCAAAACAATTTCAAAGTTTCAGAGTGGAGGATGGGTTGAGAGACACCTAATAAGCTAAGTGTATGGATGAAGGACAGTAGAGAGAAGGGTCAAATAATATATGGCAGAAGTTCAAGGAGAGTCGTGAACAGGTAGGCAATCTGGTAAGTGCTAAGTATTTAGCAGAGTGCCAAGCCAATGCGATAATTTTAGAGTTAAAATATGTCCTTGTGGGGGCGCCTGGGTGGCTCAGTCGTTAAGCTTCTGCCTTTGGCTCAGGGCGTGATCCCAGGGTCCTGGGATCGAGCCCCGCGTCGGGCTCCCTGCTCCGCTGGGAGCCTGCTTCTTCCTCTCCCACTCCCCTGCTTGTGTTCCCTCTTTTGCTGGCTGTCAATCTCTCTTTGTCAAATAAATAAATAAAATCTTTAAAAAAAAATATGTCCTTATGAATGAAATGTTGATACAAAAAGCAGCATGGATTAATAAAAAATAATTATGCTGAATAAAGGAAGCCAGCGTGTAGAGAGAATATGCTGTATAATTCTCTTTATATAAAACCCTAGAAAATCCAAACTAATCTAGTGACAGAAAGCCAATCAGTGATTGCTTGAGGACAGAAAGACAGGGAACAGAGGGTGGGATTACTAAGGGGTGCAAGAAAGCTTTTGGAGGTCATGGATATGTTCATTATATTGATTTGGTAATGTTTTCACATATGTACACACCTGTCAAAATGAATCAAATTGTACACTTTAAATATGTGCAGTTGATTGCATGTCAATTACACATCAGTAAAGCTATGTATTTTTGTGACCTCATTCAGTCATCTAGTTTAGAAACAGTACAATGATTAAAGGAGATACAACGAGAAAACACCTAGAAGAGTTTCTAGGACAGAGTAGCAGTTCATCAGATGCTTTTGACCTCGTTTGACCTTGTTCTCCCCACCTCCTCAGGGTCTTCTCCCTGCCTTCATGAAGATAATTTGATTGATGAATAAAGTTAGGGATATTTTTCTGGAATTGGATTCTGAAAGTTTAGATTCACTTTCTATTAGCTAAATGTCCCTTGGGCAATTCATTTAACCTTTATCAATCTCCGGTTTCTCGTCTGATAAAAGCGTGCTAACATGTTTAACCCAAGTGCTTTGTAAACTGCAGTATGTTTATACACTCTAAATACGGGAATAAATAGTTGGTTAGACCTGACCTAGATAAGAGAAAAGCTATACACAGTGTTATTTCAGAAACAATTGTAGATATTTACTTACAAACACTGCTCCCCAGAATGGGTAGCCTGCTTTAAATGATGAAAAAACGTCTTCCTTAAATTCTGAAATATTGATCACGGAGCAGACAATTATTCCAAAACAAAGACATATCAAGCCAACCAGAATTTGAGTTACCTGTAAAAAATTCATACGTTTTGTAGAATAAGAAGGTATTTTCCCAAGATGGCATCAAATTCCTTATGATTGAAGCCAAACATGAGAAATTGTTTTGGTCTTGTAGGCAATCCTGAGACAGAATTCAAATACAATATTTTCCAGTATCATCAGGCCACTCTAAGAATGGATACAGGCATGACCTAATGCAGGGATGGCCAATATATTTCTTTTTTTTTTTTAAAGATTTTATTTATTTATTTGACAGAGATAGACAGCCAGCGAGAGAGGGAACACAAGCAGGGGGAGTGGGAGAGGAAGAAGCAGGCTCATAGCGGAGGAGCCTGATGTGGGGCTCGATCCCAGAATGCCAGGATCACGCCCTGAGCTGAAGGCAGACGCTTAACGACTGAGCCACCCAGGCGCCCCCCAATATATTTCTCATGTGCCTTTATGTACATAGTCATGGTGGACATCAATAATTGTTCTTTCCATCGAGGTGCAGACAAAAATTATTAATTGGATGTTAATGATATTAATCCACCGGCAGCTGACCAGAGTTGGCAGATCCTATTTGCCATTCTTATTCTAGTCTTCGTGAGGAAATGCTTCTCGCTACTCAACCAGGCCCAGTGTCACTTCTTCATCTACCAGGGTTCTCCTGCCTCATGAATCCAAGTGGGGAAACTGTGTCCATGCACCCAAGTACACTTTCCTAGAGCCAGTCCTACTCTGGTTGAGGTTGGAAGATGCTCACTCACCCCCAGAAATTCCAGCTCCCTCTTCAAAAATATCAGCCACGTATGGCATGGTGGGGATGAGGCAGCCTTCTCCAGTAAAGGGTTTTCATGGAGAGATACTTCTGAAAGTTCAATTTCAGGTGCACTGTGAAATTTAAACAGAAATTCAGCCATGAGAAAATTCTCTCTGTGAAAAGTTCTCAACTGACAGAAAGGGGGATTTTGAGTGCTTATTTTTTCAAAAACAATCTTGCAATTAAAATCTTCATTGAAATGTTTAAGCAGCGGAGGCTCAGAGGGTCCAAGTTGGTGGCCAAGGTCACTGTCTAGCTAGTGATGAGATGAAAAGAATGGAACAAAAAATGAACCAAGTCTTAATATAGGGTTATTACACCAAGTTCTTTCCCAGTGATCTATGCTGATGAGTGAAAATAAAAACAGGCACATTTACCCATGCGTCTCTCAGTCTTTTTAACACAGAAATGTACCTGAATATATTTTGTCAATGACATGCTCAACTTCACGTGCACAAAGGAACGGCTCCGAAGGGTTAGTACGATCTCTATTCCTGCTCTCATCCTCAGAGGAGGCTAACTGGAAATACTGTCCCTTCTAAACTTTGGAATATACTTAATATTTTGCAATGATATTCAATCCAATATTGATTCCCAAAGCGCTGTCACCAGCCTCTCCTAAAAACCTTAAAAGGAAAGTCTTACTAACGTTCGCTTTCAGTATGCAAAGGAAAACTGAATCACGCACCTCTGCCAGCCTCACCCGTGAATGTTTCCCCTCTAAACAGGGGGGCAGGGTCCCATAGCTTGAGGTTCACGAAGAGAAACCAACAAGGAGCCCCAGGTCATGTTGAAAAGTTTCCCTTCACATATATCAGATGCAGAGGCAAGAAAACTCAATTGATAGGACCTCAATCCCAGAATATGAGCCCCTGCCGCGAGAAAACTTAAGTTCTTTCCAGGTCACAAGCTGAGTAAAACCTTCTTCCCCATCACCCAGAGAGAACTACTGGCAAAGTACAGCCAAGAGCTTCTTTACACTCAATATATAAATGAAACCAGATGGGTCTTTGCCTAAGTCCATGAACTGGCATCTCCCCAACACTGTGACTATCTCTGGCCCACTGGGAATAGGAAAAAATAGTAGCTTGTACTTACCTGGAGGGCCCTTGTGGGTTTGGGAGAGCAAGACCCGCCCTACTATTTTCTGGGTCCATTTGTTCATGAGCCGAGCTGTGCGCTGGTGAAGGATGCTGTTACAGTGAGCCTTGGTGGGCTTCCTACTCCAGTGTGCTCCTGACGAGCAGTTAAGATGGGTTGGCTCATGACATTGATGACTATCTTCGTACTTAAGACATTTGTCAGATAAGTTTCCCAGCTGATTAAGAGCAATAGGGTTTTTCATTTGTTTGTTCGAATGAAGAACAAAATGGAGGGACTGACCAGGGAGTGGTATGAAATGAAGACATTTGAGGCTCCTGGAGAATATGGATCTCCCTGAGACCAACGCAGCTTACAGAACCAACAAATGAAACAGTTTAGTGGAGATTGAGAAGGTGAGAGAGAATTGCACAACAGAAAAAGATGTTCTTCCCTTCTGGAGCTTTCAGTCCTTGGCCATTTCTGTGCCAGAAGCTTCCCAAAGGCACCTCTGAAAAGCCTGTCTTCTCTGTTTAAGACACAGGTGGCTTCACACATAATGTAAGGCGGAAACACTGCTAGCGAGTGTCTTAGCCTCTAAATCTCTGGATTTGTCTCTGACTTCAATGTTTATTGTCTTTCTCTCTCCTCCTGTCTTTTGGACATGATGTATATGGCTCTCTGCAGCAGATGGGCTCTGAGACCGGGCACGAAGAATGCTCTGAGCCGCTCCTGAGAGCGTGTGGGAGCTGAGTGTTCACACAAAACACTCCCTGGGCTGCTAAACACAAGACTGACTCTCTGCTGCTTTGATTTTTGAGATGGAAAGGATGCAGCCTCGAAGCACTGAGGGGCGTGAACTGGATAGCAAATCCTGTGAGTAGATGTAAGCAGCAATGGACGGAGCATTGTATCTAAATTAAGGTCAGAGCTTCACTGATGTTCTCATCTTAATAGCAGAACTAGCTAAGAAGAAATGAATACATGGTAAAATGAATACACAGGTGAGATTCACAGATTTGGGATTCTTTTATTTCAGTTGAATTACAGACATAACCTTGAGTGGCCCTTCCTTAAACTGTAAGATACTACAAATTGCCCGGATGTGATGAAACTTCTCCACATTCTCCAGGAAACTAAGGTATGTGTGTGAACAGAGGACATTAAAAGATCTATGAGCACACCTTTCACGACAAAAATTTATTAAGCCATGTGCCATTTTCCCACTGTGTCTTTTGGAGCCTGTGGACCGAACCAATATGTTATCGGAATTAAGAAATAAAACTTCTTAATGTACACATTCATCCGAAAAGGACTTCGGGCTCTAGGTCAGGCACTGCTCTGTCATGCAGACGTGGGTACCACGGGACCCTCCTTGTCCTGCTCACTGTCACCAGCTAGAAGAGTAGGTCAGAGATAAATGAGATCATGTTACCGATGTGTCAGACGCTGCTGGAACACACAGGACAGTAACACTCTCAGGGGTGTGCAGAATTCAAGGAAGAGATTCCCTGGGAAAGCATCATGTGAGCCAGGACTCAAATTCATCCCCTCAGGAGTCTTCATCTGCAGAACGAGACCACATCTGCTGGCCAAAGTCCCGAGGAAAGGCCCGTCGGGGGTGTTGTCTGGGAGCATGGAAGAGTGCGTTATGTGTGTAGCCAATAATCAGAAATTAGGCTTGAGGTTTAGACAGGAAACCAATGGAGTCTTTGGTGTTTGGACATGATACCATTTTGTGAGATTTTTCAATAGAAACTTGCAAAATGCAAACCAGAAACTGAGACATATCTTATGGCCCCCAACTTGCTTCATACCCTGGTTTCACCAGCACCTTCTTCTACCCCTCTTGAGGTGCTTACCCAATCCTGTACCCATTCGAGTCCTTAGGACATGCGGTGTTGACTCTCACAACTGTGAACATGGAAACATAGGCCAACATGACTTTTTTTTTTGGTGGAGGCAAGATTATCAAGATGAGTTTTCATCGTGCCTCTGCCTGAAAGAAAGAGATAATAGAGTGATCATTTCCTGCACTGAGGACGTCTGTGTCCACCCGGCAGGGCATTCGCATATGCTTTCCATTGGCACACCTTCTTTCCACAAGCAGTTTCTTTTCTCAGTCCACACTGGACTTGTTCTTCCAAACTCAGAGATTTGCTTTCAGATCCCATCTGAACAATTGTTTTCTCCGACTGAATGCTCAATTTACTTAAAATAAATATCCACCAATTTTCGTGTTGCAAATGGAAAGATGCTGGGGCACGTGGGTGGCTCAGTCCTTAAGCGTCTGCCTTCGGCTCAGGGCGTGATCCCGGAGTCCTGGGATTGAGCCCCACATCAGGCTCCTCCACTGGGAGCCTGCTTCTTCCTCTCCCACTCTCTCTGCTTGTCTTCTCTCTCTTGCTGGCTGTCTCTCTCTCCGTCAAATAAATAAATAAATAAATAAATAAATAAATAAATAAATATCTTTAAAAAAACAAAAAAACAAATGGAAAGATGCTATCTCTTAGGAGGTATTTTCTGCTACTCCCAAAGGAATCATTACAGCCTCGTTCTCTCTCTCTCTCAGTGTCCCTTTGCCTCTCTCTTTAAGAGGCTCAGAAAGGCTGAAACTGACAGCAAACACCTAGGTTCCACCGGAAATTGGGTTATAAAAAGGAAGGAAATAAGAAAATATTGTTCACAAAACAGGACAGGTGGTTCTAAAAGCGAAAGCCTTTGTCTCTTCATTTACATGGCTTCAGAAATGCAGAGAGAAAGATTTACACAGACAACCCAGGTACTTAAAATCTCCCTGAACCTTTCCTGAAATTGGAGCTCATCTGCCATTGTTGCTCCTGGGCCACTCTGCCAAGGTCCTGTCCGTGTTTGTTCTGTCTGCTCACACCCCTTCTAGCTCCCCAAAACGGCACTTTCACAGGGAAGATTATAAGCGTGTAATATATGTGTTCTCTTGTGACCAAAAACATCTGCTTAGTGGGGAGAATAAGAGACACTTAGAATCACAGGCAAAGGGCAGACATTAACTCCTATTTCTGCTACGAACGATGAGCTTGTTAGCTTTCCTAAACCCTCTGCCTTTCTCCCTGCCCTCCTAATACAACTGTATTTGGTCAAAATCACTTTTTGCTGTTTTCAGTATTATTCCAAAACTTGGCATAATTTCCTATTCTTTATGAGCAGATTTTTGAAAACGAAATTTTATCTTCCAATACTTGCCGAGTGTTGTATCAATTGCCCGTCAACCCTCTTTTTCCCATTGCTAAACCTGGAGAACGAGGTAGCACAGGCTTTTCCTGAACACCTGTCTGAACCTTGTTCCAGTCTGGACTGGTTGCCTCTTAGCACGCCACACTGCTGTCCTTGCAGGACTTCCCATTACCCTGTCTTAAATTGGATTCTCGATTTCCCTGATTCCACTTTTTTCTCTCGCTTAGCGTACTCTTGCACATCGGTAGTGTTAACCTGAAAAATAAAATGGCCAGTTATTTTACCAGCCAAATGAGTTCATTCAGGAATAGCGGAAGCATTGCAGTGGGGGGCAATGAAAGTATGGCAAACTGTAGGTGAGCCCGAAAAACAAGGGGAAGTCAGCTTTTACTAGGTTTTAGAAGGAAACTGGGGAGGGTTGTTTTGCACAAAAGTTCATTGGAGAAGAACGAGGATTTGCGGTTGTGGCCATTTTTCACTGGCTGCAATTGGTGGTTAGTGCGTTGCTGCAGGGGCAGGGAGA
This sequence comes from Ursus maritimus, assembly GCF_017311325.1. NCBI lineage: Eukaryota > Metazoa > Chordata > Mammalia > Carnivora > Ursidae > Ursus > Ursus maritimus. The sequence continues at coordinate 36,168,607 of NW_024424786.1, read as the reverse complement.
GACCTTTATTCTTTTTCTTAAAAGCAGGAGATAGAATTCTTATGTAAAAATATCCTCCCTTGCTAAACTAATCATCTTCCTTCCCGTGGTCAATGCGGGCTGCGGAGAGAGGTACGTGTGCAAGAGCGCCCCCTATAGGGCTCCCTAGTTCCATTGCTATTTACTTGTGGTCCTGGTAGAACACTCTCCAGTTACATGCTGAGAAAGGGTATCTGGGAGATGGAGTTTTTGGGCTTTGCTGGCCTGAACATTTCCCTTTTTACACCCCCATACTTGATTGAATTCTAGAGAAGTATAGCGTTTGAACTGGAAAATATTATTTTCCTCAGAATCATTCACTCTATTTTCTTCTAGCATCTAGAGTTCATTTTGGCAATTCCAATGTAATTTTACAATTATTTACAAAATTACAAATATTTGTATGGTGTCATGTATTTTCTTTCTGGAGATCTTTATAATTTCTCTTAATCCATTAATGTAAAAATACATGATCTTTAGATTTAATGTAAATCTTATGCATTAATTCTACTGGATAGTCAGGGTTTGCAAACTAGAGACCCACCCATGTACTATGTTCTAAAAAAATTGTCCATATATTCTTATTGATAACTTCCTCGTTTAAAAAAAAAAAACTGTTTCTTTTATCTTTGTGGACCTCTTACCAGGGAGATGGCAGACATCCAAAATTTGTCTCTATTTTCACGTCTTTCTCACATACGGAATACACTTGTTCCAGCCCAATGGCCCTAACTCATTCCAGCCTCAACTCAAAAGTCTAAGTCCCAAGTCTCATCTAAGTATCACCTACATCAGATATGGGTGAGCAATTCATCCAGAGGCGAATGCTTATACAGATGACTCAAATTCATCTTTAATCAGTATCAAATTGTGACTATTTATATAACCCTTTATTTGGTTGGGGTTTTATGTTAAACTTTTGACTTCATTTATTATTGTTCCATGAAAATAGGGACAAAATGATTCTACAAGTTGCAGTTTTATCTCTGAATTTTTAACACAATGACAAAGCATGTGGTAGAAACTCAATATTGAAGGAGTGAATGAATGAATGAATGAATCAACTGTTAGGGAGAGGGTCATTTCTCCCTTTTCCTCTTAGTTCTTTGGGCTGGTCTGATAATTAAAATGAATTACAGGAAAAAATAAATTTTATTACATACTATGGGGAACCCACATAAACATGTGAGATTCTAAAGGCAAGTAAAATGGGGCATATATGTCAGCCTGAATTAAGGAGAAGGGATAAGTATCTGGGACTTCAAAGGGAGGGCAAACAATTCACAGGAAGATGATAAAGAGTACATGTTTGGTAAGCAAGTATTTGTTGGGACATGCAGAAGCAATGGAACATAGGAATTTTAACAGACTTTGCTAGTCTCTCCCGGTTTCCTGAACCTAGTTCACATTATACTGTAGTTATCTATGATGATAGCTCTCCTTCTGGAGCATGCCCTCTATTAAAATTCTTTTAGTCCATTAGCAAAAAGGTCAAAGTTTCTTCCTGTGGCTCTAGAAAACAGCAAAATGCTAAAAAAGGAAGGGAACATTGGGAGCATGTCAAACTACACAGAAGCAAGCCATCTCAGCTCTCAACAGCCAAGGCTGGAACAATTTGAGCAATTAAAAAAAATTTGTCATAAGCCAAAGAATAATATAAATATCCATGAGTCTGTACTGATATAAATAAATGATTTAATGAATAAAGAAATGAGAGAGAAGGGACAAATTTCCTTTATAAAATTCAAATAATAAATGAAGAAGAGATGAGGGAAATAGAAAATCACCTTTTGAATGACACAGTAGTAATTGCTGCAAGAAAATTCTATATGTGAATGCTAAAATTAGAGAGTGAAACTTTAAGGAGAAATAGGATATTTACATAGCCTCAAACTATCTTTTCTAAAATATTTATTACTATGGTGGTTTTAACAAATGTCCACATTTGTTTTGATAGTCCTTTCTCCAGGAGGTGGAGCTCATTTCTCTTCCCCTTGAATGTAAACTACACATTAATTCACTTCTAATGAATAGAGGATGTAAAAGAAAAAAATAGTAACTTTTCAGTGAAGACATCTAAAAGATGTTGGGGAGGAAACATTTTATTCTACCATTCAAAGTTTCTTCCAGCTGGTCCAAGAATTAAATTGACATGAGACAGATTAGCAGGAGAAAATAAAATATAATTTCATATGCACAAGTGTTCCACATATATGAGCGGTACAAAGACAAAAAAGTAAAATGAAGTATATAAGCCATCCTGAGCTAAGGAATGGGATGGGGATCTGGGGCTTCAAAGAGGGGGAGCAAAAATCACAGTGCAATAAGAAGGAGAGTAGATGTTTGGTAATTAGATGTTTGCCCTGCCATACAGATAGGTCACTCATACACAACTTATCTTTGGTGGAATGCCTGGGTGGCTCAGTCAGTTGAATGTCTGACTCTTGATTTTGGCTCCCATCATGATCTCAGGGTCATGAGATTGAGCCCCATGTTGGGATCCACACTCAGTGGAGAGTCTGCCGAGATTAACTCTCTCCCTCTCCTTCTGCCCCTCACCCTGCTCATGCACTCTCTCTTTCAAATAAATAAATAAATAAATAAATAAATAAATAAATAAATAAATCTTTAAAAAAGATTTTTATCTCTGGCAATAACTCTCATTCTTTGAAAGATCTCCAATTTAGATCCTTCTAGCTAGTTAAGGGAGGGACAAAAGTTTCTCTTGAGCCCACAGGGTCTTGCCTTCAGCTCAAAACAGTCTACAAGCTAATGAGGCACATCTTGGGGAGATTTTGTTCTGAACCCCTTCACAGACACCACCTTAACCAAGTAATCATGGTAACTACATCAATGATGCCATGTTGATATCATGAGTATACTGATGTCCTTACATAATGTGATGAGAAGGGTACTTCAACTGTATGAAAGTCTTCCCTAGAAACCATAAATCTAGCTGAATCATGGCATAATATCAGACTGACCCACACTAAGAAGACATTTTACATAATACCAGGATGGTGCTTTTCAAAAATGTCAAAGTCATGAAAAACAAGGATAGTCTGAGAAACTGTCTCAGATGAGAAGAGACTAAGGATATATATTGATCTTTAAAAAATAAAGAAATTTGCTCCCATTTGTAGGTGTAAATGTAATAAAAGATGAGAAAGATCTTGAAAGGAAAAGTCCCATAATTAAAGAGAATAACTGAAAACCATAAGATATTCATGAAAGAAATTGAAGATGACACAAATAAATAGAAATATATTCCACGCTCATGGATTGGAAGAATTGATATTGTTAAATGTCCATACTACCCAAAAATAATTATGCCAGGCAACTAAAACAATGTGGTATTTTCAAAACAACAACAAAGTCTCTGAAATAGGAGGCTCTGGGTAGAGGCCTGCATGTGTGTGACCTCCAATATGGCAAATAAGGAGATATTCAACCAAAAAGTTTTAGAATTATTAGCTTTCCAAAAGGAGGAGGATGATGACAATAATGATGATGATGATGACATCACTGTCTATAGAAAAAGTAAATTACAGCTATATTAACGATCATAATATAAAAAGAAAATCTCCATGGACTTGAGCTAAGGAAGGTTTCTTGCACAAAACACAAAAATGCATAAATCATGATGAAAAGTGAGTAAATAAAACTACAACAACTTGGGGTGGAAGCAAAACAAGAAGTAACAAAAACATCAAAATAAAGCAAAATCAGAAGGAGAGAAGATATTTGCAACAAATATTGTTCAACAATAAAAACAAAATGTATGTGTTCATGAAACTTCTAACTCCAGATATAGGTTAAATTTCAGGTGGGGTTAGGTTAGGGTTTGATTTCTATTTTCTGAAATTCTCTCACATTGCCTTCAGCTTAGCACAGAGGTTCATTTTTGCCATAGCCACTAACAGCTACTAGTTCTAGCCGTCACTTAATTCACAAATATGATGAAAGGGAAGGTCGTATTTTACATTTGTAAAAAAGCCTCCAACTTAATGTTGATGTTCCCCAACTGAATCAAGCCCTGGCCCAGGGACATTTCATGGGCTGAGACAATCAAGCATGAAAGTGTTTTGATGGGTTCAGATCTACCGTGGTGTAGCCCTGCAGCCCAGGGTGAGGTTAACCACCAAAATCTCAAGGTTGCCATGAAGCCGAGGATAGCTAGAATGGCTGCCAGATAGGCAACCGCAATGTCCACTCCAGGATGTCAATATGTTTTGATCAAAATTTGTTAGCAGATATCTTTGGAAAAATACAAAGAAATTATTTATTTGATTATAACATACTGGAGAAGAAAAGTAGAAATAATGAAAAATGATAATACAATTGTTACTATAAATAACTTTTTTCTTCTGCTGGTCTAGATGCACCCATCATTTGTTTTGTGTACGGCATCAGACTCCTAATCAGCCTTTTCTCCACCGATTCCTTCCAATACACTCTACGTTGCAACTAAGAGGATATCTCTAAATTTCAAATAGGTGTGTGGCCTGTCCATATTTATCCAGTGGTATGCTACAAATATTGAACAACTGGCTTTCCAGAGTTGGAGGGTGGGGGTGCTAATGGGACTTGTGGCTTTAACCAATCTCTGATGTATAAATACTACCACCACAGCCAATTTCAAGCCACCAAAAATATGTTAATTTGTGATCCCTGAAAATTTAAAGTCAGCTCTCACAAGTCAATATAAGCCAGCTCAACACCACTACGTACATTTTCAATTGCTTCTGAAGACTCAGAGATTTGCTCTGTCTTATGGTCTCCGTGATGTGTGTACTTTTTCTCTTTCCAAAGTTTTATCTTGCCATCTGCTTTCACACAACATAGATACACTAAACTCTCTTGTTAGTTCCCTGAATAGCCTCAATTCTCCCCATCTTAAAGACTTTTGCATGGATTCCCCCTTCATCATGCCAATTCTAGTTATCTTTAAGACCTCAGTTTAGAAGAAAATTCTTCTATAAAAAAATGTTATCCCCTCTGAGTTAGGAACCCTTCCTACATCTTCCCAGATTCCTATACTCTTTCTATCATAGCCTTTATTACTCCATGTTGTAATTACATATTTCCATGGGTCTATATCTCCCACTGTGAGCAACTTGAGAGCAGAAACTATCCATAATTCTCTATTGTATGCTGAACTTAGAGCACAGCACATGCACCTAGTAGATACTCCCTAGACATTGTTGAATTGATTAAAAAGCAGATATATATATATATATATATGTGTGTGCGTGTGTGTGTGTGTGTGTGTGTGTGTGTGTGCTCTGAAGAAGAGAGGCAACAATTAGTAGAGAAGAGTGTGAAAGAATTTTTGCACATATGGTAAACAAGGAGCTAAGAGTAGCCTATGGGTATGAACTTATAGACATTATGAATGACTCAGTTTAGTATTAAGAGAAGGAAACTTATTTATAAATATGAAACATAAGCACTTCAGCAATAGATAAATCAGGAACCAGGTACATCAGAAGGAGCTTTAACATCAAACTGCCACCTTGAAAAGATAGCCATTAATATCACCGGGGGGGATAGGAGGAGCCACAACAGAAGTGAGGTTTTCTGCCATCTTCCCTGCACATCTAACCACCGTCTTGCCTCAGCCTTAACAGCAGCAGCACCAATAGCAACAACAGAATTATTTAGTACTTGTGGGTCAATTTCACCTTTGCTATACTTCGTTCAACCCTTATAACAACTGATAAGGTCGTTGATATTTTTTAAATATTTTATTTACTTACTTATTTACTTAGAGGGAGAGCACAAGTAGTGGAAGGAGCAAAGGGAGAGGGAGAGAGAGAATCTCAAGCAGATGCTGTGCTGAGCATGGAGCCCAATGTGGGGCTTGATCTCAGAACCCTGAGATCTTGACTTGAGCTGAAAGCAAGAGTAGGTTGCTTAACCAAGTGAGCCACCCAGGCACCTGGAGGTTGTTGATATTATCATACCTATTTTATAGGTGAGAAAAAACAGGACAGGGAGATCAAGTAACTTGCTCAAATTCACACAGGTAATAAGTGACAGTATCAAAATTTAATGCCCGATCTATGAGATTCCAAAGCCTTATTTTTTACTTCTCTGTTTTACAGTTTCTCACCATCCTTTGAAGAACAAATGTTGATACTGCTCTCAAAGTCCCCAGTCTACACCATCATTTATGTATCAGGGCATGGGGGAATCTCAGCAGCTGACTGAAATAAAATCTCTGAGGCTTGACCCTCCCATCTCAAATATAGTAAAAATGTATCTTCATGATAATGATGGATTTTTATTTGAGTTTTTACAATGCTGATGTCAGCTAAAGTCAGGAAGTGTTTTTCTGCGATGAACAAAATCGGACTCATTTTCTTTTTCAGTGGGTGGTTGGGAGTCGGGTTTAGAGAGAACACATAAAACAGGGATTCTTCTACTTGCCTTCTTTGAACCTTATAAGGCAGTGGAGTAGGTGGGTAAGAAGAAAGAGCACCGATTCTGGGAACAACGTTGGATGGTGATCACAGAAGGTACGAAACCAAGAATGTCTAAAGAAGTGTATTTTTCCTTCCATATCCAAACATACTAATGGGGTTTATAAGTAGAACAGAAAAATTTGAATCAAATGTTCAAGTTTCTCATGATTGGTGCCGTAAGAGAGTAGGATTGCGTTTTGCAGGCTCCCATCCTCCTGAGTTCTTGGATGAAGCTCTGACCCACTGGAGATTTAAGCTTGAATTTCCTTGCTCTCAGACTTATTTTCATCAGGAGGCATCCCTGCTTACACGGAATTGGAAGGAAAGGAAATCACCTGGAAAATAAAACATCAACGTCCAAGAACAGAATCATCGCCTCCCTCTCCTTCCATCCCTTCCTCAATCACCATGACCATTGCCAATTACACATGATTGCTGATTATTACTGTGCTGAGGTTTTCTGTACATGGTCCTCACAACAAACATCAGAAGAGAATGAAAATGCTTTCATCTAATAGTTGAGTTACCTAAAATCTGGAAAGAATTCATAATTTTTTCCTGGCTATACAACTAGAAACTGACAAGTTACAAGGAGATCATTGAACTTAATTATATCTATATAAAAATGTACTAAATGTTATTATAACATTTATTATAGTGTAGTAGTTGTATTATTATTGATATTTTAATTTATTATTATCCTAATTATATTACTATTACATTATGATGTTAAACATACATTGAATATTATATTAAATACACTGTTTCCTCATTTTCCAGCCTTCATTCCATCCCTCATGTTCCTACCATCTCTAACTCCAGGTACCCCACAAATCATTACTGTATAAATGTGTCTTTCCAATTCTGGGAGTCAGAGAGAACCTCAAACCCTAGCAGACCATGTGAATTATTAGTCATGGAAACAAACCCACCTCAATCGAATTACATGAGCTTTCTATGCACCACATGACTGAGACAGAGGTGCTGATGAACAATTCCAGCAAGGTAAGGATCAGCATTAGGGACATCAGGCCCTAGGGGATACGATGCCTCATATCAAACCCAGTACAAACATTCAGAGGGGAAACAATGTCATCAGGAAACCAAATATAACATCTCCCACCCTTAAAACAGAACAAAGTGAACCATAGATTAGGTTTAAGACACAGACACACACCAACACTCTTTAAGAGAGATTTTGTCAACCTAAAAACATGGAAACATTTTCCCTGGAGAGACACATTGAATTTCTTTATGAACCTACGTGAAGTAGTCAGGGGTGAAGAAACCGTAGAGGCAAATGCTGATACTGTCGCTAACATCTCCTAATTTGAGTCATAGCAAACCAGGGAGACGAGAGGCAGTTCAGGAAAACAGACAAAAACAACCCCTCTGCCATTTCATTAATGGAACCTCATTAGAGGGTTTATGCATTTACACCATCGCTAGAAACTAAACACTAAACTCAAATATTAAACAAAAAATTACTAGACTAGCGAGCCCTCTATTATCACTGAGACACCTCGACGAAGCAAATACAAAATTGCTCCAGAAGGAAAATACTATGAAATCCACATGGGGGGGAAAAATCAGACCCATATAAATATAAACTTGGCTTATTAAAAATACAACGTAGAAAAAAAGGAGGCACAAACTTCTATGCTAGCATACAGGAGGACTGGGAGTCAGTCAGTAAAAATAGATCATAAAATCGGTCATCATGGAGAAAATAGGCAAATTGGAAGGAAAAATCTTAATTCTAAGTGGACCTCAGATGAGGGAGAATATCTAACACAAACAACAAAATCATTTGGAAAGGCTCTTAAGGAACTTCGCCTTAAAAATAAAATGCCCCCCGAAATTCAAAAGTGAGTCATGATTTGAAAATCCCAGACCACAGAGAATACTGCAAATCTCCCAAGTCAGTTTTATTAGTAAGATCCGAGATAATTTTTTTTTCCATTTGATCTCTCTGGAGAGTGTAACAGTAGTAGTAATAAATATTAATAAGATAACACAATGTGCACTGTTTTAACTGTTAATCAAATATTAACTTGTTTAATCCTTACACCAGCTCTGTGAGACTGATACCATTACTATCCTCATTTGAAAGATGAGCAAATTGAAGCACAGAAAGATTGTCGAACTTGACCTTCATTACAGAGCTAATAAGTGGCAAAGCCCAGATTCAAACAAGGTTGCATGATACCTGATACACTATTCTTCTGTACATTTTAGACTGTGTGAAATACTTTATAATTAAACATAATTTTTGAAAACATACGTTTGAAAAGATGCCCACGTAAACGCATAAGTCCTGTGACTGTGAAGACTCACAATTCTTGAAAGAGTGCTTATTAACTGCTAAATTTACTGAGAGAAAAACAAACCCAACTAGAGCCACAGCAGAGCTGGCAATACACATTCCAAAAGCGTTTTGCACCTAAAAAAAAGAATAAGAATTTTCCATTAATATAGGAAGCACACCCTTCCTTCCTTTGGTGGCGATTCATTTCAGTTAATATCAATTCAAGGTTGCTTACACGCCCAGCATCATCCTAGATTCCAGGACGCATCAATGAACAAAGATCCATACCCCCGTGGAGCTTACATTCTAGCAGCAAAGAAAGAAAACAACTAAGCATACGAACAGATAAATTACATAGTATTTTTTAAAGGGAGTAAGTATTATGGGCAAATGGAATGGAGTGAGGAGGACCTGGACATCCAGAGAGGAGTGGAGGTGGTGGTATTAATAGAAATGCTGCCCTGGAAGAGGCAGTGAGGAGCCAAGTAGGATACGCAGGAGGACAACTGGAGGAGAGTCCTTTCAGGCAAGGAAACAACTGAAAGCCCTTCAGCCAGAGTATTGCAGCCATGTTTGGGGGAAGCAAGAGGACAAGGTGGATGGTTGGAGGGGAGTGGCCAAAGTCAACTATATGAGGAACTGAAGATGGAGAGAGAGGGGAGAGCTGATCACACCCGGCCCTGCAGGTCTCCAAAAGGACTTTGGTTCTTACTCTGAGGAACATATAGAGCCCCTGGAGGACTTTGAGCAAAGGGGCAACACAATTAGATTAATGTATCAAAGGGAACACTGATGTCTCAAGAGGGACTGGTTTAGAGAGGGCCAAGGGTAGAAGCAAGGAGACCAATTAAGAAAGATGGTGGTGGACTGGATGAGAAACAGTCAAACTTTGGATTTAGCTTGAACGTAGGGCCAACAGGTTTTGCTGACAAATTTGATTCAAGATTGTCAAAGAATGAAAAATCGAGGCTAGTTCTCAGGTTTTTAGCCTGGGAATCTGGAAGGAGGGAGTTCTTATCGGTGGACACGGGGAGGACAGTGGAGGGGGAAGATTTGAGGAGGAAGATGTGGAGTAGAGTTTGGGGGCTTTTAGAACTCTAAGTGGAAGCAATGAGATCCACCAGCCTATTGCCCAGGAGGGAGATCTAGGCTGGAGGTATTTATTCACTGTTGTGGGCGTACAGATGTCACTTGAAGCCATGAGCATGGATGAGGTCACCAATGGAATGACTAGGGCAGGTGACAAAGGATTGAACTCTGGGGCACCCCAGCCTTCAAAGGTCAGAGAGAAGAAAAGAAAGGACATTGAGGAGGAGACACCGAGAAGACAGGAGGAAAACCAGCTAACTGAAGTGATCAAGAGGCCAAGTGAAGAAATTATTGGAAGGAGGAGTGACAAACTATGTGTTAAAGTGGCTCATGAGTCAAGTTAGGTAAGGACTGGGAATTGGTCTTTGTGTTGCCCACATAGAAGTCTCCAGTAATCTTAAGGAGAACAGTTATGGAGAGGGGATAGGGAAGAAAATAAAGCCTTATTGGAATGGCTTTAGTTGAAACTGGGCAGATCTGAATTGGAGACAGTATAGATAATCCCTTTAAACGGTTTAGCTACAGAAGGAAAAGCAAATTGTGCCCTTAGCCATCAGGAGAAAATAAGGTCAAAATGTTTTTTTTCTGTTTAGAGCACTAACTGGATGCTTATAGGCTGATTAGAAAGATCTAGCAAAAAGATATTTGGAGCGGTGCACTTGGGCTGAAAAACAAAACAAAACAAAACCAGAATGGAATCTAGTATTCAAGTAGGGATCCTGGCTTTGAAGAAAATCATAGAGAGGTCACTTGCTGTAAGAGGTTAGAATGAAAAGAGAAATGGTACAGACCTGGTCCATGAAGTGGATATTAGAGTGGGGGCCCGAATGTTCTCTAATGGCTTGAAGTTCTCAGAATAGGAGGCAAGGTCATCAATGGACGATAAAGGTGAGAGAAAAGGGACTGGTGTTTGTGGTGGCCATGCAGGGAGGGGGCAGAGTGAACGAACTAGGGAAGTTGTGTAACTGGAGAGAGGATTCAGACGGAACACATAACAAAGGCGTAGTACGCGTGTAATGAATCACTAAAGGAATAGATCTCTTGGCTTTCAGTTGCGGAATTAAGGGTGGAAAGTGTACCGTGGAAGTAATTAGAATGGGTCAAGCTTCACGACCCACAAAAATCAAGAAGCTTTTTTCTGAGCTTCAAAGTCATCCAATATTCAAGGTTACCATCCCAATAATCATTCGGAATCTCTATGATTTTCTGATAATTTACCACCTGAACACCTGAAGAAAAGAGAATTTTCTTGCACATTACATGAGACTCGATGTCTCTGTTGAATTCACCAACCTCTACTCTCCTCTTATTAATGGATAACTTATTTCTAGTCCTACGATCATAGGAAGACAAGAACAACTGCCACTTACCAGCGTTCTTGTGGGTTTTCTCCCGGCTGCAACAGATAGGGATCCTGAAACAATGAACTGTTCGAACACAGGACATGAAGCAGATAAGAGAATACTAAGTCTCAACTATTTTTTCTTTGTACTCCTTTGATTAGTGGCTATCTAGCAATGGTTGCACAAAACTTCTGTTTTACATTCACATTCTACCACATGGAATTATACTTGTTGTTCATCATTTTATAGCAATAAAATTTTAAATTAGTTAAAAATTTGAGCAAACATATAATATTTTCATATGTTTTTTTTTTAAAGATTTTATTTATTTATTCGACAGAGAGAGAGACAGCCAGCGAGAGAGGGAACACAAGCAGGGGGAGTGGCAGAGGAAGAAGCAGGCTCCCAGCAGAGGAGCCCGATGTGGGGCTCGATCCCAGAATGCCGGGATCACGCCCTGAGCCGAAGGCAGACGCTTAACGACTGCGCCACCCAGGTGCCCCATATTTTCATATGTTTTATGTCTGGCTTTTTATAGGTTATACGAGCATGCATACTTTAAAAACATAATACATACATATATTTAATGTAACATAATTGTCTTTATGCTTCTATTTATAGTAAATGTAAATAACATTTATTTACATACACACGCACATGTAACATTACTCTCATGCTCTTACCCAGGCTTCAGACAAGGGTTTGATTGATTGCATTAGATGTCCTAAAAGAACTTCTGCAAAACTGCCTATATTGATACACCCACTAAGTTTTACATGACTATTTTGGATAAGCTATTGTTTGCATGACTCTAATTTGAGAAATTGAATTTTTTACAAGGTCATGGTCTTCTTAAAACTTCCTTTGGTTTTATACCTCATAAATCCTACGACCATTTAAAGTCACTCCTATGGTTTGAAGGCAAAGTTGCCAAAATCGTGGAGAGCAAAAGCTTGCTACATAAATCCAATTCTTGAATTCTGACTGAACGCGAAGGAACAGGTTTGAATTCCCCTTCAAAGTGGTTATCACAAGCAACTGCAGGCTCGCTAGAGCTCCACGGTCAAGAGCATACGCTCTGCGTCCTGATGCCATCTGTAACTTGTATTCATTCTGCACCTGAAGCAAAGTGTCAAGCCCTCCTTTGCCTGTGTTTCTTTTTCTGTAAAATAGAGATGTGAATATCCCCATGTGAAGGTCACTGACCTTAGAGCTATATGGGGATAAAATGAAATAATACACAGTAAGGTCCTAGATAGGGGCCCAGCACACATAAAGCACTCATATCATTAGCAAGAGCTAAGATTTCTTTTTTTTTTTTTTCATTTGATTTCATAGTGACCGAAAGAGAAGGTCCTCATATTATTTCTACTATCTTAGGAAACTGAAGGGCATGAGCTTAATATCTTTTCCAAAGTCACACGGTTTGATAAGGATTAGTAAGAGGAAGACTGGGGAGTAGAGGGGATCACACAGTGCGAGCACATATAGCAGGGCAGGGATACAGAGGGAAGGGGAGGGAGACGAGGGTATGTTGCAGGTAAGGCCAGATAGGAAAGGCTTTGTTCCACGTCAGGGATCTTAGACTTTGCCCCATGGCTGATACAGAGCCAGAGAAAAGCTTCCAGCAATGGGAATCCAACAGTCAGATTTGAATCTTAGTCTTGAGGATGGCTTAAAAGAGTGAGCTCTGGTTCCCTGATCACTTCTTTTCAACAAACGGACCTCAGCTTTCTGAGAAAAGAATATTCTTTTCCGATTGAATAATCGAAACCCTTCCTTACTCTCTTTTCTACAATATGGAAATTTCCCATTTAGATAGTCGGGATTCACAATGCAGAGAAAATGTGTACTCCAGGTTTGCTAGGAAAAAAATCCAGATTCTAACTAGGTCATCTAAATGATCATATTAATTACCTAAACATTTCAGAAATGTTAAATCCAAATTACGTGCATTAGACTATATTCAGAAACTGAATATAATCTTTTGTCAGAATGGGAGATATGATTCGGGTCAAGAAATTTTGGCCAGATGATGAGCGATTTTGTTTTAAAGGACATCTGAAGGGCAAAGGTTTTGAAAAAAGTCAAAGCATGAATAAATCAGAGCTCAAGATTTGCTGTAAATTTCTTTCTTCTTCATTTGCCAATTACATGCGCCATGTACTATTTTCAGCTAAACTTTCCCATCTTTGACACGCCATGGTAACATCTTTATTTTCATGTTTAGTCTGAGGCCGAACACAAATAAATTCTCAAAGTTCTAACACCAGAATCTACAAATAAAACAATTCCTGGTTAATTACTTCCTACGCATCACCTTTCAAAAAACAAACCGTCAGGTAGGTGATAATCAAATAACAAAGTTAAATAAATAAACTTTAAGATCACCTAGGACCAAAGCCTATTTTATTGATTATATTTTGACCCAGATAGGGGAAATCAGTCTTCTGATTCCCAGACTGTGATCAATAGGCAAATCGTTTATGTCCCAAACCAGGACTCTCTTGGCTACACAAGACAATTCACCAATACTCAATTGTCATTTGATTTTCCTTTTCTTTTTTTTTTTTTAAGATTTTATTTATTCGTCAGAGAGCACAAGCAGGGGGAGCAGCAGGCAGAGCAGGGAGAGGGAGAAGCAAGCTCCATGCTGAGCAAGGAGCCCGATGCGGGACTCGATCCCAGGACCCTGGGATCATGACCTGAGCTGAAGGCAGATGCTTAACCATCTGAGCCACCCAGGCGTCCCCTCATTTGATCTTCTTAGTATCCACAAACATGATACCTGGGTTTAATACATGAATTTACATTAACTTCATGTTTGGGGCTTAAGTTGTACTCAGCAAATATGATTTCTCTAAATCAGAAAGGCACTTTGTTTTTAAGACATGGGTAAAGAATTACAAATCAACCCCATAGCAGACAATCTTCAAATCACCTAAGAACGACACTATAATAATCAAACACATTTCTAGCAGTGGTATCTAGCAGTGATCTCTGGTCAGGGAGAATGAATACTCACAAATATAGGACCCCACAGTGGATAGGCTGTGTAGGAGATAAAGAAAAACTGACTGAAGGGATGGAATATGTTTTGTAAGGAAGCTAGAAAAATACCCAGAACCAGAACTGTGGCTCCATTCAGAATCTGGACAGCCTGTAAGAAGGGGCGAAAAAAGCATAATGGTCATATACTTGTATACATCAGAGACCATGTTAATTTTCTTCAGAAAGGAGATAGCTGTGCTTGAAACGATTATAAAATCAAGCCTAAGTTAACTGGGCAAGGGCTTGGCCTGGGAGGTTTTCATCCCCTGCTGTCCCCACCAATCCCAGTGGCAGCCCTTCAGCTCCCTCCCCCTCTCCCCCTGCTCCCGTTCATTCTCACAAACTCCTTCCAGAAAGTGGCAGAAGGGTAGAGGCAACGTGGCTGGTAACATAGATGGGGTCAAGTCTCTTCCTAGCACATGATGAAGGCGCTCAGACATTAAACAGCAGTTCAGTGAGCCTTTCTTCAACCCAATTTTTAAATTTGAAATACAGAATACGAGTTCATAAGGACTCAGCCTCCTGATGTGGTGGTCAGACTGGAGTCCATTCTCCAACATGGACAGGACGTTTCCTACTCCCCGGGTCTAAAATAGGCCCCAGTCTTTTCTTAAAGAAGCACATTATTGACTCAGGGATGAATACCTCAAATTCCTCCTGATGTGGATAAACAAGGTTTTCCACATGATATTTATTTTCTTCCATCTTAAACCAATTTTTATTTTTATTTTTTTTTATAATTTTTATTTTGTTATATTAGTCACCATACAGTACATCCCCAGTTAAACCAATTTTTAAACTAAAGTTGACATACCCCAAGGGCTTGTAGTTTCTCCTTCTGGTGATTTTGCAATTCGTCGTTGCGCTGGTAGACGGAGTTTACCACCTCTGGTTCCGCCTGCCTTGCTGGGGGACCACCGGCTGAGGCCGTCCCAGGCTCTGCATTACCAACTTCTTGAGAGGCCATCTGGGGTTACTGATGGCTGTCACAGAAAAGAAGTCCAAAGGTTTGACGTTTTCCCCTTTACCACTAGCTAATATTTTCTGAGTGCAACACAAGGCTTTGATTCTGTCCATACATCAGAACGACCTCACAAATGCAGCAACAATGTACATTGTTGAGTTTCATTTTGTCTCGGAGTAGTAATCATCAGACAATTGTAGGAAGTCTGGGTGCCTCATTTAACTTTGAAACAGTGAAGAGTGATTCCCTTCTCATTTTTATACGCACATATACATTATTACATAGCCCGCTTTTCTCTTCAAATCAATCTTAGACAACCGGACAGATGGTTTCACTGAGCGGTGAACTCGGGTGAGGAACATGACTTCGGTCATATTCCTATGATAACAGTAGGTATAATTTATTGAATACTTACTGCTACGTGCCAAACGCTGTCTTGTTGCTGCAAATGGGTGAACATATTTAAGGCTCCCGACAGTCTATGTTGCAATATTATTCCCACTTTAAAGATGAGGAAATTGAGGCATAGAGAGGTGAAACAACTTACCCAAACTTACACAGCTCATAAGTGAATTCAGCTCTACTAGAGACATTCTACTTTAAGGTCCAACTTTTTTTTTTAATTCATTAGGTTGGATGGTAATATATGGAAGATGCCCTTCTGGGCAGCCATATAGCGGTGGAGAGAGTTCACTCACCGTGGGAGAGCCAAGTTGAAGTCTGAATTTGGCCACTTACTAGCTGAGTGATCTAGTAATGGGAACCTCAGTGTTCACATATGTAAGTGGAAATAATTTTAATTTCATATTAACGTTGCAAGGGGCAACTTTGATAAGGTATGAAGTCCCTAACCTAACAAACAGTTGGTAAACGTTGACTTTAACTTATATTCTGCCTTGCGTCAAAAAGGACTTAAAATATTGTATATAAAGGTCACCAAACCACCACCTCAATCATTACACCTAAAAAATACGTGTCATTAAAATATACACAGTATGTTCAATCTCGGACAATGTAACTTCACAGTATAAAAACTGATACAGGGAAACCTTATTTCGAATGGAGTCAGGAGGCCGAAATGGGGGGCTCTCATGCCCTACCACTCCTCTTGAGTTGTAGACCCAACAGGAAGAAAAGCACCTGGCATCTTCCAAGTCGACACTCTTTCCCAGCGAGGATCAGTCAGCCAATGAGAGACTGTCACGACTCACCCATGAAAACCTACCTGACTTTGAGCTCTCAGTTGGCTGCAATGGACTTTTTGTTCATAACAGTAATTCCCAAATCCTATCTCTCCCTCTATAAAAAAAAAAAAAAAGGCAGTTCCTCCTTTTTGTTCTCTGGACTTGCCTATGATTTCATTGCAGCTGTCCCAAATGACAATTCTCTGCTCCTCCCGAATAAACCCATTTTTGCTAGTAACAGAACCGCGTTTGATCTTGAAGGTTAACAACCGTGTCCTCCAACACAACGTGACTGCAAAACGCTTATCGGCTTTTACAGCTGATGCGGTGGAATGTAGGGGATTAACTGCAAATCTATTGCGTACTGTTGGGTTCTGCCAAGACTACTGGCTTTGAGTTTAGAATAGTATCTTAATTTCTCCTTTTTGTTGAAAGTTGTATAGCCGATCTGTTTTTCTAATAATTTCACTCATGTTTGGCAAAGTAAATCCACGCTGCCTCCTTTCAGGATAATGTGTACGTTTCCAATTCCCCGTGATAGCAGGTGTATGTCACGCTAATTTAATCACTAAGGCACAAAGAAGGTGAAGG
Organism: Ursus maritimus; assembly: GCF_017311325.1. Classification (NCBI taxonomy): domain Eukaryota; kingdom Metazoa; phylum Chordata; class Mammalia; order Carnivora; family Ursidae; genus Ursus; species Ursus maritimus. Next base: position 36,151,592 of record NW_024424786.1, on the reverse strand, counting down.
TCAGAGCACATTCGAACTTTCTCTTTATCACAGGGGTAATTGTATTTTACCTCTCACCAAAGGTTCCTGCCAAAACTGATTTTCATGCTAGCGTTCAGGTACACGCTCTGTTTAAACACCGATAAATGCAAAATGACAAGGAGCCCTTACTTCCATGCTCAATACTATGCATGGAATCCAAGAATGAGAAAAGATCAAAAAGTTTACGGCAAACTCTATTTTAATGAATGCCTAACGTAATCCTCGTCAGGATGTGCAATAAGAATGGCCAAACATAGAATAATCTTCTCTAAATCCCTCTCTTATCTATTTGGGAAATCACCTTGCAGAGCTCAGACTTAAGATTTATCCATCGGGGGGCACCTGGGTAGTTCAGTCAGTTAAGCATCTGCCTTCAGCTCAGATTATGATCTCCAGGGTCCTGGGATCTAGCCCCACATGGGGCTCTCTGCTCAAAGAGGAGCCTGCTTCTCCCTCTCCCTTCTGCCTGCCGCTCTCCCTGCTTGTGCTCTCTCTCTCTCTCTAATAAACAAATAAAATCTTTTAAAAAATAAAATGAAATGAAAGAAAATAAAATTTATCCATTGGGATACGTGTGTGTATATATATATTTAAAGATCTCATATTTTTAAGTGATCTCTACACCCAATGTGGGGCTTGAACTCACAACCCAAAGATCAAGAGTCACATGCTCCACTGACTGAGCCAACCAGGCACCCCGGAACTATGCATATATTTAAGATAAGATATCTACTGTGCTAAAATGTATGTGACGTGGGGAGTGGTGCTCCTTCATGATCAGACAGCTGCCTGCTGTTACGCCAACTTCGTGCCC
>NW_024424786.1:35972431-36150749 GCF_017311325.1 Ursus maritimus | reverse complement strand
ATAGCTCCATCCAGCCATGGTTTATTTCATTTAATCCCCCAAGCGTCAAGCTCTCAAAAGTCTCGAACCCTCCTTCTCAGGATTATACCTCCCTTCTTGAACAGCTTACCCCTCAAGCTCCCCCTAGATAATTTCTGCTCTTCTTCCAGACTGACTCTCTGCCCACTTCCCCATGTTTCACGAAGGAAGCCCTTCTCAGTCCCGGCCAAGTCTGGAGGAAGCTCCCCGTTATTAAGAATGTCCTCTGCTGGGGCGCCTGGGTGGCACAGCGGTTGAGCGTCTGCCTTCGGCTCAGGGCGTGATCCCGGCGTTACGGGATCGAGCCCCACATCAGGCTCCTCCGCTGGGAGCCTGCTTCTTCCTCTCCCACTCCCCTGCCTGTGTTCCCTCTCTCGCTGGCTGTCTCTATCTCTGTCGAATAAATAAATAAAATCTTTAAAAAAAAAAAAAAAGAATGTCCTCTGCTTCCCTTTTCCTACTATCTACCCGTCTGAGCCTCAACTGACTGGATATTCAGCTGTCTTCCTAACGTGGTAACTCCAGTACCTGGGTCCATGTCTGTCACACGCTGGGCACTCAGTGAACACATGCTTGATAAATAAATGAATTTTTGGTCCAGCCTGATGGAGCCATGCCTCGTCGAAAATACGTCTGCAAGGATTGGGGCCTCTCATACAGAGAAACTCCAGAGTACTTCTGGAGTGAGGAAATCTATTTTAACCACATCATTTCATTTGACTTTTTAAAATAACTATAAATATCAGGGAGAATTTTCAGCCTTCAGGCAAAATAATGTTCAACAATTTTCTCAGTGTAGCTTTTTTTTTTTTTTTTTTTTTCTCAATGGGAGATTTCCTGAGAACCGCAGGTAAGTTCACCCACCCGGCTTTTACTGTGTGTCAGGCACTGTTCTAAGTGTTTCACTCATTTAGAACCAATTTATCTCTCCCACGTCCGTATGAATAGGTACCGCTCTTATGATCCTTTCCATTTCACAGACAGGTGAGTGGAGCATCAGCAGAGTTAAGTCACTTCCCCTAAAAACCACACAGCCACCATTGAGGAGATAGGGCTCAGAACCTAGTCGTCTGGTTCCAGGGTATCATTACTACCCTCTGAGCTTATGCAGAAACTCCCTCACTCACTAAATCCCACACTTCAGGTGTGTCCAGACCACCCCACTCCCACAGCTGGCAGCCAAATTTGGAGACAGTCCCTTGGATTGAATACATCTAAGGGGGGTGTGTGTGTGTGTGTGTGTGCACTTCCATGCCTACGTCTTCCCCCCAAAATAACCACATGATTATGCCTACCATTTTTTACCTAACATATTATAATGATATAATTATGTCTAACATTTTGGCACCAGGATAACAATCAAATTCTAAAGGGAAGCCATGCTCTGAGCTGAAGTTCTAAATCTCTACGTAGCAACCATACAGAAAACTCTGCAGACATCCTCATGGCCCACGCGGGGCACCTCGAACAGATAATAACAAAGGACTTTCTCCGAAGAGGGGATCCAGAGGGTTTACCTTGCAGGCTTCAGGCCTTGGAAGACGTCTTGCCTCTGAAGCCGAGGAGGAGACACTCAATAATGACTGCTACAGTGTCTTTTCTGGAAAACTGCAGCCTCTTCTGACTCGAGCTTAACGTACCTTTGCCTTGCGCAACACTCTGGAGGAGTCGGTGGAAATGTGCCGGCGGTAGGGCGTGCTAACCGCATCTGCCTCTGAGACCACTCTGATATCACTGAGCTTCCCGAAGGCTTACTGCTGATTAGCAAACTGGCAGCAGGAGTAACTGTCTTCTGGCTTTGAGACATTGCCCAACGCATTGTTGGAACAAGAAATACAAGCAGGAACTATAGGTAGACGGGTGGCAAAGCACTGCGGGATGGGGATCGAACAGTTATTTGGAAGAACAAAGAACAAACTCAGATACTAAGAGCAGTGTCTGGACGAGGGGGAGTGGTCACAGGCATCATCACATTCAATTCGCACAGGCACAGAAAGGCTAGTTAATTTGCCAACATTATAGATACAAAACTTTTGCAAAGTGTAGTTTAAATGCATTGAAGGATTGCCATGTAGCGGTCATCGCTCTAAATGTTTTACACGCGTTGACCCACCCCCTCCACCTCACACTGACTCCAGACTAGGACAACTGTTAGCCCACTTTCACAGAAAAGACGACTATGGCATGGGAATATTAACCAGCGTTCCTCACATCAGCCAGTACCCAGCCAAGCTGGGTGCAAACCTCAGGCTCTCGGTAGGGTGAGGTCAGAGTGGTGCCCGTTTTCCCCAGTGGGATTTTAATAACACCTCCCTTCGCTTTCAGAGGTGTCCCAGCTTAGAAGATGAATTATTGTGAAAATTAATAAAAAGAAACCCCGTTTAAAATGGTGTTGGGAAGGGGCGCCTGGGTGGCTCCGTTGGTTAAGTGTCTGCCTTCGGTTGAGGTCATGATCTCCGGGTTCATGGGATCGAGCCCCCCAGTCTGGCTCCCCGCTGAAAGGAGAGCCTGCTTCTCCCTCTCCTTCTGCCCTTCACTCCTGCTGTGCTCACTCCCTCTCATTCTCTCTGTCTCTCTCCCTCAAATAAGTAAGTAAATAAATAAATAAATAAAATCTCTAAAATGAAATAAAATGGTGTTGGGAGGTCAAAGTGGGGAGCTCTCACGCTGTACCACTTCTCAGGGACTGCAGACCCCACAGGAAGAGACCTACTTTCTCAAGCTGCTTTACGTCCTTTACTGCTCAGTGCGAGGAAGGTGTTTCTCTAGCAACGGCCCAGCCAATGAGAGGCAGTCACAACTCAGCCAATGAGGAGCCCCTATACTTGGAACTCCCTGTTTAGTCCAGTGGACTTTGTGTTTATAACAGCCCTCCCCAGCTCCCCCCGCCCCAACCTCCGGCCACCTTCCTCTATAAAAGAGCAGTTCTCCCGGGAAGACCCTGACATCGCTGTGGTTTGCTGTAGTTTGCTTTGCTCAAATTGTAATTCTCTACTCTTCCCAAATAAACCCATTTCTGCTGGTAAAATGAAACTGGCAGTTTCATTTTTAAGCTGAACATGACACAATCATCCTAAATAAATGTCTTTAAGTAGGTGATGAAAAGATCAGAGCCAAGAGACAGTAAGGAAATAAGTAACATGCGAAGATTCAAATGCAATCTTTAGGAAGGTCACAGGGCAGGGCTGTGAGGAAGGCCTGGAAAGGGAAGGAAGTCTGCGGGAAAGAGGAGAAAGTTCCCAGCAAAGTGGGTGAGGTTCTAGTTCTAGAAATTGGAGTAGAAATGGGAGCTTGGTCACAGAAAAGAGCAAAAGACGGCCAGATACGATGACCCAAGGAGAGCTCTGGGAGACTGTGAACTTGGGCACTGACTATAAAGGGAGCCGAGGTCCAGCAGCCGGGAAAACAGCAAACGCAGGAGCTCTGCCACCGGGGCTGGCACCTGAGCCTGGAGCCGAGGCTGTGGAGTGAGGGATGACAGAGAAACTCTAACCATAAATCATGAGGAAATAGCTAATGGATAGAGCCATTGCAAATGGAATACTGACGAAGAAAAAGTAGGAGGAGGGGGAGCGGGGGAAGGGGAAGGGAGAAGGAGGAGCGGGGGAAGGGGAAGGGAGAAGGACTAGAGAAGAGGAGGACGAAGAGGAGTGGGGTAGGGACGGGGAGGAGGAGGCTAAGAAGAGGAAGAAGAGGAGGAGAGAAAGAAAAAGAAGACCAAGAAGAAGAGGAAGAGAGGAGCAGGAGGAGGGGGGAGTGGAGGGGAGAGAAGGAGAGGAGATAAAGGTGGAGAAGGGGGGAGGGAAGGGAGGAGGAAGAGGAGGAGGAGGAGAGGAAGAAGAAGAAAAAGAAGAGGAGGGGGAAGGGAAAAAAGTAGTTCCTTTTAACATACTTGTTTTAAATGTAGAACTGTAGGGGGGGAAAGCTCTGAAAGGAACTTCCTTAAACTCCAAGACTTCAGTTGTCTCGTTTGTAAATATAAGACCATACTGCCCACCGCAGAGAACAGTACATAAAAAGATTACATGACAGGATACATGTAGACATCTTAGCAAGTAAGGTCTTTACATGCATTCAAAATAAATGAATAAAAATGGGAAGCCTCTTCAATTATTTAGAGAAAGAATAATTATGAGAAGCTGCTATCAAGAGAAGATTCAGAGCTGTCTTCCACTGGCACCGTATCCCCTGATTCCAGGGGATGTGCGGTACCAGGTGCGTCTGTGGCAGGCACCTGCTGTCACTGATGTGCTGGCTTGCAGCGCCCAGGACCAGACTGGGGCTGCAGCTTCTCCCACTCACGCCAGATCCTCACTCAGCCTCTCTGAGTCCTGGACCAGGTACTCAAGCAACTCCACGGCAACAGTGCCGGCTTCTCCTACGGGTCACCCACATGGTCAAGGTTGGAGACAATGTGAGAAGGATGCAGGTTCCAGTCTGTTCCCAACCCTGCTGGGTCTTAGAAGTGGACCATTTACATGAGAAAAGAGTAGCGGAAGGAACTCCGGGCCTGGGTAGGACCCATGAGAGAGTGACTCAGGGCTTTGGTGCACCCTTCTACATCGGAGGTCATGTGTTCAGTCAGTATTCAGACCTAATTAGAATATGCATGGGCACCCACTTCTATTGCTACTCAGGACATGAATTTGGCAAGATGTAGTGTTAGCAAAGGGGTCACATGAAAAAAGAACTTAACCATTTTGATTATAGAGCCTGTATTCCTCCTATTCTTCTAAAATTGGAGCCAAAATATCAAAGGATCACGCTGAATGAAATAGAATGAAAAATAGCGATATTTATAAGGTTTCCCCGTAAATAAGGGGTGACCCTGAACTACCTACAAGGAAGAGGATTCTGTATTGTATATAAACGTTAGAGTTCCTTACTGTCTACTGCTTTTCTTCTTTGGAGAAGATTGAAAAGGCATTTAGGATTGAAAGCTATCTGAAGGAAACAGACTCTCTGCTATTCCAATCAGATAATTCTACTGACAACTCATAGGAAAGAAAGTCCAAAGCTAACAGAGAAATGAGAACCCAAAAAGTAATGCTATATCGCTCATACCTTATGACAGTTAGGGTTCAATCAGGGGAGCAGAAGCAAGATGCATGATATTGGTAGAATATTTGTCATCAATAACACATTTTGGGAACTGGGGTAGAAATCCATGGAAGGTCATTGCCCTTGCGTCTGGTGGTAAGCCCATGCATATTCTAATTAGTTCTGAATATTGACTGAACACATGTCCGCTGATGTAGTAGGGTGCACCAAGCCCTGAGTCACTCACTCATGGGTCTTACCCAGGCCTGGAGCTCCTTCTGCTACTTTTTTCCCACGTAAGAGGCCCACTTCTAAGACCCAGGTTCTTGTTCAAGACAAGGCTCCCAGCTGGCCTGCCCTCCTGCTTCTCAGTGTCCCCACTGCTCGTGCAGACAGGGCTGGTTTCCAGGGTGCCTGGTTTCTGTGCAGGGACTGATGCTCACTCACTTGGCTTTTTGCAGCAGACCGTCCTGTCCTTGCCTTGTTTCCTGGGATGGAGCCACTGTATAAAGTGCTTCATCTCCTACCCACAGTATTCTTCAGAGGAGACTACCTCTTCTGTTACAGGACTAGGGGTTCTTGCTCACATGGTTTTCTTCTAACCCCCTCGTCTGGGCAAGGATTGCTCTTCCCTTTGTCTTAGGAGGCTCATAAACCTGCATCTTTTCTTCAATGCCCCCCTCATTTGTATCTCCTAGAGTCCCCTCTCTCATCAACTGGCATGGATATTAGACCTTTACTCTTCCTTGGGGCCTGAAATACAGAGATCAGGGCTCCTTCCGACCAGGCTGCTCCCTCTAGCGTCCACATGGGGTACAACACTCGAGAAGCTGCCAAATTCATGCCAGAAGCCTGCCAGGGCTAATTCAGGGGCACCACTTCGATCCCTCAGTCAGCAGCACACGGTTCTTTACGGCTGCCCTGGACATTGATCAAGCCAGCCCTTTGGCCCTTGAACAAGTTCTTAATTCATCTCCAGTGGTTTTTTTTCTACTGTGAAAATGCCCTAGAGTAGATACAGCCTTGGCGAGCATCTTCCTTCCAGACCTTCTCCCCTCTGTTTTCTGCTGCTAGAACACTGCTTTGCTCTGGCTGGACTCCTTGGGACTAAGGTTGCCAGACAAAATTCAGAAGTCCCAGTTAAATTTAAATTTCAGGAAAACAACAATTTAAAAAATATATAAGTATGCCCCATATGATATTTGATTATTTAAATAAAGTCCCAAATATTGTGTGGAATATAGTTATAATAAAAATAATGCTATGAGAAATCCAAGTTTAGCTGGGAATCTTGTATTTTCATCTGCCAAATTTCATAAACCTTACTCAGGGCACAAATTCCACTCTATTCCCTTGGATGGTTTCTGACCACTGCCAGACACGTTGTCAGCTCTGTGCTACCCCTCTGCCCCTCAGCCCACCGTGATATTAGACTCCTGATTTCTAAGTGGCCATGGGGCTCATCAGGAAAGAGTGACAGAGTTCATAGCGAGCCCCTGGCGAAGCGCATCTACAGGGACCCCACCCTGATGGATCTGCCCCAACTACTGGCCAAGTGCCCTTCCGAGCATCTTCCAGTGGCTTCTTGGTAAGTCGTTCTCTGAGCGAGCCACCAAGTCACTCTTGCCTCCTTTTAGAGGCAGTCTACAGGTTTTTACCCGCTAGTTTGGGGGCCTTTTAATGAGCTATTTGGGGGACTGGCTGCTGGCTGGGCAGTGTTTGAGCTACTCAAGTAGAAGATGCCTGGGTGCCTCAGTCCAAATGTCTTTCGGTCCTTACTGCTTCACACACACACACACACACACACACACACACACACACTTCGTGATTCCATCTCCTTTCCATCTCTCCACCAAAATCCCTATTGGCCTCTCAAAACTTTTCGTTTTAAGAGCATCTATTTCACAGAACCTTCATTTTCTAATAGAACAATAAATTCCAGTTGAAAAGTCTAACCGATCTACTATTAAATGTATCTCTGGGCAGTTAGGTTCATATGGGATGAGCTCTTGCGTCTTGTAGCCAGACCAGCATATTTTTTTATGTCACTTTCATTGAAATATAATTTATATACAATAAATTTCCTTTTTCAGGTGTATAGTCCTATACATTTAGCTAACGTACATGGAAGTGAAAACACTACCATAATCAAGCTAAAACATCTATGCATCTAATTCTTAGCATGTTGAACTTTTTTTCTTTTTATCTACAATTGATCTGGAACTCCATTGTGTCGCTAAAACCTACTTCTCAAGGAAAAGATTCCTACTGTCCCTTGCATCCCTCTGCACATCCCAAGGACGGCAGAAACGTATTTTCAAAAAGAAAATAGGCAGCGTTTAAGCATATGAACTAATCAATACCAAGTCTTTGATGTGCTGTAATTATGCCAAGTCCAGCTTTGCTTCCCACAAAACTGAAAAACAAAGTAACTATCACTATCTGGGCTTTGTAAATGTTCCGGATGAATCCACCCCTCGATCAGTTACATACAATGAAACGGAGAATGAGCACATCCACGAAAACTTACCATGCACTGCTGAGTCAGGGCCAGCCACCTGCTACAAACTTGCAACAGCAACATTTAACAACAGAGACATTCTTGTGATTTTATTTCCATCTTTGATTTCCAAAAAGGACTGGCAATTATTTAAGGGACACCTTAACCAAAATAATTCAACACCTTTTCATGATAAAAAACTGTCAGCTGGTTAGGTGTAGAGGGAATGCACCTTCACATAGGAAAGCCTGCGTAAAGCGAGCCCACAGTGAACGCCGTACCCAATGGGAAAAAGCTCAAAGCTTTTCCTCTAAGAATAGAAGAAGATCACCAATTTTAAGAGCAGTTGGCAAATGATTTAACCTATGTTTGTTTTCTTACCTGTAAAATTGATGTGATATTCATACATAACTTTGGGGCTATTAGAATTAAGTAAGTTGTCATTACATGCTGGTAACATCGCCTGACACATGTTAAGCCTCACAGAAGTGTTACCTCTTAGCTTTATATTAACTGTCGAAGGTAGATACCTATTGTGACAATGTTTAAATTCTTTGACAAGTATACTATAAGCTGCATTTTATTGAAAATGATAGAAGAGCAGCACTTTAAATTTTTAAAAAATTTAATGAAAATACCTTAATGAAAAATGCCCTTGCAAAATCAGGTTCCAGGCTCATGTGACATCCGAAATATACATTTACAAAGCAATTAAATAACAAAAGGCACAGCTCCAGTCTCCTAATTGATATAAGAAATATCCCAAAAGTCAGGAGTGACTTTTTTGTATATTACATGGGAAGACTCCCTCTTTACGGAAAAGACATCCAAGCAGCTGGTGATAAATGATTATATGAAGATGATACTATGATGGGAAGATACGACACTTGACCACCTCAATCCATCAATTATTTCAAGTGTGGAAAAATCATATCAGGGAGAGAACAGAAAACCTGACATCAAATTTCAGTTAAGAAAGTGGTTATTTAAATTCTAGAATATGACTCTCATTTCCTTCTGCAGTAATTAAATATGATACACATTGAATTATTTTTAGGAATCGACTTTACTGATTAATTAGGAAAGCCACACAAGTTAAAGTGTCTTCACACAAAAGGACTTTGTCTGTCCTGAGAGTTAGTATGTTGAATTTTAGACTCTGCACAAATTTAGTCTCTGGAACATTTATATACCTATCTATCGCTATTCTTTATTTTTACTAAAAAATATTTATAACATATTTCTTGAAGGTTCCTATCAATTAGATCAAATTATTGTCATTGAGGACATTTTGTTCTACCATATAAAACAGAAAATAAAATTTAAATGGGTAGTAGAAATGACCTAATAGTTAACATTAAATTAATAAGCTATACCCCTAATGAATAAAAAAATGACAAATATACCTTCTCTGAATCAGGACCTTCATTGAATTAGGGATTTTTAGGGATAAGATATTTAAGAAAAGATTATACTAACTTTTTTAATACAAAAAAAAACAGTTTTTTCCCAACAAAATTCATGACACCAATTCCAAGTCTCTACTCCTCCTTGAGGAGGAAACCCATCTGACTTAAACTTAGCAAGCCTACTTCTTCCGGTGTTGTCTCAAAGTCAGCAATAAAGGGACTGGGGTCCAATTTTATTTCATTTTCTGTAGAAACTGGTGTAAGCCACACTGATTTCCTAAAACAAAACAAAACAAAACAAAAAACAAGAACAGATATTGTTGGCATACTTTGTACCTGGTCTCTCTGGGTCTACACTTGGGTCCAAGTTATTTTTACCACTGTATCCGTTTTCAGTATAGTGATTTAGGGATGTGGCTCAGTGCCTATACCCTCTGGATAACAGGTGATTTGAGATGCTTGCTTTGTAAGGTACTGAAGTGCCCAGTAAAATGGATTCAGCAAGTGGATCCTAAGGACAGTACGTAAAAGCTGTCAAATCTTAATCTGACCCAATATAGTGGTGGCAAAGGGTGTGTGTGTGTGTGTGTGTGTGCGCGCGTGCGCGCAACAGTGAAACTCATGCACCAGTAACCTAACTGTGTGTCTTTGTTGGCCAAGTTTTCTTTTTTTTTCCTAAAGAAGATGAGCTGCAAACAACATTAAAATCACTATTGAAGCAGACAACGCTGGAGTTGTCATTATTGACCAGGTAGCCTACGGAGAGGAAATAGCTCCAGAGCCGATTTCCAGAACATTTTATATTACTCTAAGCAGTGGCTAATACATAGGAATGAAAATGTGTGTGAGCACATGTGTCTCCAAAATCAAGTGTTCGTGTAGCTACTTCCCAGAGTATCACCAAATTCCTCAGCATTAGATGTGCCTTACGAAAATAAGTTTAAAGAATATCACGAGTGTTTAACAATATGAGTTTACATAATGTCACTGAACTTTACACCAAAAGATGGTGAAAATGATAAATTTCATCTTACATACATTTTACCACAATAAAAAAATACCAGGGGTGCCTGGGTGGCTCAGTCTGTTGAGCGTCCAACTCTTGATTTCAGCTCGGGTCTTGATCTCAGGGTCATGAGTTCAAGCCTGGCCCTGGGCTCCACACTGGGCATGGAGCCTATGTAAAAAAAAAAAAAAAAAAAAAAAATTCTCCCCTGCAAAAAATACTGCACGTTTGCTCTGAGCTCTACCTTCTTTTTTGATGTCAACTCTTTCCATACATTAAACAAGGATAAAATTTTTTCCAAGATTTGTAACTAACAACACTCAATGTAAATATTACAGTGACAAGATTTGTAACTCATAACATTCAGTGTAAATATCAAAGTGTTTCAGCATATACCACTCCACTTGTTCTCAAAGTTTCATGTGGGGTCCCTTTGGGTTTCAATGGCTCAGTCCCACAAGCAAAGTGCATTTAATGATTAGGTTAATAAACCTTTCCTGTTATGCATCTCCATGAGTTAGTATTAAAATGAAGAATTCATGTTCTCTTTTTAGTCATTTACTCTATTAACATGGAATTAAACCATGAGATGTATTAGAGTATTATGAAGGAGGAGACATTGAAAAATAGCATCAGGCTTGATTCTCCCACTTATTAAGGTGACTGAGTATCTAATGATTCTGCTTTGTGGTCCAGCTGCTGCAAAATAACCTAGTGACACTAGATTGCGTAAGTTTTGATTCTAAAATGAACATCACATTTAAAAATAAAAGTATTCGGTATTTTTAGAAATGCTAATTTCATGTTTGGCTGTGTGCTTATGAGTGTGAATCAAGTCTGAAGTCCATACTTCCACAGAAGCATCTTTAAGTACAGGTGAAGCAGATCCATTCCAAAGAAGTCTGGTCTATTGGACTCACCTGGAGGCAGAACACTCCAAAGGGATCTTCTGACGGTCACAATGTATATTCCTAGGGTTAAAGTACATCTCTGTTTGAAAAAGGAGAGTATCCTCTGAAACAACCTAGGGGAGCAAAAAGTTTAAATAAAAGTTACTTCTAGTAACAGGGGACACATATACACGTTTGAGTAGGAAGTAGAAAACATTTAAGATCTCAAAGCTGGCTACTGTCACTTCTATGTAGATACGAAGGTCTGACAACCCACTGGGACAAAAGAGGAGTGTTATCCCTAAGAGTGCATTTAAAGTGCCTGGAAAAAAATCTTCATAGTACGTAGGAGCAAACCCGAACTGCCCATGAGAGCCATCTTTATGATTCATTAATGGAAAGATTTTCAACAGTTCTCTCGAAAAGGAGGATTTGGAGGTCAAATAACAGAATGGTTTAAAGCCCAAGCTTTGGAGGCGATCATCCCGGCTTGGCATCTGCACTACCATCAACCAGCTGTGTGCCCGGGACAAATTGTAAAAGTGACTACAGAGCTTCATTCTGTTCCCTCATTTCTAATAAAGCCGACACCTTATTTGTAGGTGACTATTACAATTAGTCATTGGCCCAAAATATCTTTGTAGTATGAATATAACTTGTTGAAATATGGGAATCTGTGAAAAGATAACATTCCGGGGAAAGAATACAGTTGAAGATGACACCTAGGAGGATAAGTGACAGAGATTTTATCCCGGTGAAAATCTACTTGCTATATGGACACACACATTCTCAGAGCACACGCAGCTCAAATGATCCAACGAACAGGAAATGCCTTTCCAGGAGCTGCGACCTTCCCCATTAGGAGCATCGAATGGAATTTAAAATTAACTGCTAAGCTTTAGTGAAATACAAGCGTAGCCTAGGGACAACTTAAAATCGGTTTCCTAACCAGTCTGGAAATGTGTATTCTCAGGTCCTGTCCACACAAATGGCCCAATGTCCAGTGAATGATAAGTAAGGAACTGTGTTGTCATCTACCCATAAATTATGATAACTAGAAGCAAAATTTGTTCTTTCAAACAAAACAAAAAAGACAAAAATTTTAGTGTCACCTATAAAAGTCTAAAAACTATTTGGAAGTTATTTTTATAAATAATCACTATTCTCACCTTTATCCTGATCCCACAGTCACGTACAGGATATATAAAATCATAGGCATATGTTTGTATCCGAGTCACAGGGCAACCCGATCCCAGATATAATTCATCAGCAAATATATACAGATTGCTGCTGTACCCACACGGGCTAACCGAGATCATCACCCAGTCCATAGAACAACTTACTTTCACTGCAGAAAGAATCATAGGAGAAAGTGTCAGACACATCTTATCTCAGGGAAGAGCTCAACGAATATTTAGCTATGCCCTTTGTGATTAAATAAAAGGTATTTCTTTCTCCGGCAAAGATCATCAAGGCTTAAAGAACAGCATATAAAAAGTTTTCACATCACCGTTAGTTTCCAAAATATCTGCATCATTGTCTCCTCAAATAACTAGACTTCAATTATTTCACAGGGAAGAAAATCGACACATAAGAAAATCACAATCTTCTAGCCCCCTGCCTCCTCTGAAAGAAGTTAGATTCCAAAGAGGGTGATGTATCTGGGGCTACCCATCAGGGACAGAAGTAAATTGCAATGCATTCGAATAGAAGCGATATATTCCCAGGAAGGCTTTTTGGAGAGGAAGAAGGAAAAGGAGTGGGTGAGTACGATCTGTATCTGGAGCAACCGGAACCGGAGAGGACCAGAGCCAGAGAGGAAAGAATCTGAAGAGAGAAAATCCACTGAAGTCCTGTGAAAGTTTTTATGTAAAACCTATTCTTACCCTCTACATTGAAATCTTCAGTCAGCTAAGAATAATCGCTATTTCTAACAGATTAATGCATCCTGCGGAAGTAAAATCGTGCTGGATTCTGAGCAAGTGTGCCAGACGGATATTAACCAGATTTTCTTAGGGGATGATCAGAGTTGAACTGCATGGGTCTTACTACTGTTCGGAAAGAAAATACAGATTTATTTGCTTTAGTATTTAAAGAAGTGTGATTAGTCATGGGGGGGACTAAAAAATTAGATTATGAAACTTCCAAATTGGAGAACAAAACAGAATGAAGGAGAAAAACACATTTCAAACAATTTAGGTGAAGGTAAAAAAGCAGGAGGGGAGAGAGACAAAACACCAAAGCAAACAAACAAAAAGGACAAAAAGCAACAAATGGTTGCAATAAATGGATTGCATACATATCAACAATATATACATCAAGTATATATCAACAATAAAAACAAATGTAAATGAACAAAAATACTCCAGGCCAAATGACCAATAGCCAAAGGAAGGAATAAATTATAATGTATTTATACAATCAACTTCCATATAACATGGAAAATACAGTTATACACATAAAGTGATCAATAGAAAACAACTGTGAGAAAGAAGCGAGTTACAAACAAACCTTATGTTTCTATTGATATACGTATTGATACAAAGTTCCAATGAGAGATAAGCATTTTTAAAAGACTTTTTCCAAACGGAGCCTGCTCTTAGATAGCCAGGAGCTGCCCTACACTTACAAAGGTGTGAGAATCAAAACCCAAAGCATGATTCTATATCTCAGCCAATACAGCCTCCTCGTGTTCTGCAAAAGTGAGAGTCACAGGGTTTAAGCCTTATCTTCCTATTTGGACCTTCATAGAAGTAACTCAAACACAACCGGTCCTCCAAGCTAAGATAAATACTTTGAACGTGGATTTCATTTCTTAATTATCTTTATATTCACAGCTGCACAGAACCCAGGAAGTGTTGAATATATACAATTTGAACTGTCGTCCTTGTTGATCGTACCACCTGCACACAGCACGTTCACTTGCTAAAGGCCATCCCACCTTTCGGAAGGCAGCCTTCCTACAGCTGGCTGGACAGGGCTTGAATTCTGTAGATACGCAATTATTAGATTTTTTTTTAAAACTGGTTAAAACTGCAATGCAATTTATCCATGAGTCAGCGAAGGCCACCAACAGTGAAGACTCACAGTCAGGTTGAACATAAGTTCTGGCAATTTGACTGAGTGGGCTCAGAACCTCAGATCACTATGAGGACTGGTCCGAACTGGTTCAAGTGAACGTGCACCCAAGGTGGCAATTCTAGCCCGTAACTGGGAAGTTCAGCTACAGTGGTTTGGGATGACGTTTAAGATGAATTTCCTATACTCTCAGAGGTCTCCTAATTGCTGTATGGGTCCCAAATACAGCCACAACCAGAGCATTTACATGTCAGCTCCCTCCTTGGAGTCCAACAAAACCTGGAAGTAAATAAAACAGTATCCTCTTATTCCACAAATAAGTAATTCAGTCACTGCTGAAGTCTGATCAATGCCTCCTGTCCTCCAGCAGCACGTCTTTAAAAACAGAAGGAAAAAAACACACAAAGCAACAGTAGCAGTACATTCAGTACTACTCAGGTATGATGATAATTAGCCATTGTCCCCTGCAGAAAGCACATAGAGTGATGAGTAAATGGGTAAAGGGCTCCAAGTCGAAAGCCTTCATAAAGGCTGCCATTGGAAGACATACATGAACAGATCTGCGGTCAGAAAAATTATTAGGAAGCAAGATTTCCTTCCTAAAGCAATTAGGATAACTTGTCACGGATGTTTTCCGTGATTCATGCCAATCGCAATAATACACCACATGCCAAACATGATAACTGGAGTTTGCATATCATCTAAAAATTCAATTTCCTATGCCATTTAGCACAAAACTATACACGTGATTGGCTTTGACCCTATTCTCTTCACAGATTTACTCAGTAAAGTGCCCCCCTATGGTAACTTTAGAAATTCTAGGAGCTGGAGGATGATTTTCTCACAGCAAAAGCTCATTAGATAATCTCCCAGGAGATGACTCTTGCAGCAATTTAAAAGTTGATGGCCGACAGTTAAATAGTCAAACAAGTGTCTTTAAAAATGACCATCTGCCATCAATATTGTAGTATCTCCTACTTCTCACAAATAAGTCTAACATGGCTCTGAGCAAAGCCAGTCATGTGTCAGAGGGACTAATTGTCTGTTATCTTCTTTCCTGTAGGACTGGCGCTCACTTATAGGTCCATTACAAATTAAAAATAGACAGAACACACAATGAAAAGAGTAGCTGGAGGTTCAAACCTTCATAAAAAAGCTCCCAAAATAGTAATAGAACCAGTAGACCCTGGAATACATTGAGGATATTCTTAAACACTTTGGAGGATCTAAATCTTCCCAGCGTGAAAAAATATTCGTATGTCACGAGTGAGAGATTCCAACATTATTTAAGCCTGTAAATTCTCAGTCTTTACAGACAGATTGTCAAGAAAGTAAGAAAATTCAGGGAGATGTTTTGGGGGAAAGTGGCATTGGAGAAGGCAGGTGTTCTGCACCAGTGAAAGTAAGCTCCAAATTGCTCCACGTGTTTGAAATATTATCTTAGCGTCACCTAGATAGGATTGTCAGGAAGATCCTTCCCAAGGGAAAAAAAAGAGCTCTGACAATTTAAAGATGGATTCAAAAGGTACATGGACATGGACATATAGGAAGTCTGGGCTTCTGGCTTCATTTTTTTTCCCTACTACATTACAGTCGTTTCAGTCCAACATGAGGTCATGTCTCAAGTGGCTGAGAAATTGAGGGAAAGCCTGAGGAGCATGAATAACTGCTACACGAATTGGCTGAGGTAGACTCTTCCTTGCTCCCCAGCACCATGGATCACAGCCAGGCGTCAATGCCCTCCTACACTGACCCCAGATGGTCCCGGAGCCCTGCACCCCCCAACCCCAGATGGTCCCAGTGACTTCAGTCCTCCACCCCAGATGGTCCCGGCACCCTGCTCCCCCACCCCAGATGGCCTCAGTATATTGACTCAAGTCTTCTTGGCCCCAAAGCATTGGTCTTCTATCTAACTGTAAGATCCGATCTCTTCGAGAGCGTCCCGGCACGGAAAGTGATCACGACCCTTCCGAGGAAGTGTCCTCCAGAGCTGGCCATTTACCATACATGCTCTCGGCACAAGGCCAAATCGAGGCAGCAAGGAGCGTCCAGACCCCTAACACCACAGAGACCTTCATCAGGGCAGACCCCCAGCCAGCTCGTCTCAGGAAACAGGAAGTGGGGCCGGCCTTAGTGAATTTATAGGCATCCCACTCTCAGCTGCCTTCACTTTCCTACTGATTTAGAGAGCGCTTGGGGTGCTCTTACAGTGTCAACCGCCTAAAATCTGCAACTCTCCAGATTCCCCAAACGCTGAATCTCCAAGAAGCGTATCAGGCAAAAAGTGCTGTTTCATGAGTGTGTCTGCATGAGGCCCGTTGAGGTGGCCTGGGAGGCTGGCACGGCCCACCTCACTTCCAATAAATGCTAAATTGTAGGAATCTGTTTCCACGTGGTGATTTTTTTTCAGGTGTCCATCTAATAAGCAGAACAGCCTAAATCCTATATATTTGAAATCAAAAGATGTTTATTTCTTCTTTCCTCCGGGTTTGGCTGGAAGAATCGGCAGCAGAGATACTAAAGTGATTTGCCCAGAAACAGCCATTCCCCAGGAGGAGACAGGGACCTAAAGAAAACCATCTTTCTTGGCATCAAGTAAATCCACAAATCCATCTTTGTTGATTCTTCCATAAATTAATGTTTAGTTACGTTAGTGAGGTCAAGACTTAGAAGTATTTGCTTATAACACAAGAGAACAATAATTTTTTCATGCTGGGAAGATTTCTCAGGAGAGAAACATGTATATATATATATAGTTTGTCCCCTTGTGTTTATATCTATATATGCATATGTATATATAATTATATCTATATATGCATATGTATATCTATGCATATGTAGATATAATTATATCTATATATGCATATGTATATCTATGCATATGTAGATATAATTATATCTATATATGCATATGTATATCTATGCATATGTGTTTATATCTATATATGCATATGTATATATAATTATTTATGCATAATAGATATATTCATTCTAGTACTCAGTTGGAATAAAAGTGCCAGCTAAGTATTTTTATTGCATTTTCTAAATATGTCAGTTGTGACAAGAATGTGACTGTGTAATTTTAAGTGAACTTGGAAACCAAGGCTCACAGTAAGTAAAATTCCAAGCATCTGACTTGAGGGCCTATTATTGGTTTTCGTAACCGCGGAATTATAGTCTCAATGTTACAATCTGCTGTCAAATAAATACATGCACAGGGCTTCCTTCTGTGTCATGAAAAGGACTTTTGTTCCCAACATCCCATTCTCTCAGGGACAAGGAGATCCCTCAAGCTGAGACCCACAGGGTGTTCTGTCTGCATCTGGAAAGCCTGGAGAACCCAGTCGCCAGCTATAAAGAGGGAGGAGAGTGTTGAAGAAAGACAAAGACAAGTCCAAGTGTTGTTTTTTGTCTTTCATTTTCTTTTTTTTTTTAAACTTTCTCCTGATGTTAATGTTTCTATGATCTAAAGTTCATAAGCTTTACATTTATCTTTTAAATCATTCCAGGGCTGCCTGGGTGGCTCAGTCGGTTAAGTGTCTGCCTTCTGCTCAGGTCATGATCCCAGGGTCCTGGGATCTAGACCCCATCGGGCTCCCTGCTCAGCAGGGAGTCTGCTTCTCCCTCTGCCCCTCCCCCTGCTTATGCTCTCTCTCTCAAATAAATAAATGAAATCTTTAAAAAAATTTTTAAATCATTCCAATATAAGCATCTAGCATTGTTCCAGAAGGCATCAGAGTCCACTGGTGAAGAGCTTAACCTCTGGAATCATAGACCAGTTTCTCCACTTTCATTTTATGCGAGTGTGGGAAAGTTAAACAAGTTAAGGCTCACATTCATACTCTGTAAAAAGGAGGTAATAATACTATTTCCCTTGTAAGTTTATTGTGACTATTACAAGGGATCACAAATGTAAGCAGTCTAGCCAAAGTTAATAGTGTACAAGAAATACATATAAAAACAAAGCGGGGGCACCTGGGCGGCTCCGCGGATTGACCGTTCTACTCTCCATTCCGGCTCAGGTCACGGGATTGAGCCCGGTTCAGTTCTTGAGAACTCAGATTCTCTTTCTCCCTCCCTCGGCCCTCCGCCCCCCCAGCTCCTGCACTCTCTCTCTCTCTCAAACACACACACACACACAACTAATGTAAATAGTGTACAAACGTACATAAGGTCTTCTCAGACTTAATCACAGTGAGCTCAGGTTTTATGCAGTTTCCCAAGGACACGTGACAGGCAGGAGGAGAGTGGGATGGATGAAAGACAAAAACTGAAGATTTGCTGCATTTGTTACTCCCAAAGGACTTCTCAAATTATTATGCTGAATTATAATTTTTAAAGACGCTGGATTCAATACCATAGTGTTTCAGTACTACAGATTTCCGAAACTGTTCCATAGACAATATTTTTATACATATATATTCATACATGGACAACAGTTTTGGAATCTGCTATTGTGGCCAGCTACTGTGAATTGAAAAGATCCCTGCCACCTTTTTTTTTTTTTTAAAGATTTTATTTATTTATTCGACAGAGATAGAGACAGCCAGCGAGAGAGGGAACACAAGCAGGGGGAGTGGGAGAGAAAGAAGCAGGCTCGTAGCAGAAGAGCCTGATGTGGGGCTCGATCCCATAACGCCGGGATCACGCCCTGAGCCGAAGGCAGACGCCCAACCGCTGTGCCACCCAGGCGCCCCCACCTTTTTTTTTTTTTAAGACTTTAGGATTGCTTATGAAATGGGAGAATTTCCATTTGTTTACACTTAGAAAAACTTGCTTGAATATATCCTATTCCAACACCATTTTACTGGTCAATATGTGATGACTTCTAAGTTCTCTGTCTCTTTAGACTTTCTGTCTTTTGAATGCACCTGCTAACATTTTACTTAAAAAGTGTTTCATCGAAACCTAAAAAAAAAAAGTTTTTAATTTCCTCTCTTTTAATTTATGTTCTTATTTATCAAGGCTTCTTTTTCTTTCAAACCTGAGTTCCATTTAATTAATTTGTTTCCTTTTTTCTATGCAGTTCACTCTCTAGCAAGGTGGAAGCTCCTATATATTTAATTCTTTGGAAGTTTTATTTTATTTTTATTTGTTTTAAAGTTTACAAGATTACCTCTGTGTCAGGGTCTCCAAAACCATCCCCAGTTTTGAGGATTTGCTAGGAGGACTCGGATTATGGTCATAGCATAGCATAGTCATATTAGTACAGCAAAATATACAGAGCAAAGGAAAGGGGCATGGCGTAAAGTCCAAAGGAAACCAGGTGCAAGCTTCCAAGCGTTGTCTCCCACTGGAGGCACACAGGATGTGCTTAATTCCTCCTGCAGTGAGTTGTGGCAACACGCGAAATGTTGTCTGTCAAGGAAGGTCAATAGAGACTCAGCGTTCAGGGTGTTAATCCGGGGTCAATCACATAAGCATCCTCTGCCTACCACATACCAAAATTCCACATTCTCCGAAGGAAAACAAGTGTCGAAAATATAGTTTGCACAAATAGTTCAGGCACAAGGAGCCTCTGTCATCAGAGTGGCGGGAACTCTCCCCAAATCCAAATTCCCAGATGCCAGCCTTGCAAGCAGGCCTTTCTTAGTATAGCAGGCTCAAGTCTGCTCTTTTTAAATCTATGCTGTGTATCTGTAATATATTTTTATTACAGTAAACATGGGGAGTCCTATGTTTTTCTATCATCTGGAGTTACGTCTGCCTTCGGCTCAGGGCGTGATCCCGGCGTTATGGGATCGAGCCCCACATCGGGCTCCTCCACTGGGAGCCTGCTTCTTCCTCTCCCACTCCCCCTGCTTGTGTTCCCTCTCTCGCTGTCTCTCTCTCTGTCAAATAAATAAATAAATTCTTAAAAATAAATAAGTAATATAAAATAAAACAGGGAGAGTAACCTGGATTTTCTGAGTGACCCAATCTAACTACATAAATCCTTAAAGCAGAGAACTTTCTCTGGCTGGAAGTAAAAGAGAGATCACCTCAGAAGGGGATGTCAGTAAGATCTGAGGACTGTGAGGAATTCAACCTGCCATCATTGTCTTTGAAAGGGTCCATGAAGGAAGGAATATGGGAGGTCTCTAGTGACCTCCAGCCAACAGCTAGCAAAAGAAACAGCCCGTAGTCCTACAACTACATGAAATCAAATGCTGCCAACATCCTAGATTAGCCTGCATAAAGGGTCTCCCCAAAAGCCTCCAGAAGAAACAGCCCTGCTGACAACTTGGTTTGAACTTGGTGAGACTCCAAGCAGAGAACCCAGGCGAACCACGTGGTGCCTAGACTCCAACCATACTAAGTACGGGACAATAAATGCGGGTTATCTTCAGGTGCTAAGTTTGTGGTAATTAGTTACAACTGCAGCAATAAACTAATACACAATCTGTATTCTCCTACAGGGAATCTACCACACTTTTCCAATGTTTTCTGATAATTTGGGATTTTATTTCCAGATTCTATATTCCGGTATGAAATTTAGGCCAAAGAATAAATTTTGCGGATCTATTGACCTACTAACATTTATTTGCATTTACCTTTTTCGAGCACATATTTTAATAATTCTTTCGAGGGGATCTACATGTTATTTATTGTAATCCTTATTTTGTTTTGTTGATCATTCTCACATGTTTAGAGGATGTCTAAGATCAAAAATGCTTTAAGATCATATATTTTTCTTTATCTCCTTTTTTGTCCTTCATAGATGAATTCTAGTTAGCCTGAATATAGGAACGAAATGATTAAAATAAAATTTTATCAGAGTTTTAATACTATTATTCCATACAGCTCTAGCACCCAAGTTTGCAGATAATTCTGATACAATTTAACAACATTTTATAATGTGTGTTTGCTGCATATTCGAGAATATTCAGTTTGTCTATAAATGCAAGAAAACAAGAAAGTGATCAAAATCCATAAGATATGAGAAAGTAAGAAGTTTGTGAAACATAGTGGGAATTAATAGGATGAGTTAACTAATCAGAGGTTGTATGCTATGGTACGTGCAGACGGCTGGTTTGTACAATCACATCCTGAATGCCCTTGTCAATCACTGTCTTGAGAATGTAGAGATCCTGTCTTCCCTCTATATACCATTAAGCAGAATGTGCAGAAAAACATGTTCAGCATTCAAGGTCAGGGACTCCCGGGGTGGCCAACCCAGAGCGTCTCCCTTGTAAGGAACTGTCCAGATGGCAGGACTTGACCTCCTTGGAATGCTGGCCATGCAAGGAGGGGAAAGCCTACAAGGAGTTTCTAGGCTAAGTTGCTACATAGATCTCAGCAGCAGATGCTTTGTTCAGCCCACTGCTCCTAGAACCTTCTAAGTTCCCCCGATAAACCTTGGTCTCTGTCTCCAGATCTTTTCTTCACCCTCACTGGACCATCACCCACTGTTGGCTTAGAGTCTGCCTGGGGGAGTAGCACAGGCATGACAAGGACCAATAGAATAAACAGAAAATGCAGTGGAACATCAAAGAATGAACCTAACATTCATTAGCTATTAGCAGGCTATTGATCACCAGTGTTAACTTTAAAAATAAAACTGCCAGTTATTTTACCAGCAAAAGATGGGCTTATTCAGAAATAGCAGAGATTGCAATCCAGGATGAGAAAGAATGAAAAACTATTCGCAAGTCTGGAGAACAAAGGAGAGGAACCTCTTTTACAGAGGAAGAGGGGCAGTTGGGAAGGCTGCTATAACCAAGTCCACTGGAATAACCTGGGAGTTCCAAGTATAGTGAGTTTTCACTGGCTGAGTTGTGACTGTCTTATTGGCAGGACTATTGCTGGGGAGGAGAAAGGTCTTTCTGCCCCCCTGCTGGGAAAGTAATGCCTAGTAGGTGAAGTACCCAATGCAAGGTTGCAAGGTCTCTCTCTTCCTGTCCCAACTTCATCTTAGTGAGATTTCCTTGCATGAATTTTCATACCAGGTTATTAAAAGACAAACCCCCAAAGTCAACAGCCATATTAGTATGTTAAAAAAAAAATCATCCCCACTGCTTGAAATTATCACCCTCCAAAATTCCGCTTCTCTTACAATCATGAAGACTATAAATCAACACAAAAAGCATGAGGAGCCCTCCCAACACGTCAGAAATCTTCCTTGCTTCAGATCTCAAACCAAGGTATCACAGGAAAAAGAAGTCAAGGAGGAGAGCCTCTTTCCACTAGCAAAGATCTGATTGTGATACTGCTTTCCTCAAAAAGCTTCGGGCTATCTCATTGCATTTATACGCCTCTCACGCAATCATAAGCCAAACTTCTTTGCACGAAATACACAGCCTCCTGCTCTCTCAGCCCAGCGCAGAGAGAATGATATGGCAGACAGAAGGATCACCTGAGTTGGGAGCTTCAAAATTTTGCCCTTGTTTTAACAATAATGAGCTGTTAGACTTTGTTCACTCTATTCAGGCTCCAATTTCCTAATCCATACAATTAAGTAATTTGGTTAATAGTTTTACCAAGGTCTTTTACACCTAGTGATTGATGAGGCTGGAACTTAAACCAACTCTACGGACACACCAGGAATAATTTCATAAAGTGGCAGAATACAAAACCAACATAACAAAAATCCGTGGCACTAACCATCTGGAAAGGAAATCAAGAAAACAATCTCATTTACAATACCAATTAACAGAACAAAATAGAAATTCTTGGTCATATCCAAGGTAATGAAAACTTACCACTATGTTTTCTTTGAAGAATTTTATATTTTTAGCTCTCACATCTAGGTGTTTGCTACACTTTGAATTAACTTGTATATGGCGAGCAGTAGGATTCCAGCTTCATTCTTATGCATGTAGATACCCAGTTGCCCAGCACAATTTCTCAATAGATTATTCTTTCTCCATTTAGTGATCTTGGCATCCTTGCTGCAAATCAATTGATCATAGATGTAATGGTTTTATTTTTGGATTCTCAATTCTATTCCATTAGTCTATATGTTCATCTTTATGCCAGTAACACAGTTTTGATTACTATACCTTTGTGGTAGGTTTTGAAATTGGGACTGTGAATCATCCAACTTTATCCTTTTTCAGGACCGTTTTGGCCATGTTGGATTTCCATATGAGTTTTAGGATCAGTTTTTCCATTTCTGTTTTTCAAAATGCCACTGAAATCTTGATAGGGATTATATTCAATCTGTAGATCGCTTTGGGGGACTACTGTCATCTTAATAATATAAATATTCCAATCCATGAACACAGGATGTCTCTACATTTATTTGGTCTTTCATTTCTTTCGGCGGTGTTTTGTAGTTTCGAGTTGGTTTCCTTGTCTATTCCTACACCAATATCACACAATCTTGATGATAATCCATTTACAGTTGGTCTTGATATTTGATACTGCAACTCCTTCTACATATACTCTGAGAGGCTCTGACTATATTCGATCAATTGCAAGCCCATATTTTCTTAAAATTTGCACTTCCTGATATTTTTCCATCTTTTATTTTATTTTTACCTTTTAAACAAATTTTTCAGTACAGGATGGTCAACAATATGGCCAATGTTCTACAATAAATCTC
The DNA here is from genome assembly GCF_017311325.1 of Ursus maritimus. Classification (NCBI taxonomy): domain Eukaryota; kingdom Metazoa; phylum Chordata; class Mammalia; order Carnivora; family Ursidae; genus Ursus; species Ursus maritimus. The sequence continues at coordinate 36,127,282 of NW_024424786.1, read as the reverse complement.
TAGAACTCTTTCATCTGCAATTCCCTAATTTTCAAAAGCTGCCTTTCAAGTTTCAATTTAAAAAAGAAAATCTGATTTGGGGGCACCGGGGCAGCTCCATTGCCTAGGTATCTGACTCTTGATCTCAGCTCAGGTCTTAATCATGGGGTTGTGAGTTCAAGCCCTGCGTTGGGCTCCATGCTGCGTGTGGAGTCTACTTTAAAAAAATCTGATTTGATTAGTATTGGAATGAATCTATAATCCACGTCTTTGTTCATGAACATAATACTCATCCTTTTTTAGGTCTTTTTGGTCTAGCAGAAAGTTTGATAATTTTCTCTTTGGAGTCCTTGCATAATTTTTTCAGGTTTATTCATAGGTATTTGATATTTTCATGCTATTGTAATTATATTATTTTTCTTACTGGTGCTGGTATACTAAATTTTAGTTGCTTTTAATATATTAACTGTAATAATTTGTCCGTAGAGTCTTGGTGTTTTCTACATTTGCACCTATTCACCTATAAACAATGGCAGGTTTCTTTTTTTTTTTTTTTTAAGATTTTATTTGTTTATTTGACAGAGACAGCCAGCGAGAGAGGGAACACAAGCAGGGGGAGTGGGAGAGGAAGAAGCAGGCTCATACCGGAGGAGCCTGATGTGGGGCTCGATCCCATAACGCCGGGATCACGCCCTGAGCCGAAGGCAGATGCTTAACCGCTGTGCCACCCAGGCGCCCCAACTTTTTTCTTGATAGCTGTTTTATCTTTCACTCCTTAATGCTGCCATGTACTCTACCCAGAACCTCCAACACAGAGCGGACAAATATGGTCATAGTGGGTACCTTCACCTGATTCTTGATCTCAGAGGAAAAGTTATCACATTTCATTACAAAATGTGATTTAAAAAAAAAAATTTATTTATTTATGTGACAGAGAGACAGCCAGTGAGAGAGGGAACACAGCAGGGGAGTGAGAGAGGAAGAAGCAGGCTCCCAGCGGAGGAGCCCGATGTGGGACTCGATCCCGATCCCGGAACGCCGGGATCACACCCTGAGCCGAAGGCAGACGCTTAATGACTGCACTACCCAGGCGCCCCACAAAATGTGATATTTGATGTAGGATATTTGAGTTAAACGTTATCAAATTAAAGGTCTTAAAATTATTCAAGGTCTTTAATTTGATAAAGTTAATCAAATTTAATCAAATTAAAGTTTCTTTATATCAATATTTTGCTCCTTCATCACCTATGGTTGCTTAATTTTACCAAATATTTTTACCACATCTATTGATATAACTATATCATCCATTAATCTGGTATTGAGGTAGAATACATGGATAATTTTCTCTAATATCAAGTCCAAATTTCATTATTGATGCAAACCCAATTAGCCATCATGTATTATCTTTATTTGTGTATTTCTAGACTTGGTTTTTCTTTTTTTTTGTTAAGAACTTTTATACCTATGTAATATCAGCTAGAGTGATGACCTATTATTTTCTCTTTTTATTATCCTTATCAGATTTTGTTATCAAGATTATTTTACTTTCATAAAATGAGGTGGAAATTATTACCAATTTATTAATTCTCTCAAATAATTTATTTAAGATTGAATTATTTTCTTCTTAAATGTTTAGTAGAAATACATTAGCCTGTATTAGGGTCTTGGTAGACACTGAGCACGTGACCTGTGGCTGTAAAATAGTCTTAGGACCAGAAATCCCAATCGTGTTGTAGATATGAACAGAGGAACCAAGTTACCAGGTTGGGGTGGCTCAGAAATCCTCTGAAGTGAAACAGAAATACATACAGGAGAAGGTGAAATATGCCCAAATTAGGGTCTTCAACCCCAGGAAAATATCTCAAGAGTGCCTCTCTGTCTCCCAGACGTATCACCCTTAGAGCCATTGACTCTACTGGCCTAATGAAGAGCCAGATAGAGAGACCTCCCAGATGATGCATGGGCCTGGTTCCCTGATGGCTCCTCCCAGTTACCTCCTACAAGCATGCACTGGAGAGGGGCTACGTTCCAACCTGAAAGGGACCTCTCCCTTGCCTACTATGGTAAGGAACATGTGGCACAATGGGCAGAGCTTCCTGCAATACGGATGGCTATCAGGGCCACCCTAGCCATTGAGCCATACTACATTTTCACTGACTAAAGGGAGGTGGCTAATGGCCTGGTTGCTTGGTCAGACCAGTAGCAAGGCTCAGACCAGCATACAAAATAAGGCCTCCTGTAGGGATAAGATAGTCGGATAAAAATGGACTCTGCTGCTAATAAGTTTCTGCTACCCATGGGGATGCTCACCAAAAGGCCTCGACATTAACAAAGGGGAACACAATCAACAAGCAGTCTGTGCTCGTCCGCTAAATGCAGAGACTGAATTCTTCTCTGCCTCAGAGCAAGCAGATGGGCAACCAAGTGCCTCCGGGATCCACAAGAGGGTGGCTTATGAAACCTCAGACACCATCTTGGATTGGAACTACATGCATGGGACGGCCACTCTCATGAAAGATGCCAAAGGGACATGGAAAAGCAGTTCTACCTGCCAGACTCCAACCAAAGCTAAAAATACTGTCCAGGGACAAATGCTTCCAGCCAAAAGCCAGGATATTCTTAACAAATAGATCCTGCTGGGCCTCTAGTCCTGTCCAGAGCATTCAGTTGGATCCTGACTACATGGACACTTTCTCCAGGTTTGGCCTAACCATCCACATACATTCCACTGACTTGGGCCACGCTACCCAGGCCCTACAAGGCCACATTTGTTTGCTATTTATGTTCCTCAAGCATATGGCATCTGATAATGGCCCCAAATTTGCCGTCCAAGCTACACAGCAGTGGGCCCACTCTCCATTTCCATCTGACTCCTAAGGCACAGGGATGGTCGAGCATTTTAACTGACAGTGTAAAAACACGCTTAAGTGGGTGATGGGGAAGAGACAAGATAACCCCAGCCCATACTACACATCTCTGGTCTTGATACAGCGATTCCCACAAAGGGCAGTATTCATTTGCACTACATGTTTGAGCAGGCTATTCACTTCCTTCCTTCGATTGTAGACCACTCTTTACAATTATTTACACCTCAGTTTCCAAGGGGGTGCCCACAAAGCACCTCCATCTCTTCTCATCCTTTTCTGAAAACTCAAATCAGTGGCAGATCGCGATCCCTACTAGACAGCAGTGGGCAGGGAGACACTACCCTCCTTCTCCATGCCCCCCCAGTACAGATCATGGGTTTTTGCCTACAAGGACCTCAAAAATAATGGCCATCAGTTGAAGGTCTAAAGTTCAACATTTTCCTTAATGTAGCCCTGCCACTTTGCCTTTGTATCCCCATAATCTGGATATCAATATATTAAATAGAAATTTGTATTAAACCACAAAAGTACCCAAGCCAGAAAATTTTCACTCACTACTCTGGGTGTGGGATCAAGGGCCCTATCCTTGCCTGTGGTGCAGGATAAACTATCTGTCTCAGTCATGGGGAGGAATTCCCTCAACCGACAGGACATGACCTCCTTTGGGCCTGAGAGCACGGCTACAGGGATGAGAGGGGGAAGGGATCCAACCTATCTTCTCTCCCTCCTGCAGGGTAGCCCATGTGACTCTTGCCTTGTTGATGTCACTAGTATGCCAGTCTTGGGAAGTTGCCATTGCCCCGAATTTGACAAACTATTAGCTAAACCACATACTGTTCAGTCCCACAAGTATACATCCAGTTGCCATGCCACTGAATACCACAAACAGACATCTCTCTAACCACGGATGTTTCTGGTACCAAAAGTATCCCAACCTTTTTAATCTGGACCCATCTCCGTAGCTGGAATCTAACAGCCCAGGAGCAAAATGCCTTCTTAAAAGTCAACTCACTCATGTCAAAGATGGGACACCTTGAGAAAGGAATACACTTCAGAACACTTTGAGAAAGGAATGCAGGATCCACTATGAGGGCTGTTGTGGACTATGACCCTGGCTTTTTGCTGTAAATATTAAGTTGATTATATACACTGTAAATATTAAGTTGATTATATACACAAATCACTGTGTGATTTGAACATTGTCCTCCGGGTTTTTTCCAGACTTGTGGGCGAGATCAAGCAGTAGGTATTGCAGTCCAGTATTTCCCCACACAACAGCTTTCTTTGTAGAAAATCTATTTTATTTCTAAAGCTATTTTGTAAGATTTCTCTTTGTTCTTGGTTTTCTGAAATGTCACTAATATAAATATGTCTAACAAAGACCTGGGTTGAAATAATTGAGAGAGAGGACACATACCTCACATGTATCGGAGAGTCCCTGACCTGAGGAAGTATAAGAACTCAAACAGCTGGGGCGCCTGGGTAGCGCAGTCGTTAAGCGTCTGCCTTCGACTCAGGGCGTGATCCCGGCGTTCTGGGATCGAGTCCCACATCGAGTCCCACATCGAGTCCCACATCGAGTCCCACATCGAGTCCCACATCGAGATCCCCCATCGAGTCCCACATCGAGTCCCACATCGGGGTCCTGCTATGAGCCTGCTTCTTCCTCTCCCACTCCCCTGCTGTGTTCCCTCTCTCGATGGCTGTCTCTCTGTCACATAAATAAATAAAATATTTTTTAAAAAAAGAACTCAAACAGCTAAAACAAATTATCCTGAAATTTAGACAAAATAGCTGTTGTTTTTCTTCACTTTCCAGAGAAGGTACATAAAAAGGATTTCTTTACTGAAATAAAAATCATGTTCTTACATTCAAGTATAAGGTTGTTCCCTATTGTGTCAGTAAAGTGCCTCAGTGTTTTACTAGGAAGGCAAGACAAGCAGGAAGGAAAGAGAAATGGGAGCAGGGTGATAGAGCAGGGTAGTATTGGGGGAGCGTATTTACGTACTGCACCCCCCAAGAAGCGGCAACATTTGAGACATATTTAGGGACTTCATCTTCCTCTGGATTTTTCTTATGAGAAAATTCAATCCTCAGCCCACTGGCGATGAGGAAGGGAGCCACTGGACATTCACCTAGATTTTTGTTGGTCTCTTAGCCAGGTCTCTTGCATCACAGAAACTCTATGAAGTGGGAATCTCCTTCCTGAGATTGACGGCTTCTTTGGACTGAATGGTGTCCCCCAGCCCCACCCAAATTCATATGTTGATGCCCTAACCTTCAATGAGATAGCATTTGCTTCAGGAGGCAATTAGGTTTAAATGAGGTCAGAGTGGGATTCTGGTGATGGGAGTAGAGGCCTCATAAGAAAAGGAGCGCCTGGGTGGCTCTGTTGGTTACGTGTCTGCCTTCAGCTCAGGTCACGATTCCAGGATCCTGGGATCAAGTCCCACATCGGGCTCCCTGTTCAGTGGGGAGCCTGCTTCTCCCTCTGCCTGCCACTCTCCCTGCTTGTGCTTGCACTCTCTCTGTCAAATAAATAAAATATTAAAAAAACAGAAAAAGAAAAGACAAGAGAGCGCACCACTGCCCTGACTATCCATCGTCCAATTTCATCTTATTTCGTACCTGCCACTAGCAGCAGTGGTATGGGGATGAGAACTACATTCATTCCATAGTGGTCTGTGATTCCTTGTGACTCTGGACTTATTTTTTTTTTAATTATAATTGTAAGACATTTTCTTTTTAAAATGCCTTTATTACAAATTAAAAATCTATGGAAGCTCCTTTCCCCCCTACCCAAAGAGTTCATTAATACAGACATTTAAAAATATCATTTATGAATTGGTGAAAGAGGATATCCACGGGCACCAGTCCAGCTTCTTTTTTTTTTTTTTTTAAGATTTTATTTATTTATTTGACAGAGAGAGAGACAGCCAGCGAGAGAGGGAACACAAGCAGGGGGAGTGGGAGAGGAAGAAGCAGGCTCACAGCGGAGGAGCCCGATGTGGGGCTCGATCCCAGAACTCCGGGATCACGCCCTGAGCCAAAGGCAGACGCTTAACCGCACCAGTCCAGCTTCTGCTAGGCAGGGCAATCCTTAAACAGTCACCATGCCAAGGTCAGCAAGGTTGCCTCACCATCCAGAATTTATAGGTTAAGTCCCACCCTTAAGAGGGAAAGATAAAATTCATGTGGTCAAAAGGGGGAAAACTATACCTGCAATGAAGGGGGAGGGGAAGGAAGAAAGCACAGTCGTGTTGTCGCACTGATGGGAAACTAGTCATAGCTAAAAAGTCACTGCGGCTCAGCAAGGCAGGAACATGAGGGGAGAAGGCATCAATTTTAAATCCCAGATCCCACTACAATATTTTAATGAGGAAGTATAGCAGACATATGACATTATATATAATTAATAAGTGTTTATAAATTTTACAGAACAATCTCTCAAGTTTTGATTTAAACCGTCCATTGATATGTAGAAAAAAATAAAAGAGCTTTCCCTTCTACAATGCAGAAGCCCAAAGGCCATAGAGACAACTTGAATGACTTAATGAAGAAGCGTTCCCTCTCGTAGGCAATTAGTTCTTGTAGAACAAAAAGCTGATGTGAGAGCATACATTTGAATTACCACCTTCATGGAAATTTCCTGTCCCATCCATATGTAGGTTAGAGTCGAAGATTTTTCTCCGGCTGAACTAAGATCAATAAAATTGATGAAAAAAATGATAAAACAAACCAGCTCTTGAGGTTACAGTCACAAAACCACTGCTTTACCTGAAAGAATAAAGAGAAATGCTCAGGCCAGGTATAACTCCAATCACCATAAAGCTCGTGGCTATGATGGTCCTGAACTCAAACTATGTGACCACATCGGGCACTGTGTGTGACGTCTGCCAGCACTTTACTAAACACTTGCCTTTTTTGATGAGTGTTTGGGGAAACGTGTGTAGTCCTAAGTCAAAACACTTGTCCAAAAGACACTTGTGGATGAGTCCCCACATTTTCCATTTGAGGTGCTGTTGACTTTTCCTGTCCCTCTAGTCCTTGGGCTGTTGCCCCACATTTACTACCATTATTCTTTTTCTCTTTTTGCACAAAGGTGAATACAGACTTTCTAAAAAAGAGAAAAGAGAAATACACAGAGTTCAGGCTGGCATATATACTCTTTGGGGAATGAAAAAGATTGCGATGTAGGGAAAAAAACTAAATTAGATAAATCTAGGTTGTAAAGGACAGAATGCCAAATCAAGTACCTTAGACAAAAATGGAAATTTGTACTTCACAGAAGAAAAACATTCTTAAAGGGAAGATTCAATAAAGCTCATTAGCCCAGAATTTGCTCTTGAGGCCCTAAGGTGATTTCATAGACATGTCAAATACCAGAAACTCTTAGTAAGGGGCTGAGGCTCTGTTCTCTCCAGTCCTGCCAATCACACGTCTACAGAGGATAACTAGAGACATGCCATTTTGAGTCTTTGGCTTATGTCAGAAGGATGAAGTGGCCATGAATGTTCTCCTGCCTCTTATGAAGCCAAGTAAGAGTGTTTTAAACCAGCTCTTCAAATACTGAGGGTGCCTACAGTAGACTGACCTCTTTCTCCCAAACGGCTTTGTGCTTATGCAGAATTAGCACAGGAGAGACGCACAAAGGCAGAAATTAGAAAAGTGGGAAAGGGCAGAAGAGCACTCCACTTGACCATGCTAGGTGGTTTTCCCACAAGTAGTCTTCGAAATATTTATCCACGATACCACCCTAGAATAGTCATCGACTGGAGAAGGAACCCCCCAAAAACAAAGATTCTAGAATGAACAACTAAGATGGAGAATAGAAAGGGCAGGGAGCAGGGCTGAGTGACAGTTGTGTGCAATAGATAAAGGCTCACATAGAATTTTCCATCAGGAATTCTGCAGTTGGGATGATATTCCCCCCTACAGGGTCCACCCAAAGATTCATTCATTCATAATTTTAAATATACTTGGATTTCAGAGCATAGGGCATAATCACCTAGCCTGTTACTAAAAATGGGCCACAATTATACCGTGTAACTCAGATGCACATGCCCCTCACCCTCCTTCATCCCCTGTCGTATCTGAACACAGCATCCCAGTAGGAGAAGCAGGCAGAAAGCATCTGTAGAGCCTACCGAGCCCTCTCTTTCTCCAGATCCTTTGCGCACAGAGTTGGAAGTACAGAAACACTGGATTTCATATAAAAGTTAATTTGCCCGCTGGACTTAATTATGTTTTCACATATGAGAAGGACCAAAGAGGTTTTTAAGGAATGGAGAAAGGAGATTGCTCGTAGCACAACAGAAGGCAATGATCGTGAAATAAATACAGCCATTTAATCCCTGTGTCTCCAAAGAGCTCAGAAAACTCCTCTGTGCCATTCTCTCTCTGCAGAGGGGAATTCTCACAAATAAGAAGAGAGTACGGGCCTCCAGCAAGTCCTGATTTTTATATCACAGTATATCACCAGAGCGACACAGTCCTAGTTTGAAAATTTGGGAGAAACAGTCTGATTTTTAATCTCTTGGGTCATCCCCAACTTTGACGCCATCACCTGCAGAAGAATGGTACGGTTCAGAAAAGGGTCTCACAGCTCCTTTAATAGTGTTGTGACGGGGCAGGTCGGGGATGGCTGGTGCAGGAAAGGAACACCTAAGTGAAAGAAGGGAAATTTACCATTAAAAATCCTCCTGCATATTCTCTTTCGTGACTCTTCTTCAACTCTTACAGAGTCTTGGCTAAAGGGAATAAGCAGCAGACACCACTGAACTGTGTGGCATATCACACTCGGAACCACTTGTTTTCCTGTCAGCTGACTTTGATGAGCAATTGTGAATCACGATCTACTCACATTTATACCAGTGGACCCGTTCATCTGACAATTACCAACATCTCGTGATGTTTGTAGAGGGAACTTCCAACAGAATTGAGAAAACAGGATCTGGAACAAGAAAGCTGACGTCCGGCTCAAAAATACTATCAGCTACCAACTAAGGCTTAACCAAGTGAGCCTAGTCCACTCATTGAGAAAATAATGGACAGAAATGACTGCATTTCTTTTGTTAGACCTACTCACGTGGCTGAACAGAACACTATCGATCAAAGTGGACCCAAAGCTCCACCTCAGCCGTCGGATAGCAGAACACCTGGCAGCCAAGGATCATGTTAGCTAACCTGAATCCCAGGGGTCACTCACCTTCGAATATAGCAGGATATCGGGAGGTAACCAGTCCTATTTAGATTTGCCGGCGCGTAAGTGATTGAACTTTCGATGAGAGTACCCCATGGGCGCCCCTAATGAGATAAAGAGTATAAAACGCGTTATTTTGACTATGTCTGAGGGCTACAAACAGTTGAGGAATCCAAAAATATAGGAATCACCATTTTTACATTAATATATAGGGTAGATGTAAGTAGGATATGCAAAGCAGAACACCAGAGCTACGTGACGAAATGCCTGTTTTTAGAGAAGACCCCATGAATAGCTCCTGACACTCTATTGACTTGGCAGCTGAGTCTGAACAGACGATTTTGAGTCACCGCACCTGTTTACAAGTAAGGGTCTGATTGAGGCAGACCTGGATGGTAGGACAATCTATGCAAGTTACTCTGCATGTGAACTTTAAATATTTGGCACCTTCAGAGCAGGGGACAGCATCGAACAGGAGACAACATCAAACAGGAGTCGGCAACCTTTCTCTGGAATGGGCTAAAGAATAAATATTTGAATCTTCGAAAACCATGGTGTCTGTTATATCGACTCTCATTCTGCCGCTGGAGCAGGAAAGCAGTCAGAGGCAGTACCCAAAGGAATGTGCTTATTCTATTAACACCATTTACAAGCACAGGGAAGATGGCTGGGGATTTGGCCCTAAGGCCATAGGTGCTGAGCCAACAAGCAGCTATTATTTTAAAACAAGATATGTAGTATGTTCACCATAAAAGCAGTACACACAAATATTTCTAAAGAAAAACAATTAACCTAAGACCTTTGTCCATTTGTGTATCTCCAGAGTACTGGATTCCATGGAAAGTGCAAGCCAACAGACATGCATCTAATTATAAGCTATGATTAAATGCATTTAAAGTCTAGAATTATGAAATATAAAGTGGTATCCAAAATGAGAGTACCCAACTTGTCCATGCAGTGAGGTAGAGTCCATATTTCATATAACTCATCTTTAAGTGTACCGTTTCACGGCTTAGAACTCTGGTATTCAAGAGTACATTGTAGTACTCAGTACTCAGACTGTCAAGGCTCAAATACGGTCTTAAACACTGATTCCTTGTGGGCCAGGAAGGAATAAACAAACCTAAGCTTTTTGATCTGTAAAATGAGCCTGGTAAGGGATATCTGGGTGGCGTAGTCAGTTAGGCATCCAACTCTTGGTTTGGGCTCAGGTCGTGATCTCAGGGTTGTGAGATCGAGTCCCGAGTCAGGCTCTGAGCTCAGCTCGGAGTCTGACTGGAACTCACTCTCTCCCTCTTCCTCCACCCCTCCCCGCTGCTTACTCGCTCTCACACGCTCTCTCTCAAATAAAATAAGTCTTTAAAAAAAAAATGAACCTGGTAAGAATCTGTAGGGTTGAGCATTGTACAGAAACATATTACATATTAAAGACATTCAATTTGATCTGCATTTTGCAAAAATAGGAATATACTAGCCCATGTTCCTGAGGCCCAGGGTAATTAAACATTAGGAATAGCTTGATAAAAGAATTCCATCACATAATCAAGTATCAGTTTCTTTCCTTCCTGCTTCCCCTTCCCCCAAAATCTCATATCTTTTCCTTTCTCTAGGTTGGTCCTCCCCCCCACCCCTGGTAGATTCTTCTTCCAGGGCTGGCAAATTGAAACCTCAGCACCTCTTTCCTTACCGATGACTTGCTTATAGTTCCAGTGAAGAAGACTGGACCTCTTCCCTAGAAAAACCTGCAAATGTCCTCGTAAGGTTCCATTCGACCTGGTGGTATTCCCTGAACTGACAATCGACATAGTCTTTTTGTTTCTTTCACAGATGTTGACTGTACGTAACCATTACTTGTTCGTGCTTACCATATGCTGGGAATGGTTTTAGGTACTGCGGATACATTAGTATTCACAGGTGCGGGTCACACAGCCGGATCCAGGGGTAGAATCAGTTTACCTAAATCATATGTGCTACAAGTGGGGGCGGTGTTGGACCCAACAGGAAAACCAGGCTGCCATTACCAAACACAGCAAAAGCTAACTTCAAGCCAAAGCAGCAGGTGTGCGAGACCTCAGAGCTTCGCCCGGACTCCCCCTTTCAGACCCAGCTGCTCCACTCACTGTGAGACACTGGGAGAGCTCCTTGTGTGCCCTCTGCCTCAGTGTCTTCATCTCTAGCAAACAGGGCTGCTGTGAAGGTGAAATAAATCACCTGACACTAAGTTAGGTCAATTTAGTAAATAAATATAGCCTGTACTAGGGATTGAGCGGCTCTAAAGAACTCAAGTGTCTAATATTCACCAGCACAACAGGCACACAATAGACTAAATAAGTGTTATTCCTCTCCTACTGGTTTCCTACCAGCCTCTCTCTCATCAGGATCCATTTTATTCAGGATTGTTCACAGAATTTAAGTTTTCTGGCTTCAGAAAAGATCGAATCCCCCTTTAGTTATACAGCAGCTCCGTAACCTATTTTAGTTGAAATGGCTGAACGACAAAAACAGAAGGGTGGGGGACTTGTCAGTCTGTTTCAAGATAAAATGTTGTCCTCAAGTTAGATTTCATCACAGGCAAGAGAGATGTATTGGTAGAATTTTGTTTAAATGCACGGTGTGTTCACTATAGCGTTATTCACCTTAGCCAACGTATGGAAACAACCTAAGTGCCCCTGGACAGGTGAATGGAGAAAACAAGTGTGGTACATACGTACAGTGGAACGCTATTCAGCCACAGGAAAAGAAAGCACACTATTTGCAACGTGGGTGGCCCTTAAAGGCATTATGCCACGTGAAATAAACCAGCAAAAGGCAAATACTGTATGATCTCACTTATATGTGGAATCTAAAAAAGCCAAACAGCCAAACTCCTAGAGAAAGAGAACAGAATCGCGGTTGCCAGGGGCTGGGGACTGGGAAAATTCAGAAGGCACTGATCGAAGGGTCCAAATGGTACAAACTGCGAAGCAGAAGATGAATCCATTCTGAGGCTCTAACATACAGCGTGGTGACGACAGTTCACAATACTGTTACATACCGAAAGTTGCTGAGAACATAAATCTTAAATATTCGCACCACGAAAAAAAAAAAAGAAATGGTAATTTTGGAAGTTGATGGAGGTGTTAACCAACTCTACCATGGTAATCATTTCACAATATATACACATACCGGATCCTCACAGTGGACACCTTAAACTCACACAATGTTATATGTCAAGGATAGCTCGATAAAGCTGGGGGAGAGAAAGAGTGCATGGTGTTTAAAGTCCCACATCTTACCTGCTATCTTTTACTGTGGAATAATCACAAAACATAAGATAGAGAGTAGTCAATATTACATGAGATATAAAATCAATTTACAATTAATTTTAATAGCACAGTCACAAAGAACGTATTGTTCATTGAAACAATAACTGCTCTTACTTCAACTCTGATTCCACAAGAAGAGAGAGGGTAAAGGAACTCAAAGAAATCCAACATCCCTCCAGTTACAGGATAGCCAGTTCCCAAACAGATTTCATAATGCTGGGGTTTCTCATAATACAGATAAAGCTTTTGTTTAATTCTGACCTGAAGCCAGCGCTGGTTACAGATTACAGACACTGATGAAAGAAAAAGAATGGAAAATATTAGATCCCGTATCTGTCCCCAAATAACAGCCTAGAAAACTTTTAACTTCATAGTCAACCTGAATCTCAGCTCGAGAGGGAAAATGGCCTGATTCTATTCCTGTGTGTTCCATTGTGAGATCTTGGATACATTACTTAAAGTCTATGTGGCTCAAATGCTTCATCTGAATGTGAAGGATATCCTAAGAGCTACTTCCTGGGCGATTATAAACCAACTATCAATATCTTAGGGGCTCCTTGGAGATAATACAAATTTCATCTATAATTGAATATCAAATACACTTTTGAAATATTTCCAAGCATTACTGATACAGGTCTAAAACAGGGATGGATATGTTTCAATACTTGGTTGTACAGACCTAGAAAAATTCATCAGCTGCTTTCATTTTGAAAATGCTTGAGCCAGTTAATCCAAATACTTTCACTGGAATAAACAAAAGCATACTGCACTCCACAGTAAGTTTTCTTTATGGATTGCTAACTTTGTCATTTGGGGAGGTGTCTATTTTCCATTATATCTGCATGAAGTCAATTTTATTATTAATCCACACTTATGGATGAATAAACTTAAGCTCTGATATCTGTTAAATGGCAGAGCAGGACCGAAAGGTATGCAGAATCCGTTCAGAGCAACCTCCTCTCTAGACACCTGGCAGCCCCTCCTGCTTTGTCCCGACTCCAAAGGAAAAATGCAACCCCGCAAAGTCAACAGTGTGTAAGAAAGCATACCCAGTCAACTGTTGAAGGGCATCTCGGCTCCTTTCAGGATTTAGCTATTACTCAGGATTAAGATGTGGTCCATATATGCAATGGAATATTACTCAGCTATCAAAAAGAACGGTTTCTCAACATTTGCTGCAACATGGATGGCACTGGAGTGAAATAAGTCAAGCAGAGAAAGACAATTATCATATGGTTTCTCTCATCTATGGAACATAAGAACTAGGAAGATCGGTAGGAGAAGAAAGGGATAAAGAAAGGGGGGGTAATCAGAAGGGGGAATGAAGCATGAGAGACTATGGACTCTGAGAAACAAACTGAGGGCTTCAGAGGGGAGGGCTTCAGAATGGGATAGGCTGGTGATGGGTAGTAAGGAGGGCACGTATTGCATGGTGCACTGGGTGTTATTCGCAACTAATGAATCATCGAACTTTACATCAAAAACCAGGGATGTACTATATGGTGACTAACATACTATAATTAAAAAAATATTATTATAAGAAAAAAGAAAGAACTATAGTTTTCAAAAAAAGAAAAGAAAGAAAGCGTACCCACTACTTGAAACGCCACCCTCCAGAATTCCCTGTTCCTTACCATCCTCAAAACCACGAATCAACACAAAACACATGAGAAGCCCTCCAAACAAGCCAACAACCCTCATCATTGCAGATCTCAACCCAAGATGCCAGAGGAAACAGGAGACTGAGTGATGTGGTCTCCACAGGTGTTTATAAGCCTCTTGTCTCCTCAGCTGCAGGTGCTGATCCCTCATTCTGGAAGCAATGCCAAAACCCTCAGCATGATTGGCTTTTCTGCCCCAAGGCTGAAATTACTATATTACTATAATCATGACAATTCAGAAAAGCAAGAGGAAATGTATAAAGTGGCTTGAGACTGTATTCACCCAAATGGTGTCTTCCCCAAGCATAAGGAGGTGTCTGAAACTGTCGTGTATAGGATATATGTCTATTGGGCTGTGAAAGCAGGACTTGGCTAGATGATTTGAGGATCTTCAAGTGGGTGAGATGGAAGAATGATTTATAAATTGATTGATAATATTGTGTATCATAAACACTTTGGGGTCTGATAAAAAGCACCCAGTCCCTGGCCACAAGGCCAACAATTCTGATCCAGGGGGCTGGGTTGAGACCTAGTTATCTGGTCTCTCTAACCAGCTCCAGGAGATTCTGATTCAGAGGGAAAAAATTCACAGAACTGTGGGGTAAGCTTTTGAAAAATACTGCACTCCAATTTAGTTATGCTTTTCCAAAAAGTATCTTGTCATGAATGTGTACATCTCCTTTGAACTCAAACCAAAAAAATGTTTCCAAGAGCATTTTTTCCCAGTAAAGACTGGCAATGTAAAATCTCGAGAAAAAGGGACTATGGAAGAAAGTAAAGTTTGAACTGGGTCCCTGCTTTGGCAAAAACCAACCTTACAAAACACACCATCCGCAAAGCAAGAGTTTAATAAATTACCTTCAGAAATCATGTCATATAGATTGCCCCAGCTTTCAAGTGTAGGATAATTTTTGGTGATTATCATAAAATAGGTATAGGAAATCTCCAGGATTATACATTGATGTAGCAAAAATCAAACAAAAATATACATCTGTGATCATCACAAACTTCAAGGGAAAGTTTTTCCCACTAAATATATATTTTATTATGTATTTTTAATCAACAATTTCTTATTTTAAGATATCTATTCTTTAATGTATAAGTGGAAATTAGTTTGCAATAGATTTACATTTACAAGAACAATATCAATGCATTTTATTACTTTTCAGAATAATATTTTTCAGTTTTCTTAATTATTCAAAAAGTGAACATATTGTAATTTTAGCTCAGGTTTATCAAGATAAAATTGACATATAACATTGTGTAAGTTTAAGGTGTACAACTTGTGGGTTTGATACACTTATATACTGCAAAATGATCACCACCGTAGGGTTAGTTAATATTTCCATCAACTCACAAAATCACCATTTTTGTGTGTGTGGGGAGAATATTTAAGATTTACTCTCTCAGTAACTTTCAAATACATAATACAGTATTGCTAGCTAGAGTCGCCATCTGTACATTAGATGCCCAGAACGTATTCACCTTACAACTGGAGGTTTGTACCCTTTACCCGGCACCTCCCCATTTCCCCCATCCCTCAGCCCCTGCCAACCACCATTCTACCAACTGTTTCTATGAGTTCTGATTTTTTAGATTCTACATCTAAATGAAATCATACAGTATTTGTCTTTTTCTATCTGACTTATTTCACTTGACATAACGCCTCCACAGTCCATCCGTGTTGTCACAAATGGCAGAATTTCCTTCTTTTTTAGGGCTGAATAGTATTCACTGTGTGCGTGTGTGTGCACACACGTGCATGCATATAGAAACCACATTTTCTTTATCCATTTATCCATTGATGGGCACTTAGGTTGTTTCCATATCTTGACTACTGTGAATAATGCCGAATGTGGGAGTACAGATACCTCTTAAAGGTCCTGATTTCATTTCCTCTGGATATAAACCCAGAAGTGGGATTGCTGGATCTCTGGTTGCTCTAGCTCTAACTTTTCGAGGAACCTCCATAGTTTTCCATAGTGACTGTACCAACGTACATTCCCGCCAACAGCGCGTGAGGTCTCCCCTTTTCCGCATCCTCATCAACACTTGCTATCTCTTGTCTTCTTTGATGGCCATCCTAACAGGTATGAGGTGATACTTCATTGCGGTTTTGATGTGCATTTTCCTGATGATGAGTGATGTTGAGCATCTTTTCATGTACTTGTTGGACAATTATATGTCTTCTTCGGATAAATGTCTCTTCGGTTCCTCTGCCCATTTTTTAAATCAGATTGTTCGTTCTTTTGCTATTAAGTTGTATGTATTCTTTACATATTTTAGATATTGACTCCTTATCAGACACTTATTTTGCAAATATTTCTACCACTCCATAGGTCACCTTTTTCATTTTGTTGCTCGTTTCTTGTGCAGAAGCTTTTTAGTTTGCTATAGTCCCACTTGTTGATTGAACAAGTGAAAGCTTAATTCTATAGTTCAAGATCTCACTGAAGAATCCAGGGAAGCTGCAACTATACCTAAAATACTGTTAGAACTAATAAAAGAATTGATTATGGGGGCGTCTGGGTGGCTCAGTTGGTTAAGCGTCTGCCTTTGGCTCAGGTCATGATCTCAGGGTCCTGGGATCGAGCCCCAGTTCAGGCTCCCTGCTCAGGGGGAAGCTTGCTTCTCCCTCTCCCTCTACCCCTTCCCCGCTCATGCTCTCTCTTGCTCTCTCTCTCTCTCAAATAAATAAATGAAATCTTTAGAAAAAAGAATAAAGTAAATCTATATACATGCAGCATATATATACACACTATGATATATACCTGTATCTATACATGGTGTGTATATGTCCATAGCTATATATAGTAGGTATATATTTACCTATTGTATACACACACACACTCACACAGAGCTTCTTACAGACCACAGGAATTTTGAAAATCTTCTGATTAAACAGACTCTGCAGGAGATAGACATGGCTCACCCATGAGTGCCCATTGGTGCTTGTACACCACAGCGTCTCTCTGGAAATATGTAAAACCTGGTTTGACCATAGGTTAGACTGACCACTAAGGAGAACTGTAAATCACAACAGAATGGGAATCCATCAAGGTTGATTTTTTTTTTACAGTACGTAGTAGTCGTCAAGGTTGGACCTCCTGGCCCTGTTGACTTCTCCTTCCCAGGCTGATAAATCAGGCAAGCCCTGCAGTTACTGGGGCAGCCCCTATTAGCACCCAAATAAATTTTAAAAAGGAAAGACAAAACAGAAGAAAGAAAGAGAAAAAGAGGGAAGAAAAAAAAAACCCATACCATAAACTGGGAAGGTAGGGGCATGGCTCCAACAGTGGGTAATGAAATGCACCCTCAGGTCAGAGCTTTGTGGCATCCCTAGATCATCCCACGCAAGTACCAGAAATCGGCCTGCAGATGCCATCTATTGGAGCACTTCAAAGGTCCTAGAAAAGTCAGTTCTCTGGGCACTGCATAGTGCTTTGTTGTACGCACTTTTTTATTGAGATTTTGTTTATTTATTTGACAGAGAGAGAGAGAGCACAAGCAGGGGGAGCAGCAGGCAGAGGGAGAGGGAGAAGCAGGCTCCCTGCTGACCAGGGAGCCCCATATGGGGCTCGATCCCAGGACTCTGAGATCATGACCTGTGCCAAAGGCAGACACTTAACCGACTGAGCCAGGCACCCCTGTTGTGCACACTTTACATGACACTATGGTTTTCCATACCCAAGTGATCAAGAGAGGGTCAGATTCAGGAGCTGGGGCTGACACTGTGTTGTTAAAGGCCTTCTCCCTATTCTCTGAACTGGGTTAATTGATCACATCTGAGTGTGGCATTGGGTATAAAACCACTTTAGGCTCCCCAGCTCCTCTCAACTTCTTGTTGTCCAAGGAGCCCTGAGCCTGGCATCCAGCATAATGAAAGCCTGTGTGGATTTATGGCTGCTCTTACTTGTTTCCTTGATGTGGACGTGTTCTGGGCAAGGGCCAGGTATCAGAGGTGACCCTGAGGGATGATGCCTTGAAGGGGGAGTTTCTCATCAACATGAACCATGGGGCTTCTGGTGGCTTGGACTTGATTGCCCCCCTCAGTAACTCTTCTAGCTCCATGCTTTTTCTTCCCCTGGGGTCCAGCCGATACTGCTGAATGAGAAGGAGTATTGCACTCAAGGTGTTGTTTTCTCTGCCAATTCTTAGAATTAGCCTCTCCTCTTCTCTCCACTTCTTCCATGGGTCCACGACTGGAAATTCCCACCAAGCCATCCTTGGACCCCCTTCTCTTTTACGTGACTTTTTCTTCCCATTTGCCAGCACCTCCTCTGCTCTTTGACTTTGCACCTGAATTCTTTAAACAGACATTAACTGGCCTCCCTTGTCTAGCTGTCTCTCTTCCCCTCTAGAACATCCCTGCACAAGATGTGAGGCAAGGGCACATTTCTTAAGATGAGACTTCTGACCAAACCCCTCCTTAAAAACTCTAGTGCTTCTCTGCAGCCACGTAGAGAAAGCACAGACTGGCCTTCAGCATGCCAGAAAGACTGACCTCAGGCTACCCTCACATCCCATGTGTCTGTTTGATCCCCAAACAGGGACTTCCAGACTGCTTGCTTCCCCACTAGCATCGCATGGCCTCACTCTGGCACCTGGAGAGAATCTGGTACAGAAGGCTTTAGAACACATTCAGGGCCATGTGGATCACAGACACTTGGTCATATCAAAGGAAGCAGGTGTTAACTGAAAAATCTTACAGATCCATAAATTGTCCTAAATGCTTAGAAGGAAAAGTTGGGTGGATTATGAATGTATGTCATAGGCAGAATTGATATGGTTCTAGGGGGACAGGAGAACCTTCTTGAAGAACTCCTATGGAAAGTAGGACCTTGGGGATGACATGTCTTCACTTAGGGTAGGGTTGGGGTGTTGGGGAACAGGGAACAACTCTCTGCTTTTTGCCTTACGTTAAAAAAAAATGTTGTGCAAAATACCTCTATTTCAGAAGTGGTGCTCTGTGTCTCGACTGCTGAAATGTGACCCATGGGAATGGAATGCAGAGAAGTTGAAAACAGTGATTTGAGTAGACAAGGGAGGGTAGAAAGGGCAGTGAGGGATTTTGAGATGAAGGGGGATCTTAAGCAAGAAGACCATCCCCTCTGCCCAGGGCATTCTCTAAAAACAAGCCTTCTGCAGACTTGGGGCGATGTGGGGTCCCAACGGTTATTAGGGAGCTGATGGAGAATGTCCAGGTTGTGGGAAAGTTAGGGGTGGAAGATTTGTGATGGAAACATCGGTACTCAGAAGTGAGGCAGGTAGAAAAAGAAATCAAACAGGCCATTCCCCCCTTTTGTGCAGACACCCCACAAAGCGCAGCACTGGCTCTGCCCCCACCCCTTCTGGCCCTATAACCTGAAAAACAGGGCCTGGCTTATTTCAGGGCAAGTGCTAGATGAAGCAGGGCCTTGCAGCTCATGTTAAGGTCTTTTTCTACTCCCCATGGGAACCCCAACCAGGAAACCACAGTAGTGGTCCACAAGATGAGAATAATGTGTTGAGTGTCTGTTGCTTTCAGTTGACTTGGGGTTTCAACCACCCTACAATGCCCTTCCCCCAGCCTTGCCTGTTGTCCTCCCCCACGCTGCCATCAGCATTCACAAAACCACATCGGATAGATGAAGGATTGTGGAAGGCAGAATGAATCCTCAACAAATAATCCCTTGTAAACAAGTTGTCTGAGGTGGTGGAGCCATGGACTGACCCGGCTGCTAGCTTCTCAAGATGACCCCTGACCAGATTGTAAACTTGGCCACTCAGGCCTTGGGTCCCTATTTTCCACATCTGCCAAATGCAGAGATGCTTATTCAATTTCTCAAGGATATTAAGAAGTTCAAACTTAAAACGATACTAAAAATGGGATGGTCCAAGGAAACAATGAATATGTGGGTGCTCTGTAAATATAAATCACTCTCAAAGTTTTAGACAATGCAATTGAAACTGTGCGTGCACACGTGCCTCTGTGTGTGTGTGTGTGTGTATTTCCCAGTGGTAGGTGTGTGTGTGTGTGTGTGTGTGTGTGTATTGCCCAGTGGTAGGAGTGTGTGTGTGTGTGTGTATTGCCCAGTGGTAGGAAATTCCTGGTGGCAAAAGAGGCAGATGAGTCTTCTAGGGCCTATTGTCATTGTCAAGTGTCCCTTGTACTTCAGAGCTGACAATGAGTAACTTCGTGCAATTTCTAGAGTCATCCATCCCCTCTTCTCTCTGGGGGATACATTCCAAGACCCACAGCAATGCCTGAAACCATGGGTACTGTGGAACCCTACATATACCATGTTTTTCCCATATATATAGGCTTACGATAAAGTCCTATTTACAAATTAAGCACAGTAGGAGATTAACAATAACAATAATAAAATAGAACAATTATAACAATATACCATAATGAAAGTTATGTGCCTGTGGCATCTCTCTTTCTCTCTCTCAAATATCTCATTGTACTGTCCTTAGCCACCTTCTTGCCATGATGTGAGATGATAAAATGTCCATGTGCTGAGATGAAGTGAGGGGAATCACGTAGGCGTGGTGACACAACATTAGGCTACTTCTGACCATATGTCAGAAAGAGAATCATCCGCTTCCTGACCATGGTGGACTGCGGGAGAACTGAAAGGGGAACCATGGATAAGTGGGGACCACTGTACCCTACGTTCACCTTTAACACTGAATCTTGTCCTCATGGGTTTGACAGGTTGAGGCTCACTGGGCTTGAGCTTAGTGAATCCAGGAAGGTTAGATGGTGAGAGATGCAGGGATCAGGGTGATGAAGGTGTTGTAGGCCATTGGCATTTCTGCTTTTCTACTAAATGCAGGAGGAAGCACTGAGAGATTTGTACACAAGCTGGGAAAATCATCTCATCTGCATTCCTTTGGGCAGCTGCTCTACAAGGAAAATAGGACCGGAAGCAGTTGCTTCCGTGGGCAGACCACCCCCAAATGTGCCACTTTGCATAACTGATTATTTAAAAATAAAGTTACTTAAGAGTCAACCTATGCAAGAAGGACACTCAGGCCCTCCTCTGTCCTCCAGAAAGCAAGAAATAAATCTCCCTTGTGAAAGGTACCCTCTCATACCAAGATGGACAGAGACATCCTTATCGTCGGTGACAGGAAATTTAGAGCCAAGAAGGCTATATAAACAACTCTTTTCCTTTTACTAATTTGCTACCCAGCCCAAATTCTGTTGAGAATTTCTTACTAATTGAAGCTTGCAAAGTAAAGTTTTCTTTGTCCTGTTAATCCCTCACAGACTTATTATCTGTTTGTCTGAAAAGTATAAAAACTGCCTGCCTTGGTCATTTCTTTAGGTTTCAATTTCATTACTTGGGCCTCCACATTAATGTAGTAAAACTTTGGGTTTTATTCTCCTGTTGATCTGTCTCATGTCAATTGACTTCTTAGTCCAGCTGGAAGATCTTGAGGGTAAAGGAAGAATTGTTCCTTCCCTTCATCCTTCACAAGGCTCCTGAGACAGCCCAGCAGAGACACGTGGTAATCTGGGCCAGGGTATTGATCATGGAGAAGTGAGTCTACATGAGATATATATTGAAGGTAAAAGTGAGAGGACTCAGGGCAGACTAGATGCAGGTATGAAGGAAAAGAAGGAGTTTGAAGAGATCCTAGTGTTTCATGGCTTGGCAGTTGGATGGAGTATGCTGCTATGGAATGAGGTGGAGGGCAAACAGGGAGTGGGGTAAATCGGGGCTTCTGTACCTTTCAGAGGAGTATTTCAAATTTCCACTCGGATGGTTAGTAGCTAATTGGAGAGATGGCTCAAACTCAAGAGAGAAGTCTAGATCAGGCATAATGATCAGATCCCCCAAGGTAACGCGATGTTGTCCAAAGAGCCAGGACTGAGTGTGATTTTCATCCCCAGCTCTGTATTCTGGGACCCTGAGAAAGTCACTCCGTTCTCCATAGTTACTGCACACCTGCTACTGTGTGGCACACAGCCATGGGCAAAAGTTGAAACATGGGATCTATTTTCACCAAGTTCAAGTTTTCCCAGAATGCTCGGTGTTGGGGAACTTGCTCCTAGCATGCCCTAATAAGGATGCAGCCCTCTGCCCCTCCACCAAATGGGGGAGGCCATGGACATTCCACAGCAGCTCTTTCTCTGGTAAAAAACTCTTGAGTGCTGTGCAGGTTCACTCTGGCCATCTGGGGAGCGCCCGTTTGAGAGAGGTAGAGGGCACCCGTAGAGCTATGAAGGCAATCGTGTTTTACCCAGATCTCAAAGTTCCATTTCTTATAGCTGAAGATGATCTTCCTTCTTGGTACCCAATGCTGTTCAAAATTCTTGGAGCTGTTGCCTGAAACAGACTTGCAGACGGTCTTCTTTTTTCTTTGCCTCCTTTAACTGTGTTGGTGGAATGTAGCCATTTCAATTTTCTCACTGTAGCTAAAAGAGCACTGTTTTATAGAGATGAATTGGGAGGCCCTGATGAATTATTCCTGGGGACTGGCTGTCAGGCAATTCGAGTGCGGCCAGACGAACTTGAATTTGATTATCCTGTTAGTCTCTGTGGGATCGTGACGCAGGTAAGAGAAGGAATTGTCTTCCTTAGTACCGTCTGTAAAATCTTTGGAAGCATTGTTTTATGTTTGTTCTTATTATAGTATGCTACTGGTCTTGATAATTGGTACCATAGACTGAGCAGATGCATAGAAAGAACTCGAAGAACCTTTTCTGTTTTCATTTATCCACCAGAGACCTACTATGTGTAGGATACTGACAGCGAATGAGAAACTCAAAGACCTTTCTCTTCGGAAGCTTACAGTCTATGAGGGTAGAACACCCATTACATGGATAGCATGATATATCATCCAGCATTTTCACTCAGTTTCTAATCCTCAGAATTCCATGAGGTTGATTCATCTCCACTTATGATGATTAAGGAATTGCGGCACAAAGGCCAATGGTGTAACCAAACTCAAGAAGTCAGGGCCAGAAACCAGATTATTTGATGCCCAGGCTAATAAGCCCTTTGTTTTGTTTTCAATTATGGCTCTGGGATAAGAAACTCTAATTAGAGAATGCAGGGGTCCCTGGGTGGCTTAGCTGATTAAGCATCCAACTCTTGATCTTAGTTCAGGTCTCGATCTCGGGGTTGAGTTCAAGCCCCTCATTGGGCTCCAGACTGTGTGTGGAGACTACATAAAAAAATAATAATAATAAAATAAAACAAATTATAGAATGTATAACTATGATTTTTTTAAAAAAATACCATGGGATTTTGGAGGAAAGAGAGATCTGAGAGGGTCCTGAACTAGAAATACACTTTACTTATTCTTCTCTACCTCACAAAAGAGTATTGAAAATGCACCTGGATTGTATCAACATCCAAGTAAGGAAAGTTCTAGGAAGGTTTTTATATAGGAGTTTTCTATCACACCAAAGGGAAGTATAATATATCCAATTTATCTGTCTTAACTTGCACTGCTTTAGACATCGGGCTAAATATTTTCTGTTAAGAAGCTGGCCTTCAGGTCACAGGCAAGGGATAACTTGGACATGTTGCCATGCAATGCTTTCACTGGATCCTCTTCACTGACCCACAACTATCATGATCCGAAAGCACTGTTTTTGCTGGTCCAGCACATACCAAGGCACCAGCCCTTACTCCCCACAGTGCCACGCTAGTCCCTCAGATGTACTCCACTACACCTGCCATGGAGAGGTCCAAAGGCATTTGAAACACTTTCAGCAGTTTAAAACATCTGCCACTCATAGAATCCTTGGCAACAGCCTAAACCAGTAGTCATCAAGCAAGGATGACTCCCCACACCCACCATCATGGTCATTTGGAAACATCTAGCAACAGTTTTAGTTGTCAAAACTGGGCAGGGTTTTGGGGTGCTCCTGACATCTAGTGAGTAGAGGCCAGACACAATGCTAGACACCCTACAGTGCACAGGACATTCCCCCCCCCCCAAAGGATTATCTGGCCTGAAATGCCGGTAGTGTCGAGGTTGAGGAACCAGGCCTAAATCATCACACTTGCCCTCTCGCCAACCTTGAGCAGCTCTTCACTAAAGGAGCATAGAACAGTGACCCCAGAAACAGCCTGAATTCTCGCCTCATTGATACACAATCCAGATGAGAACATTTCATATTTTTAAAACTGCTTTTTTTCTGTCTCACCCCTTCATTTGACTCACTGAACCAGACAGATCATGAGATCCCAGAAAATATATGCTTCATCCATCTTATAGGATACCATGCAGCTAATAAATTTATACAATAATCCAACAGCTTGAGAACCTCCCTACTAAAGTAGGGAAAAAAGATAGAGATATAAAGAGATCATCTTTTTTTTTTTACTGTGTGTATAGCATACTTTGACTATTAAAAAAAGCTTAGGTGGAAATACATGCAAGTAGCTACAGAATAAAGCCCAGATTGATATGCTTATAGGAGTTATATCTCATTTATTGAACACCAAATATGTTTCAAAAGATCCCTACAAAGACTACATGTTTTCCGTTCAGAAAACTCAATTTCTTAGCACAAATACATAATTTTCTATTAGCTATCTTCCTTTTTTGCTCTGTTTTCAAGCATTTGGAGACCAGAAGTAAAGAGAAAATGTCATGTTTTAATATAGAGATCATATAAAGCATTTCAGAACCCCACAATAAGGGTCTTTTCTAAAAATCCCCTTCTCATGGAACAATTTTTCTCCCAAGAAGCTATGAAATTTTTTCTTTCCTAGAATTCTGATTTGAGGAATCTAATATAAAACTTTCAAGGTCAACGGACCCTCAACTGCCAGTTCCATTCAAAAACTTCTGCCATGCACTTGGTGTTCTGTTTTCTGATGAAGTTAAGTGCTTCTGCTCTGCCAAAGAGAATTTAATTATCTTGATTGGGGTAAATATCATGATCTCTAGAGATACTGAGTGGCCGATTTTTTATTTGAATATATTAAAAAATGTTGTGACAACTGAACACGTAGTTCAAAGTTCTCTTCTCTCACCAGGTTTTCTTTGATGGGGTCGTTTTTCATTCCTGGCTTGCCTATACACCAAAGAATCTATCAATTTCTGCTAAACTTCGTTTGGAATGTACAGTTCCCAGGTCAGTCCAAAATATCCATTGGCTCCTCCCGTAAGACACCGAGAGCTCGTAGCTGAAATTCACTGCTATGTACCTGGAAACCCTGACATTGTGACTGTCCTTAGCTTCTCAGCTTCACAGGGCTCTGCCAATGTTATTTTCTCTCTACAGAAGCTCACTATTCAGAGGGCAAGACTCAGGACAAGTGAGTCACACAAAATTACAAAACCAGGAGTGAACCTTGCTTCTTAATACTAGACCCTTGGTTCTTCCTATCTACTCTTCTACAAATGATGAAGACATGGTGCCAAACCTAATTCACAGCACAAACACTTGACACACAGTGTCTACGGAGATTTCGTAGGCATGCAGATTGGCTTTGACTCTTCCACGATTCAAGAGGCTCTGAGCTGTGTGGAAGAGTTGAGGTTTGGGAAGGCAAATACATAATAATCCATTGCCCCTTCTATTTGAAATCAATTAAGTAATAAATCATAGGATATGAAAGATGTCAATCCAAATGTGTAGCTTTATTTCTAGTAAAGCCACTGGCAAAGGAGGTTTTAGATCTGCCACTGGAAAGCCTCCTGCAAGCCCACCATGAAACAAGTTTGCTGACCCAGAGGAAGGAAGAACTGGAAAAATTCAGGTTTCCCTCTTCCCTGCCAAGAGCTTTATTTTTTTTGAGAGAGAGAGAGACTGTGTGTGTGCACATGTGTTGGGGGTGTGGAATGAGGCAGAGAGAGAGAGGAAGAGAATCTTAAGCAGGCTCCACACTCAGCGTGGTGCCCAACACAGGGCTTGATCTCACCAGCCTGAGATCATGACCCTTAGATCATAACCTGAGCCCTGAGCCTGAATCGAGTCCCACACTCAACCGACTGAGCCCCCCAGGCACCCTTGCCTTCCAAGAGCTTTGCCATAGGCTAGACTTTTGGTTGTGGAGCAGACCAGAACATGGCCCTCTGAAGACAGTCAGACTCCACAGGGAGAACTGTTTCCAGACTGAACTAAGCATGATCAGTTCCTTCTCCCAAATTTTCCATCAGATAATACTTTCCTATTGCCTTAGAAAATTAAGGGACAGGACCTAGAGAAGGTAAAGTTATTCCTCCCATAGGTTCTTCTCCTGGAAAGTGGTCCAAAATCTACCTGTCTTCTCTGAAAACTTCAAAAAATTAAAAGAAAAATAGTACCCAACAGCCCATTTAAAAAAGCCCATTTAAAAAAGAAAAAGAAAATTCTGTACTTTAAGCAATAAGCATACAATTTCTTCCAAGCCAATTGGAATTGAATACAGAAAAAGAATCAGAACGTTAGACACTGATTCTATCAGGTAACAGCTTTTGAGCAAAAATGCTGTTTGCTTTTCCAAGTCTTCTGCCATATTTTTTGCTCTGTTTTCTTGAAGAAGTTAAGTGCCTCTGCTTTGCCAGAGAGACCTTTAATTACCTAAATTGCTAATGATAACCTTGTTTATTGAACACTTGCTATACGCCAACCACAAGTTAAGAAGAATTTCAGGCATTTTAATCATCATTCTCAATGCTATGCATGAGTTACTAGTATTGTACCTATTTAATGTTCGAGAAACCTGGGCATAGACACATTAAATGATTTGCCAACATCACACAGCCAGAAAGTCCTAAATTTAACTCTAGGTAGGATGGCTAGAAAACCATTTTGTTGTAGCCCTAGACTCTGCAATTCTGGATTGGTTAGCAGGCTCTCGTCTCAGCTTCCAACCTGACTCATGTAGTCTTCCAAACAAAACAAATAGATGTTATTAGCTCTTTATTAACATATTAATAAACTTCAAGAGATTCTAGGAAAATCTTGCCTTCAACCTAGTACTGTTTCCAGCAAAAATTACAGTGAATATATTCTTGAAATCATTTGTCTTAATTTAACAGAGGACTTTTTCTGTGTCCATAAGTTATTATCTCACAATGAAGGATTCGGTGAGGGGCTGCTAGAGTGTTGGACAAGAACATGATCATGTGTTATGCCCAATACAAAATAAAAAATTATTGTTACAACAAGGTCTGGCAAAACTTGGGTTCAAAGTTCAATCTCAAAATTCAGGAATGATATCTTAAGTTTTTGTATTATTTTTAATTCCCTTTTCCCCCTCCTTTGAAAGTTCCTATGTCTCACCTGGTGAGTTCTTTTACTACACTGAAGAAAGCAAGAACTTCATCCCATTCCCACCTGCTCAACGCTGGTTCTTGATACAGTCCAGATACTGTGTGAGATGTGGTTATGTCCACTTCGGAGAACACTGGGTAAGGATACCTGCAAAAGCCAACATTTAATGTGCCCAATCAGATATTTTATGACTTAAAAAAAAAAAAGGAACCCATTGGGGTAAGTAACAATCGGTAACATTTAAATCCCCACTGAAGTCTAAATGGCATCTAATTCAGTATAGAGACATATAAGTAGGGTTATATTGGGTTCTTTCTCCTGTGCTTCTATCACGCCATACTTGGTATTCATATGAGGAAGACCCTATACCTTCCAGTCTTATAAATCTCTCCTCACCCTAGGATTTTTTTTCCTTAACAGTAAGGATTTCACTCTGAAGTTCAGACCTGAATATTTGAGTCCAAAACCAATGACTGTAAGACAAGAAGGAGTTGAAAAGTTCACAGGTTGCTGGATTAGAGCATCTTTCTTATCTTTCATGGAAACACTAAATGTCTTAAGGCTGGAGAGGGCTCTTTAAAAGAACCAACCGAGCTCAGTCATTTGGGTTTTCCCACTGGGTCCAGTTCAAACAAAATTGTAAACATGTACAAGACTCCCTGTAAATTTGTCTTCTTTTTTTAAATATCATCTTCAAGATGCAGGATCAATGTTGCTCCCATTCTTTTTTTTTTTTTTTAAGATTTTATTTATTTATTTATTTTAGAGAGAGAAAGCATAAGCAGGGGGAGGGAGAGAAACAATCAGACTGCCTGCTGAGTGGGGAGACCCACACAGGGCTCAATCCACGACCCTGAGATCATGACCAGAGCCAAAATCAAGAGTCAGATTCTCAACCAACTGAGCCACCCAGGTGCCCCTATGGTGCTCCCATTCTTAAAATTATAGGAGGGCAGGTGTTATGATGAGCACTGGGTGTTATACACAACTAACGAATCACTGAACACTTCATCAAAAACTAATGATGTATTGTATGGTGGCTAACTGAACATAATAAAAAAACTCTATACTATCCCAAGACCATCTGGGATATAACTCATATCTGGAAGTTATAAGAAAATCATATCCTAAAGGTAATCTTATGTATTTTAACTTTTTCCATTCCCATTTTAGCCCATGGGTATGAGCTCAGAGAGAGTCCTCCCCCTCCTCTGACAATATCCCTGAAACTTGAGACTCGTAAATACCACATATCAGCTAGTTACGGACTTGGTTTTTCCACAGTCAACACCTTTTTATGGACCACGTAATTATTCGCTTCAAGAAGATTTGTCCCATCCTTTCATCATGAATTTTAGAATCTTGTGCCCTTGGACACTCAGCGGCAGCACAATGAATCATGGAACTTTACATCAAAAACTAGGGATGTACTGTATGGTGGCTAACATAATATAATTTAAAAATATTATTTAAAAAAAAGGAATGACCCAGTTTAGTCATGTGGCATTTTGTTTTTATATAGTTACATGTTTTTAATTCACTATAATCTAGCTTAATTCCTTTCATGATGCCTTTGAGAAGAGGCCACTTGTGTTTTTAACTTTCAACGTGGCCACAAATCCATGAATAAAATTTGACATGTTTTATTGCATATCTGTGTTTATTGCATTTCTAACAGCATTCCAAGGTGCCAGGTTGAGTGACCAAGAAGGTGGGAGCTGGAGGAAGGTTATGACCAATATTGTTGTCAGTAGCTATTTAAAACTCAACGATTGCAAATGCGTGCTAATTGTGTGCAGTAACGTGGCTATTAAGTTCACTAAAGGAGTGAATAGAAACTGAGACCCGCTACAAGCATAGAGCTCTCAGAAGGGTGAGCGAACAGGATGTCGATTTAGACCCCCCCCCCAGAGATTTAACACAGAGCAAACTCTGAAAGTTATGATCATGTCTACCAATACCTTTTCAGATTTTACTTTCATGAAGATGGTATCACGTTGTAAAATTTAGAAGCCGTGTCACTTACCATCAAAGGAATCTCAGCGGTGCGCTCTATGGCAGTGACTCAAGCATGGCCACTTACTTGTGGATAGCCGGTGGATCAGGTGAAATAAGATCCCAGTACAGGACAGAGGTGTTCCCAAAGTCCAAACTGGCTACTGAGTTTCTGTCTTGGACCTGGATGAGCTCTTAACTGCCTAGTCACCTCCAGGAATCTCCACGTATTTTCTTTTCTTTTTTTTTTTATAATAATTTTTTATTATATTATGTTAGTCACCATACAGTACATCCCTAGTTCCACGTATTTTCTGTTCAGGCATTGCTAATACTATTTTCCATTTGCACGTCCCATTAGCATGAATTCAAGCAAGAGAAATCCATTTTCTGAAGCTATCATGGTCCCAGCCCCTTCCACTGTCGTTTTCACAAGGAACATGTGCATTTCTCAGTGAAGGTAAAGGACACCTTCATCTCAGTCTGCTAGGGCAAGACCAAGACTGCAAACCTCCCTAGGCAGAGCTCAGGTATTAAGAAGTTGGCCCTTTGAGCCTGCATCCTCTTATTATTTCTTTTCACCACCTTTTTGCCTTGCAAGTAAAGAGAGCTGCTTGCATTTCAAAGGTTTTGTTTTGCTTTTTTTCCACTGCCTCTGACCCATCACTCTGATTGTCTCTCTCAGGCTACGCATGTATAGGATTGGGGACCACAGTGTCAGGGTCATGTGCTTTCCTGGGCTGTGCAATATCAGCAACCCATATAAAGATATGCCCCTGCAAATCCCTCCCTATATTTGCAGTTCTGGAGTTCCTGATACTTGACCAGCTAATGTGAAACTGCCTAATATTATGTACCTATTATCTCCCCACCCTTAACACCTTCTCTTAGAATGATCCTTTATTCTGCTCTTCCCAATGTGTGTAAACAAGAGCCTTTCAAGGAGGAATCCAAACCCCCCAAAATCTGCACAAATCAGGTACACAGGCCAAGATTCTAAAATAAACCTCCTCCCACCAAAATACATGTGTGTGGATGAAAAGGTAGACAGACAAATCCAAGAATGCATATTTTCTAGGACTTGTACATTTGAAGAGGCCCAGGCTGGGTGCACTACAAGACTATCCCATACTCTCAGTTGACTTTAGTCCAGAAAATGGGTATTTTGCTATACAAAATTATATTTGAAAAAGAAACATCAGTGATTCGGCACTCTAGTTACAGTGCTACAATGCCATTCATTCAGTTAATACGTATATATTGAGAGAATACTGGGAGTAAAATATTATTTTATCCCTAAGGATAAATTAATTAAAAAGCAAACATTAATACATTAATTAAAAAGCAAACAGACAGGGGCGCCTGGGTGGCACAGCGGTTAAGCGTCTGCCTTCGGCTCAGGGCGTGATCCCGGCGTTCTGGGATCGAGCCCCACATCAGGCTCCTCCGCTATGAGCCTGCTTCTTCCTCTCCCACTCCCCCTGCTTGTGTTCCCTCTCTCGCTGGCTGTCTCTATCTCTGTCGAATAAATAAATAAAAAAATCTTTAAAAAAAAAAAAAAGCAAACAGACAAGGATCTTCCCTTCTTGACCTTACAACCTAATACATAAGAAAAACAAAATGAGTAAAATATATAGTATGTGTTTAGTGCCTAGAGGGAAAAATAGGGAAGGGGGATGTAAAATGTTGATGTGGCTGAAATTTTAGGTAGAGTGGGGAGAAAAGGACTCAAAGAATAGAGAGTTTTGAATAAAGAGACTAAGCAAGTAGCCATATGGATATCTAGACAGAGAACAGGAAGGGTAAATAATGCCATTTAAAATAATTAAGGATTCATGTACACAAAACAGCACACGTTTCACTTTGCACCCAAAAGATATTCATCAAATACATTAGAACAGTTAGCTATGATGGAGGAAGGATAGATTGATTAAATCAATGAAATCAAGAGAGAGGTCTTGCATTGGCCAATGATAACAATGTGTGATTAACTCAACCCTTGAAATCTCTTTAAAAAGTGTAACTACCAAGTTCGATTTTCTTTAAAATTAGAAATAGGTGAAGCTAGTCCTCTTGGCTTTCCCAGGTGGATAGAGATAACGGTGGATGGAGCTAGGGTATATTAAGAAAAATAAGTCAGTCAGAGAAAGACAAATATCATATTATTTCATTCATATTCACTCATATGTGGAATTTAAGAAACAAAACAGATGAACAGAGCGGGAGGGGGAAAAGAAAATGAGGGAAGCAAACCATAAGAGACTCTTAACTGTAGAGAACAAACTGAGGGGTGCTGGGGCACAGGTGGGCAGGAAATGGGCTAACTAGGTGATGGGTATAAAGGAGGTACTTGCTGTGATGAGCACTGGGTGTTTTACGCAAGTGATGAATCACTAAATCCTACACCTGAAACCAATATTACCATATGTGTTCACTAGCTAGAATTTAAATAAAAACTTGAAACAAAAAAGTAAATAATTAGTCCCTCAGCAGCTCAGTCAGAATGATCAACATTCCTAAAATCATCCCACAAGGATAGCACCCAACAAAGTAAACTGCATCATGCATCACGATAACCCGGGGAGCCCCATTAAACACAGATTGTTGGGCTCCCACTCCCAGGCGTGGGAGCAAGAATTTGCATTTGTAACAAGATCCTAGATGATGTTGATTCTTCTACTCTGGGGCCCACACTTTGGGAATCCTACAGAATAGTAATGAAGGCTAGCCTATGAACAACACCTGCCCAGGCACTTCGAAAATCCTCAAGATATTCTAAAGATGACTCAAAATGCTTTCACTTGATTTGACATGAGAATATCCTATACTTCAGACCTCAGGACTGTGGAGTATCAAGTATGTTGAGAGCTTTCTCTCTGTTCTCCAGATTAGTCAAGTAATCCTATACATTCACTGTGGCCTGATGCATGGACACACTTCAGGCTTCTCAGCTTCTCCCAACTTCCAGTTGCTTGAGGGGTTAGTTCTTAACCTGTGATCTAGCATGAGGAAGGCCTTTGTGGAGCTCCCTTCTGCTTTTTTCCTTGATTTGGATGTGTTCTCAGCAAGATTCAGGTTTAAGAGTACACTTTGACTGAAGTTTGAAAGGGTGGTTCCTTGATGACCATGAGTCATGGTGAAAGAGGGCTTCACTGCCTCCATTTTGACCTCAAATTTTCTAGTTTAGTTCTTCATTCTGGCTTGTCTCTTGGCTCAGGCAGAAGACCCTAGGGCAAATCATCCCCTGATGGGAACCAAAACTACCCCCTCAGCAACAAGGACTTCCCTGAGCCACCAAGAACCCCCCAATGATGGACGCCAAGACAGCAATCCATTTGACCTTCACCGCCTATCTGCACGTACCCACACACCTTTGTCCCGCATTTTCCTTACATAAACCTGAAAGTATTTTTTGCCCTTTGGAGATAGTCTCTGAGACATTAGTTCGCTTTCTCCCCAGTGTTGGCCTCACTGAAATAAATCCCTCTCTTGTTTGACCACCACTCGTCTCTCTGCCTTTGGATTTTGTCAGCTGTAAGTGGCCGAACCTGGTCTGTTTTGGACCCCCGGAGCCAGGCGCTCTTGCCCCCCTGTGCCCCAGTCACAATGGGACTTCTAGGCTAGTTGCTTAGGTTCTTTCCTAAAAGCTGAGAATGGATGGTTCCAATTAGCCCTAGCTATAGTCTTCTCCTTGGGTCCAATTAATAGTATTGAACAATTGATGAACTCCCATCATTATCTTCTCTCTCAAAAATATACGTTGATGGTTCTCAGAGTTAACTGGTTTTCCTCTTCTCTCTCATTTCCTCCCATTAAGTCATCCATGGCCCACCTGCTCTTCCAGATGGGTACCCCAGCTATTCTTTTACGACTTCACATGAAACCACATTGTGGCACATTATCAACTATTGTCCCTTACTGATTTTATCTCCTCCCCTCACAATACTGCTAGGTAAGTTTTCTTAGCTACTCCCTAGTTCAATTCTGTCTTCAAAATTCCAGAGCTTCCCTACAGCCACCCTGGTGAAACAGACTCAAATTGTATTCTACCCCTCACATCAACCTCACCCAGAGCCCCGCCCCACCCCAATGCTGCTCATCTAAAGACTTCAGGAAAAAAAATTTAGGACCTTTTAATCCTGTTTGCATAATATGTCTCCAGTACCTTATGCAGACCATACAGGTTCTGGACAAAAGGTACCTGACTCAGAAGGACCTTCAGAGTCCTATCATAACACTGGTACTTCAGAGAAGGTACTATGCAGCTCGTGGTGGTTATTTCTATCTTGACGGGGCCACAGAATATGAAGATATTTGGTTTAACACTATTCTGGGTATGTCTGTGAGGGTGTTTCTGGATGAGATTAATATTTGACTGTAGAATGAGTAAAGCAGATCGCCCTGCCTAGTGTGGGTAAGCCTCATCCAAGTCAATTGAAGCCTGAATAGAACAGAGAGGCTAAGAGGGAACTCCTCCTACCCCATTGCCTTTAAGCGGGGATATTGGTTTTTTCCTGTGTTCAGACTCAAGCTGAAACTGACTCTTCTAGGTCTCAAGCTTTTGGACTAGAAACCACACTGTTAGTACTCCTGAGTCTCCAGCTTGCTAACTACACATCTGACGACTTATTAGCCTCCATAATCACATGAGACAATTCCTTATCATACATACAACATACTATTTGGTTCTGTTCCACTGGAGAACCTAATACACAGCTATTTAAGTTTTCCTCAGTGTTAACATTGAAAGGATACACTTTACTCACCTTATGAATCTTTAGTACCTGTAATAATAATAAAACACTAAATCTTAGGAGGTTTTGTTTATAATGAATAAAGGCTCTCTTCAAGCTGCCCCAAATGATGGATTATTGCAGACACCTGACAGGCTTCAGTTATACGAACACAAGTCAGTTGGTCCTCTCACAACTTCCTATTCCCTGAATGCACGTTGCCTTGAACGCTGGCCAGATGAAGGTTTTTCTGGCAGTAGGCAGTCTGCACCTCCTTTTTTCTCTGATTTGGACTTGCTCTGGAGAACAGCCAGGTATTTACAGGGTAACAGGAGAGATGGTGGGTAACTGATGATCAATAATGGGGCTGCTTCTTTGGCTTTCCAAATCGGAATGTTTCCATCTGCCGCTACATTGCTAATAACTAAGGGTCGGCACTAAGTGACCTGCCTTGTTTCCCACCTGGCTTCACCACAGGTAGCGTCCTTTGTCCAGCAATACCCTTTCCCCCTTTAAGGATAGCTTATCATACTAGAAGGAAATTGGGGCTGGTCACTTAGATAGAAGTTTCCAATATATCTGAGATGCAAGGGTTATCTTGGCTTTAGCTGTGGAGAATGAGGCCTGGACAGAAACCTTGAAAAGACACATTCACTGTATATGTGTCAAATGCTTGTCTCTGGATTCTCAGCTATTTCAGAGGGACCTTTCCTTTTTCAGTTTGGTAAATCAAGATGCCAGTAACTGGAATTATGTGTAGCAGAAATTTTAATCATGAGCCCAAGAGAGTTATATCCTAATAGATTTTCAAGATACAGAGTCTGGTCCACCTCCAGAATCCAGTTATTTGAAATACACACATAAGGACTTCAGGATGGAGATTCCTAATGCTATTTCTAGAGAAAAGCTAAATGATCTCTTACAGCTGGACAGACCAACTCAAAATTCTGATAGACACAGGTCCTATATACCACAGGGTTTTTTTCTTTAAGATGTCTTATATAGGGAAGATCTGGGGGACATAAGAATGTAGACATCTGGGGCCCACTCCACATTCAAAGAACTGGAATTCTAGGATCACCTGGGTGGCTCAGGTGGTTAAGGTCCAACTCCTGATTTCAACTCAGTTCATGATCTCAGGGTTGTGGGATCGAGCCCCACGTTGGGCTCGGTGCTCAGCTCAGAATCTGCTTTTCCCTCTCCCTCTGCTCCTGCCCCTACTTGTGCTTTCTCTCTCTTTCTCTCACTCTCTCTCTCTCTTAAATAAATAAAATTTTTAAAAATAATAAAGAAAATAAAGAAATGGAGTTCTGAGAATTTGGCCAAGGAATTTGATTTTTAACAAGCACTAATGTTGACTCCACAATAAAATTTTAATGAAGAGCCAGTGACTTTATCATTTCTTGATTCTAACCACAATTGGGACTCAACATGAAGTCATTTTTTTAAAGATTTTGTTTATTTATTTGAGAAAGAGAGGGAAAGAGCATGAGCCAGGGGGAGAGGCAGAGGGAGAGGGAGACGCAGACTTCTCCTCAGCAGGGAGCCCAACGTGGGCTCCATCCCAAGATTCTGAGATCATGACCTGAGGTGAAGACAGACACTTAACCGACTGAGCCACCAGGCACCCCTGAAGTCACTTTATGTTCATGTTCATAGTGGACAAAATTAACTCGCAGAAAATTTGGCGAGATTCTTTTATTCTTTCCTGCCACATATGAGTTCATTTTAGTATCTTCCAGATGCTAAGTTCTCTGAGATCTTACCACTACTACCACTATCTCCCTTGAACTCTTCCAACTATCTATATAACATATTAACTGGATGGAGAACATGTATTTTTAAACTATTACGTCTAAAAGGAAAGGGGTGTGTTTTCTAAAAATCTTAAACTTGTCTCTCTCCAGGTTTCTTCATCTCAGTTAATTGTAGTACCATCTATTCAGATTCCCTTAGAATTATCACTTTTCCTTCCCCAGCCCCACATGCCTATGCGTCCAAAGTGTTTCTAGAATCCCACTGGTTCTTTCCATCTCTTCTACAGAAACTCAAGTCCAAGCTGCCAACAGCAGGTCCTGGTCTATATGAATTTCCCTGTAAGTGTTCTCCCTGATTCCACTCCAGGCCAACAACCCACTCTCCTTCTACCCACTAGGATGAACTTTTAAAATTATCGATCAGATCCTCCTTACCCCATATCATGCTCACTGTGGTTCATTACATTCTGGTTAGAATGTGGTTACACTGAACTATCTGTTCTTGGAAGTCACCAACCAGAGTCTTTGCATTTCTTAATCTCACTGCCTAGAATGACAGGTAACTTAATGCCTGAGTCATCCTCTGTGTAAAGGGAGAATATCTCGTCTACCTACCGAACATGAGCCAAAAGGGAGAGTGGACAGCCCAATCATTTTCTGTGAGCTTTACATTTATGATTGTGATACTGAGATTCCCCAGTAGTTGGAAATTGCCAGCAGCAGAAGATGGTTTTAAGACTATGAACAGTTTACCCCTAAAATCTAATCAATCCCACTAGGGGGAATGATTCTTCCAGTGGTTCTACGCTTGCCTCCTTTCGAAAGCACATAATTCCTTTCTCGGATTCTCCAATTCATCTACTAAATTATCATCAGTGTCAAATTATTCTGGGATTTAACTGCCAGATCTTATATTTCACCACCCAATTTCTTGACTGTTAGCAACCTTGAATGCTTCAACCAAAAATATTATAGCTTCAGTTGTCTCTTGACTGATTGGGTATGATACCAGCTCTTTCCAATCTTTTATCAGCACCATTTGGGCTGCTTCATCCGTGGGGATGCCTTTTCATCACAAGTCTCAGTTTTATTATTATTCTAGTTCTCCTTAAACACAGCCGCTTGTGATCCGGAAGGGTATGCTCATGCTTCCCTCTTTCTCAGCAATAGGTAGTATTGCTCATGTATTCATTCAACAAATATGTATTGATCATTTATTGTGGGCTTGTTCTTGGCTCTAAATAATACAGCAATGAACAAAACAGACCACAGTTTCATTCTTATGGAGCTTACATTCTCATGCAAAGACGACAATGTTTGAAATAATATAATTACTAGGTCAAATTAGTAGTAAGAGAAAATAATATTGAAAAGGAACATTAAGTTAAGCTATGATCACTAAATTTCAATACCAACTTTATTCATTTTAGTTTGGTCAAATAACTGTATTGGTTAAGAAAATAATAAGATTAAATAGAGATATTAAGATTAGAACGTAGTTTTTGCTTTCCAGAAGTTTAAATTGGGAATGGGGGTAAGTACATTGTTGCCCATAATTACTAATATAAATGCCAAAGCGGAGATGACCTTCCATTTAGAACTGTAAAATAGGGCATCTATTGTCTTGTTTGGGTTAATTTTCATCCATGGATACTATCTCCTGGATTCTTCTTGGCGGTAGGAGGGCATGTTACATTTCAAGGGACAAAATAAGACTATGAACATCACCTCTAAAATACTTCTCCCCTACCGAGGTGGGGGAGGATGCCTTGTATTGTTAACTAGCTCTGAGCTTCCCTGACGTTTCATGGTACCACTATATTCTCTGACAATTTTTCTTTTCTACCTCTCAATAGTGTATATACGATGTAGCCCTTCTTTGTTCTTGGCCAGGATTAAGCCAACTGCATTTCATAACGATTTACCTATGGCCTCTGATGAAGTGTTCCTGGGAGATCAATGTCCTGTAACCTCAGTCCATCAAGGATTTTATGAATTTCAATACCATCCCAGGGACTGTAACATCAGGATTGAGGTAATTAGGTATCTGCTCAATTAATTAAATCTTCTTAAAGACTTTCTGCCTAACAAATTGCATGCCATGGGGTTTTTCTTAGTTTTTCCCTACTACTAAGTTAAGCTGATTTTGCCAATGTCACATAGGCCCTGGGAGGTAAAAGAAAGCAAAAAGAAACAGTTTTCACCTTTCAATTAGTGGCACCCCTCTCTAGAGAATGCAAAACTAAATAAGACACAGAACTTGTCCTAAGTCTAGAAAGCAGGCTTTTCTTCTTCTTCTTTTTTATATCAGGGATTAGCAAATTCCAGCCTGAAGGCCCTATCTGGCCCACCAGCTACTTTTATGTGGTCCATGAGTTAAGAATAGATATAAGTTTAAATGATTGAAAAAATAATAAAAGAAGAATAACGTTTTGTGATAAGGAAAAAGCATATGAAATTCAAATTTCAGTGTCCATAAATTCAGTTTTATTAGAACAAAACCATCTCATTTGCTCATTAATTTACATACTGTCTCTGGCTACTCTCAAACTATAATAAGAGCAGAGGTGAATCACGGGGACAGTGGTCACCAAACCCACAAAGCCAAAGGGATTTACCATCTGGCTCTTTACAGAAGTTTGCCCATCCCTGCTCAGTAGTATAAAAGCTAACCAAGAGGCCTCATCTCTCTCTAAATTTTCATAGCCTGAAGAAGCAGCCAGTCCTTGCTGGCTTAGGCAAACGGGGGAGGAGTGTGAGTGGTTGACACCTCTGACCTTTGAAAGACTGCCCAAACCACATCCTGGCCTCTCAGCAACCCCCCTCAAAGAATCCGGTGATGGTAGAGCAAAGGCACCAGTCCGAGGGGGGCTGCAGATAGTTGGAGAGCCTCATAGGAAGCTTTGGCGCCTTGCCTTCCAAAACAACCTACCTCATTCCACCCAACCTCCATGAGAAACCCTGAGGGAAGGTCCTTTCCTTTAGTTTTTTTCTCCATTCAAAAACCAAGAAACAAAGACTTAGCGTGTTTTTAAAACAAATTTTGACATTATGTTCACGTTCCTATAAATATGTAACGATGCTGATGGAAGTGAGGGGCGGGGCCAGGTAAGCTAATGGAGGAGTTTCAGTTACGTTAAGTGAATATTGAGAATACATTCTTAAAAAATGTACAAATACTGCGGCAGTCCCCAGATGATGAGATTAAATCTTTATATTGTCCATACTGCATTTTTCACATTTCCTTGTAAGAAAAAGTTATTTCTCAAAAATATATAAACCTATTTGAAGTATTCTTTATAATTAGATGTATCTCTTATTCATCTACTATTCAAGGGTCATGCTCAGCAACTCAAAGCCTCCTAGAATCTAGAGAAAAGTTTCTCAAGAAGAGGTTATAAACCCTTTCTTGATAATGATAAGTAATAGCTTTGAGGCAATATGGTTCAAACTCCAGGGGCGGGTGCTCCCATCTCCTATGAGCCAAAACCTATACAGGTGTTACCTCTTCTGGCCACTTAGAAAAAGGCCCCCTTTCCCAGTGGGAAGACAGCTTTCAGTGCACATGTGCCTGCTTTTGAGAGCTGTTGACTAAACCACTAATTCCTAACAAAATCCTTAAGTCGGCTTACACTCTCTCTTTGTCTCCTCAGGTCCTCCCAGGGGATCGTATCCTTTTTGTATCTGAAATCATCTTTATGTCAAAGTTCTCAGATCTTGAAGCTTCCATACCTGTGGCCTGTGTTGTCCCCCGGTGAGTCTAGAACACCCAAGCAGTTTTACATTCTTCAACTGCCTTTAACTGGTTGGGGAGGCAGAGAGCACTGAAGCCAGGAGACCACGTGATTATGACAGGGTCGACCAGACCCTCCTGAGACTCTTACCCCTTGATGCCCTATTGTTCTGTGTTCTTGGGCTCCCAGCTTTGCTACTTATTACCAGTGTGTCATTGGGGAAGTTACTTCATAACTCTGTGCCTCAGCCTCCCCATCTTAAAAGTGGAGATAATAGTGCCTATTTCACTGATATGTAGTGAGGATTAAATGAGATGATGTACATCAAGAGACTGGAACAACTCTTGCTCCTAAGAGGCACGCAGGACACAGTGGCTGCTGTCAGCACTGCTGCAGTCTATCCTCTTCAATGTGTATAGAGCTGCATGTAGGACGACTACGTCTGACTTCACCATTTATCCAGAAAATCTTGGACTGAGAATTTGGTTTGTTCTAATTATAGTTACTGTCCATATGACAAATTCTATGATCTCTTAGCCAAGACCAACTGGGAATATTAGAGGTTCACCTACAGGGGATGGGAGTGCTGTGCACTGACCACTGTGAATTTGTGGGCTGGGGAGAAAAGAGAAGCTTACTAGAATCCTCCTTTTAACTAGTAAAATGTTAAATATTTTAACTGTCTCTGTGACCCATGGGATAGGACTCCTATTGGCTTATTTGGACTCTACTTTTTACAGATGGTCCAAGATCATAACGACTTCTCACCAGCTAAAAGCAAATCTGGTGGTATATTTGGGAGGGCCTTCTTTTGCATTAAGCTTACAAAGCCCAGTTCTTAAACTAATAAACCCATTTTCTAAAATGAGGACAGGATGACAACATCTCATACTGTTTCTCCCACCAGTGGAAACCTCTGATGCCAAAGCAGGAAAAGTAAGGGTCAAGGGCTTGGTTTCAGGTTCTGAACCTCAATCACCAGGGCTCATATGGATCTTAATTCCATCCCTCTCTCTCTCTCTATCTGCCTCTCCCTTCTATAGGCATCCAGCTCCCATAAGAATAACCACAGGAAATGATGCAAATAAACAAGGTGGCCTCAAGCGAAGCCCAGGAATAGCAAATTTATACAGTGGGGAGACTGTCAACAGGAAAGAGAAGGTGAGGTCACTGAAAGTACATAGATTAATGCTGTCCCTGGATATTTTGTAACAGCAAACAGTAAGATTTTTACACGGAAATTGTATAAACACCTGTGCTTCCAATTCAGGAAGGGCTGGTTAGTGCGCCCTTGCTTACTAGAGATGTCAGTCTTTCTGGTGGCCCCTTATCTGTCTGGCAGGAACGGGCATATTAACCACGTGACTCAGAGTGTCTCTTGGGAGCCATGGAGGATGAGGCAATAGGTGGCACATTCTTACCAAAATCAATATCAATAGAATATTAAATATAAATGTGTTAAAATTAATACTAAAATCATAGAATGTAGACTTCAATAAGGTAGATAATCCATGAGAATGTACCCTCAGAAATATCTTAGATTCTGGGGCGCCTGGGTGGCACAGCGGTTAAGCGTCTGCCTTCGGCTCAGGGTGTGATCCCGGCGTTCTGGGATCGAGCCCCACATCAGGCTCCTCCGCTATGAGCCTGCTTCTTCCTCTCCCACTCCCCCTGCTTGTGTTCCCTCTCTCGCTGGCTGTCTCTATCTCTGTCAAATAAATAAATAAAATCTTTAAAAATAAAAAAAAAGAAATATCTTAGATTCTGTCTTGAAAGGATTAAATGCCTGTCAGGGAGTACATTTCCTAAATTATTTGGATTTTCCTTCCCAGACAGCTAAGAAGGAAATTCTGAATATATACAATCATATGTGTTACACACCAGGATATTGCTCTCCCTGAACAGAAAGAGCTGTATGCTGGAGATGGTAAGCTCTTTTTAAAACTTGGGATATGTGACAGATGCTATTTTTAAAAAGATATATATTACATATCTCTGATACAGTCAAGGTTAAAAGAAGCAAAAATATTTACATCCTTAGACATGTATAACTCCTATATTAACTTTTTTGGACAAGACCCCAAACATTACCTCTTTTCTTTCTATCCTCACCATCCCTCCCTGGGACTTGGGAATGGTAGGCTTTTGGGGGCAAACATTTGAGAACAAAACTGGAGCAGATTCTGGTTCCTTTTCTCTTTGCAGAACAACTATGTTGATGCACAGTTCTGCTACTTAAAAAAAAATCACACGGCTCGTCTTTCTCCACCTGCGAATTTGGAAGGTGGATATGAACCCCTATAGCTGTGACAGTTGAACTGCATGTTAGCAGCGAGAATACTGTGGATCCTGTGTGTTATCTTACATTTTTAAATGTTTTAGAAGCCGTGATTTTTAATGGAATGGCCCTTTGTAGTTTCATGATCTTTTATTTAGAAGGGTCTGCCCCTGTTTTTAACTTCATAAGGAATAATAATAAAATGTGTTCTCTTTTAATCAGTTCTGTATTATTTCTTAATGCACAGTCCTGTGGTAATTCATCATATGTAAAACTTGTTATATGCAAGCTTATGTTTTCATTGGTTGTTCAGTGCCTGTAGTCAAAGGTTAATGTTGGTTATGCTGAATAATATAGCCTAGAATTTCCACCTGTTTGGGACTGGCTAGAGGAAATCGAAGAACTGCTAGAAACAAAAGAAGTTAGTGGTGTGTGTTTAAAGTTTCCTATTTCAGCTCACATGACTCAGTTCCAAAGACAGAAAAGAGAGGAAAGACAACTGGAAATGTTCTCATTTTACTAATGGCATTACCGGTGGCCAACATGGAGAAAGGTTTAGTCCTACACTACCAACACAGGTGGTGTTGGCTAGGTCATCGACTACTAGTCCAACACCCAACAAGGCCATAATTCATTGGATTTTATATAAAAAAATATGTGTCTTGAGAATTTAATTCTCTAAAACATTTTTTTAGTAATTTGCAATTTAAACATTAAATAAATAATCAGCATCAGGAACCAATACTTCTTTGACTTCTGAATCCAGAGCATTCTATTTTGGCCTAATTTCTCCTTTTGTGATGCCAAGCTTCACCCTTAACAGGAATACAGATACAATAAGGAAAGACAGAAATCAAGGGTTGGCAAACCACAGCCCATAAGTAAAATTTTATCCAACATAGCCTTGCCCATTCATTTCCTTATGCTTTTGTAACGTAACAGCACACTTGAGCTGCAAAAGAAACCACAAAGCACCTAATATTTACTAGCTGGCTCTTTCCTGAAAGTTTGCTGGCCCCTGGTCTTCATTAAGGAAGCCCTGCTAAACCCATATTTCAATGTATTACTTTATTTGACATTTTGGTTTTTATTACCATGGCATCATCCAGTCTCACTTGGGATGGGGGAGAAATATGCCTATAAAAGGACGCTGGATGTGTAGATTGGTCTGGGTAGCACAGACATTTTAATAACACTTGTTCTTCCAACCATGAGCATGGAATGTTTCTCCATTTCTTTGTGTCTTCCTCAAATCTCTTTCATAAGTGTTCTATAGTTTTCAGCTGATGAATCACTAAACTCTACCTCTGAAACTAATAATATACTATATGTTAATTAATTGAATTTAAACAATTTTTTTTTAAAAAAGGACACTGGGCACTCATGTTTAATATCTGGCAGATCGGTATTTAGAAAAAGTACCCATAGAAGCTGAGTCTCTGGAAGTTAAAGGCATTAAATTATCAATTCATGAACTCCCCCTGGAAAGTCTTTGTGAACTTCCAAAAGTA
Source organism: Ursus maritimus (assembly GCF_017311325.1). NCBI lineage: Eukaryota > Metazoa > Chordata > Mammalia > Carnivora > Ursidae > Ursus > Ursus maritimus. The sequence continues at coordinate 36,084,044 of NW_024424786.1, read as the reverse complement.
TAAATATTCCGATATGAAGACCACTAGCCTAGACAAAATCCGTTGGTGGAAATGAGACTTCATGACCTAAGTTAGCACAGTGATGAGAAAATAGATTCTGGAGACAGACTGATTGGATTTTCATTTTTATAGACTCCTAATATCTATGTGACTTATGCAGGCTCCCTAAACTGCCTGAACGTCAGTGTCTTCATCTGTAAAATGGGACTATAATAGTACAACCCCACAGGCTCCGTGGGAGCACTTAATGTGTTAATGCAACCACATGTTTTAAGAAGTGCTTGACACACGGTAAATTCTTAATAAATGTTAGCCAAATTCACAAATGAAATTATTCCTGGTTTTTTTTTTCCTTGCCTATTATTTTGTTTTAGGATGTTTTGTAGTTGTGACTCTCAGGAGCCAGAACTCTGTTGATCATAGGCTAGCACGGCTAACTAGCATTATTGATCCATGGAAAGACTCATCTTATGTTTCTCTTAAGTCCACGTCCTGATCTTAAATGGTCATCCTTAAAAGTATTTAAAGTTGAGATGTGTGGTTGGCTCAGTCGGTCAAGCATTTGACTTGGGCTCAGGTCATGATCTCAGGGTCCTGGGAGTGAGCCCCACATCTATCTGGCTCTGCTGTTAGCAGGGAGTCTCCCTCTCCCTCTCCCTCTTCCCCCTCCCCCTTGCTCCATTGCTCGTGCTCTCTCTCATATAAATAAATAAAATTCTGGCATTGCTATTTAAAAAGAAAAGTATTTAATGTATACCCTTCCACACTATTTTCCCAGTGTTGTCTTACATATATGTACGCATGTGAAAAATCTATGTTAATGTATGTTTATAAACAGTTTGGTGCTATACCTTCTAGGGTTTTTCCTTGCATTGTTTATTCACTTTTCTGTGTTTGAGCTAACTCCATGTTTCGAAGTGAAATCTAATCGACTCCTCTTCACCTTGCATTGTGTTCCCTGCTGTTCTTTCCTGCTTCCCTGGGCTCCAGCGGCTCTGAGCTAATTCTCTCAAGCACTCCAAACGTCGTTTGTATGGTTTTCTATTGCTCCATATACCAAATCACCACAGATTTGGTCGCTTAAAGCAACACTACTTATTATGTTACAGTTCTGTACATCAAAAGTCCACACGAGCTCAACTGGGCTGTCTGCTGAGGGTCCCATCAGGCCAACATCAAAATGTCAGACAGGCTGGGCTCTTACCTGCAGTCTCTGGAAAAGAAACTGCTTCCAAGTGCACTCGAATTGTTGGTTGAATTCAGTTCCTTGGGGTTAAAGGCCTAAAGGCCCTGCGACCTTGCTGGATTTCAGCCAGAGACCTCCAGCTCCTGAAGGCTGTCCACACTTCCCTCAGAGGGCCCCCGCCATCTTAGAATCAGCAAAGGGTCCTTCTCCCACTCCCAAATCCTGTCAATGACTAACGCCACCAGCGAGAGAAAACTCTGCCTGTTAAGGGCTCCTGTGGTTAGATTAGGCCCACTCAGATAATCTCCCTTCTGATTAACTCAAAATCAACTGAACAATCCACTTTTCCATGTGAGGTAATATAATCACAGGAGTAATGTTTCCGTATAATCACAGATTCCACTCACACTAACAGAGAAGGAGTGACGCAAGACAGTGGCATTGGGGTCATTCTTATCGTCCTTGCCATACCTTCCCACCACATGACATTTATACTTTTTGATCCCTCTCCTTGGCAATCTCTCCCCAATGTTTGTAACCGTTCCCTCCCTCTCTCTATTCAGACTTCCACTTAATCACCACCTTAGAGCACTCTTCCCTGAAAACAGCCCCTCATCAATGTTCAGTCCCATTAGTTGTTTTATTTTTTTAATGCTCTTATCATTATATGTCATGCTCGTGTAATTGCTTGTTTAATGGTTTTGCCCCACAACAAAATCTGCCCCGTGAGGGAGGTAACATTGCTGGTTTGTTCACCACTATGCCCAGCAGCTGGACTGTCACCTGGAACATAGGAGATGCCCAATATCTATTTGATGAAAAAATGATTAATAAACCATTCTTTATCAACCAAAAGATCCGCAGATCATTGAACTTTAATTCCCCAGGCTCCACAAATTGATACTTCAAGATACTCTACCAGGGACCAGTCTACAATCTTAGAATGAGTTTTACGAATTTTGATGGGACGTTCTACTAATGGGTCCCCCTACTCTGACCGATGAGCACTGGAGGCAGGCAGCAGCATTTCCACCTGGTCAACACTCTCCCCTCAGGTCTGGGTGAATCAAATCAAGGGGCAGATGGGTCGAGCATGATAAGATAGGTCTGTGTGTATTTCTGAAACACCTAAGTGCTAAATGAAAGGCAACCAGCAGGTAGGACAGGTGGAAACAGCCTACCACGCTACTTCTTCCTAGCTCCCCCTCCAGTTTCACAGCCTAGTGAGCCTCAGAGAACACACACTGCAAAACACCCCCGCAGTTTCCGATTCCATCCCTGCAGGTGGGCGTGAGAATGTGCACATTTATCAAGTCCCCTGGTGAAGCTGGTACTACTAGCCATGACCTCACTTTGAGAACCACCGCTGTAGGGAGTGTTTGGGGGGATGATGTGAAAGCAGGTAAAACCAGTCTTCCGAACTCCACATCCTCTCAGGGTTTGCCTTCTCAGGTGTACAAGACAGTTATGTTTTTCTAGAACTCTGCCTTCTGCCCCCAGGGGTTTTCTTCACCACCCAGACCTGGGGTTAGAAAGACTGCCATCAGGCACAAGTCATAAGTAAGTAATAAGCAATAAATCAAAAATAATGACTTAATGGATGATTGGTACTGGTCAGTGGGGCGGGGGGGGGGGTGTCTCAGTGATCCTCAAACCCTTCCTTAAAGAAGAGCCTCCACAACTCACTAACCCTGAACCAAGAGCTGTATTACAATTTAATAGGTACTTTCATAGGCCCACAGAAGACACAGTTCTAGAAAACCCTCAAATAGCGTGTTTTGCTTACACGTCCCACTAATCTGCAATTTGCAGCATAAAATACCAAGTTTTAGGAAGTCAAGCTAATAGGATATTCTCTAATCCTGTCCAAAATGTGGTTAACTACCAACACCAGAGCACGACTTCAACTGTTACAACACAGGAGGCAGCCCGCCCACCACAACGTCCCTGTCTCCTGGGTGGGTTTTGGCTCAGGGTTGGACCAAATGAAAGACATCCCCACACCCCCGGTTAGGATGGCTGCTCCTCCTTGTTTCCACCCTGGGGACTAGCTCTGTGCACCAGACAGGTATAACAAAGTGACCTTCTCCCTCCCCCATGACCAGTGGTCATCTGTGAGGCAAATTTTGGGTTTATCGTTGTCTCTCTACAAGTTTTACCACTTTACTCCATATTTCTGGATCCATAAGCATCATGTATCAATAAATATTATATACTATTGTCTTCTACATCTTTGTTTATTATTGCTTTTGATGTTTTTTGTGTGACTGTGCCATAAATTATTTACCCATTCCTTGCTGAAGGACATTTAAGCTGCGACACCAGCTAGTTTCATAACGTTGCTATTTACTCCCTTGCACGGTACTCCTCCTGCACGTGTGAGTGTTCCTAGGGAAGTGTGGGTGCACGAGCATGTGTGCATGCACACACACACGGTATACGGTTCTCCAGATACTATACTGCAAATTACCTTTACATTTTTTATCAGCACTAGCACCTTAATCTTTTTATAACAAACAGCAGTAGTTTTTATGTACTGCAATTTATTAGACTTTTCTTTCACAGTCTCTGGTTTTCTCTTATGCTTCTCCAACCCAAGATTTTAAAAGTATTCACCAACATTTTCTTCTAATGTTTTATGAATTAATTCTTAGCTCTAATCTTTGATCCATTTGGAAACTTTTTTAAAAATAATGAGCAGGGATGTCTGGGGGCTCAGTCAGTTAAGCATCCAACTCTTGATTTCAGCTCAGGTCATGATCTCAAACTGATGAGATTGAGCCCCGAGTCAGGCTCTGTGCTGGGAATGGAGTGGAGCCTACCTAAAATTCTCTCTCTCCTTCTCCCTCTGCCCTTCCCCCTGCTCTCTCTAAAAAATAAAATAATAAGTAAAGTGAAATCTAATTTTTCTCCCTGAATGCCAACACAATTATATTAACATCACTTATTAGATAAACCCTCTACATCCTGATTTTAATTAATCTTAATTAATAATCATATATCATTTAATTACATACTTGATCTTGGAGGAAGGTATGGGAATGCTCTACTACAGCTTTTCCCATAGCTATAGGCCTGCAGTGTAGTCAGACTTTATACTCTATGTCCTCATTGACCCAATGGTGTTCATTTCCACCATGGCTACTAAAGCTATCTGAAAGGAATCAGGCTACCAACACAAGATTGCTCTGTTTCTTCTGAATGGAAAATGTGACTTGTGCACAATTCAGAAAACTGCCAAGACATGAACATTATTGCCTGGATTTGCCAATCTTACTAACATCCATGGGAGATGAGAAGAGAGAAGACTCCAATTCAGTTATGGCTTCACTTCTTGCTAGCAACGTAAACACAGCAATTCGACCACTTTGGCTTTGTCCTCTTGTTTGGAATATGAACTTGATAGAGAACACTTTGTAAAACTGTAGACTTAGAGAAGTCAGTATTATTCAGGTTCTCTATCCAAGCTGTAATTTATAAGAAAAAGAATATTTCAAACCATAAGATTAAAAAATACAACATTCATATGCGCACCACTCAGCTTTAACAGATTTCAACATTTTATGTGTTTGTTTCAGTTATATTTTAGAAACAAAATGTTACAGTGGAGACCGCTCATGTGTCCCTCCTTCATCTAATTCCTCCTTCTCCTGAGATAATAACTATCATTCTCATGCATCGTTTTATACTTTTCCTAAATGCATATATGTAGATAGCATCTGTTTTACAAATAGAGCACATTTGTCCATTGTTTTAATGTCACAAATGATGTCTTAGTGATGCAGCATTCTGTAACTCTTCCCTGACACTGTTTAATTGACAGACCTGTGGCTTATTCACTGCACCTGCTACACAGGAGTTAATATTTGAACATATGTTGTTTTAAAAATCTTCTATAAGTTAACTCATTTAATCATACAACAGTTCTGGGAGGTAGGTATTATTTTATTCCCATTCTACAGGTGATCAAGCAATACATGGAGAAGCTAGATAACCTGCCCCAAGGCACAGCTAGCAAGTGGCGTGTCAGGTGAATGGAATAGGTTCTGAGAGTTCACAGCTCAAGATGGGTCTGAAAGGAGTAGATTAAGGTAATCGTTAATATTGAGGAGGGCTGCTGGTATGAAGATGTGCTTAATTAAGTGGCAGGTGTGAACCACTTGCTCACCTTTCTGAAAATTCCATATCCACTTTTTTCCCCCAATCTCCTCTCCACTCACTGTAAGAAGTTAAACTGGAAAAATTCTAACACATTACCAGGCATAAACTAGCAATCCCTCTGTAAGTAGTTTATTAAGCAGCTACTAACAGCAGGGTGGATGACAACGACCCTTCCATGACCAGCCTCCCTGCTCAGGCCCTATTTTGAGGTTATCACTCAGACATCAAGATGGGTTGCCACAAAGACACAGCATGTTTTATTTGTAAAATCACTTCCACACAAAAAGTATATCCAGACATCTTATCATAAGAGAATATACAAGGGCTACATGGCCACTCTGTTTTAAAAAAAAACACATTTAAGGGCACCTGGGTGGCTCAGTGAGTTGAGCATCTGCCCCTTGATTTTGACTCAGATCAAGATCTCAGGGTCATGGAATCCAGCCCCACATCAGGTTCCCTGCTCAGCACGGAGTCTGCATCAGATTCTCTCTCCCTTCCACTCTACTCCTCCCTGCTCATGCTCTCTCTCTCTCAAATGAATAAATAAAATGTTTTTTAAAAATCAACTCAAAATGGATTAAGAATCAAGACTTAAATGTAAAACCTGAACAATAAAGCCATTAGAAGAAAACGGGGAAAAACTCCTTGACTTTGGTCTGGGCAATGATCTTTTGGATAGGACCCCAAAAGCACAAAGCAACAAAAGCAAAAACAGGCAAGCAGGACTACATCAAACTAAAAAGGTTCTGTACAGCAAGGGAAACCGTCAACAACAGAGTGCAGAGAAAATATATGGAATGGGAGAAAATATTTTCAAACCATACATCTGACCAAGGTTAATATCCAAACTATCTAAGGAACTCAAACAATTCAATAGCAAGAAAACAAAAAACCTGATTAAAAAAATGGGCAGAGGACCTAAATAGACATTTCTCAGAAGACAAACAGATGGCCACCAGGCATATGAAAAGGCGCTCAACCTCACTAATTACCAGGGACATGCATATCAAAACCACAATGAGATAGCACCTCAAGGGGATAGGATGGCCATTAGAAAAACAAAAGATAACAAGTGTTGGCAAGGAGAAAAGGAAACTCCTCCCCTCCCTTGGTAGGAATGTTAGTTGGTACAGCCACTATGGAATGTACATATGGTGACTCCTCAAAAAATTAAAAACAAAACTACCATATGATCCAGCAATCCCACATCTGGGTATTTACCCAAAGGAAATGGACACAGTATCTTGAAGAGATGGCTCCACTCCTGTTTGTTGCAGTATTATTCACAATAGCCAAGATTTAGGGTATCCATCCAGGGATGCATAAAGAAGATGTAACACACACACACACACACACACACATACACACACACACACAGAGGAATGTTATTCAGTCATAAAAAGAAGGAAATCTTGCCATTCACAATATGGCTGGACTTCGAGGACTTAGTATAATATTAAGTAAACTAAGTCAGAGAAAGACAAATCCTGTATGATCTCATGTTCTCATGGAACCTAAAACAACAGTGAAATCATAGATACAGAGAACAGGTTGGTGGTTGCAAGAAGCAGGGGTGAGGAGAGTGAAATGGGTGAAAGTGGTCAAAAGCCACAAAATTCCAGTTATAAAATAAGTAAGCCATGGGACTGTAATACACAGTATGGTGACTATAGTTAATGATACTGTATTGTATGTTGGAAAGTTGCTAAGCATCAATTGTAAAAATTCTAATCACAAGAAAAAAATTGTAACCGTATATGGTGATGGATATTAACTAGACTTCTGGTGAGCATTTCACAACATAGACAAATTTGAAATCATTTTGTTGTATGCTGAAAACTAATAGAATATTGTATGTCAATTATAACCCTAAGAAATTAACAACAAAAAAAATTCTCTCAAACTGTTAACTCAAAAGCCTACAACCATAAAACTCTTAGAAGAAAGCATAGTCACAAAACTTCTTGATCTTGGATTAGGTGATTGTTTCTTAAATAGGACACCGAAAGCACATACAACCAAAAAAGGGGGAGGGGAGGAGATGAACTGCACTTCGAAATTTTAAAATTCTGTGCTTCAGAAAATACTGTCAAAAAAGTGAAAGACAACCCATATAATGGGAGAAAATATTTATCTGATAAGGGACTTGTATCCAGACAGATCTAGAACTCTTACGAGTCAATAATAAGACAAATAACCCAATTAAAAAATAGGTAAAGGATCTGAATGGTCATTTTCCAGAGAGATATACAAATGGCCAGAGAGATATACAAATCACATGCACTATGATTACTAGCATCAAAGAGGAAGAAAATCACAGGTATTGCATGCAAAATGAGATAGTCACTTTGGAAAACAGTTTTGACAATTCCTCAAAAACTCTAAATACAGAGTTACTGTAGGACGTGGCCATTTTACTACTACGTATTTGCCCAAGACAACTGGAAACACAGAATCTTGTGCACAATTGTTCATAGCAGCACTATTCATGAATGTAATAGCCAAAGATTGGAAATAACCCAAGTGCGTATGTCCATACAATAAAATATTACTCAGCCATAAAAAGGCACTAAGGATTGATACATGCTACAACATGGATAAGCTTTTAAAATATGCCAAGTGAAGGAAATCAGTCACAAAAGGCCACATATTACATGATTCCATTTTTATGAAATGTCCTGAATATGGAAATCTATAGAAGGAGAAATTAGATTAGTGGCTGCCACAGGTAAGGGGAAGGGGAGACTATGAGGTGATGCTAATAGGTATGGGGTGCCTTTTGGGGTGTGACTAAAACACCCTGGAATTACATAATGGAGATGTTTGCACAACCTTTTTTTAAAAAGTAAACTCTACCCCAACCTACGGCTCAAACTCACAACCCCGAGATCAAACATTGCATGCTCTACCAACTGAGCCAGCCGGGCGCCCCACACTTTCTGAATACACTAAAACCACTATATTGTACACATAAAATTTTTAAAAGAAATTTTTCTCCCCTATTCCACGACTACTGGTTAAACTAAATGCTATAGGCCTGTGTTTCGTTTTTAATGCTAACTAATGAAATTATAGGTCCTGCCCTTTAAATGGAAAATCCTCATTATAAATAAAAATAAATCTGTGAAAGAAATGAAGCCACCAAAAGAGAGATCCTTTGTATCATAGAACTCATTCAAAAAATCCGATTTGATACAATATCAAACCAAAATACTCATAAGAATATCACCACTGGTTTTTGTGTGCTAGGGAAACTGGAGACTTTTCTATTTGTTAAGCAAGTTGTTCTATAAATACCAATGTGCTTTTGGAAGTATAATCTCAAAGGGGTGTTGTAAGGCTCTGAAAACTTTAAAAATGGTTTTCATGCCCTGGGAAAATAACTTACAAAAGAAATCTGTAGCTCTGATTGGTTGTTGCACTTTCTGGTTTATTGTCCCTGTAATAACATTGTGGTTGATCTGTCTGCATCTCTTATTCAGTGGTATCAGCTTTGTACAGTCAGGCTATTAATCCTTTAGCCTTTGTCACTTCCCCCCTTATATCCATAATAAAGGCATGCTTTGAAATATAGGAAAGGAACATAAAGGCCAAAGAAATTAGAAATATGTGAACCTCCACAGAGAAGTCGAATTAGTAAGATTTAGGGATATGAAGCAGTATGTCGAAGGAAATTAGAATTGTTTGTATACAACACATACACACCTCTAAATGGATAGGTGAGTTATTCTGCACTTAATTTACCTATGCCTCTGTTTCTCTTGAGTTCACGCTGTAAAACCACTGCCTGTTAAATGCAGTCTACTTTTTCATCTTCCACCAAAGGTCGATGTTGAATCGTTTCAAAGTTACTGTCAGAAAACCCAAGTTCATTCTCTGGCTTTCCTGCTCCCTAGTCCTGCTACCTTACCTGAGTCCCCTGGCCTTGACTTCACTCTAATTACATAACCACAAAGAAAAATGAAAGATACAAGAGGTTTTGCCACCAAGTTCTATAGAACATCTAGGGATCTAAAAATGCTAGTTTCACCCAAACTTCTCCAAAACATGCGGAGTATATTAAAAAGGGCAATTATAGACCAAACTCATTCAGGGACATCAATGTAAAAATCATAAACACGGCAAATCGACCTCTACTCACACTTTCCCCAGTCGTCCCTTCCTCTGAATCCCCACGGTGCTCTCTATCTCTGGGCTACATTATGGTCTACAGTCTCTCATTCCCTCCTTCTCCAAAGGCAGAATGTAAATCCCAACTGACCAGTGTCTAAATTTCAGTCCTTCCTCTGTTGGACAGCTGCATGACCTGTGGTCAACTGTTAGCCCATTTAGCCTGTTATTTACTATGAAAACTGGAAACCATGTCTTTACAGTGTTTCTAGATTTTAGGAGATAGAAGGACTAAAGAAGACTTAAGAGTACTTGAAAAGTCCTAATAATATATACGTCAATGCATTCCCCCCTAAAAGGCCATGACTTCTTTAGGGCCAATTCTGGAGTCCCAGTGGTCCTTCTCTCCTAGAAGTACAAAACTCAAGTGTCATAAAAATGAGCAGGTTCTTCATCTTTGGCCTTGACTGCACCTATCTGGCACTGTACCACTGCAAGTTAAGGTCTGGGGGTTAATGATTTCAAATGGTCTTTCTGAATCCCACATTCAGTGACAAGGTAACTAAACTCATATCCCTTCTCAGGTATGTTGGTTACAGGACAGCCAATTCCCAGGGACACCACCAGAAGGCAAAACGTCATCTTGACCAAGTACAGTTGGTTCCACCACAGCCCAGAAAGCAAAAGAAATATATCCTACTGACACTGTCAAAAGAACCGAACAAGGAAAGATTCAGATAGAAATTTTTGTCCCAGAGGACAGAGAAAATTTGAGCACAGTGTCTTATATATAAACACACACACACACACACACACACACACACACACACACACACACACCAGAACATCCTTGAGAGGTGCAACGGGATCATTCATATGAAGTCATGCAGTTGTGAGTGAAAAACTAACATCAGGTCAGGCTCATGGAGGCTGACAATCCCCATCGTTTCCTCCACCCAGCAGCATTCCCTTACAACTACAGAGTTAAGCTACATGTGGGATGTCGTCTCTGCTTTGCTTGCTGCGTGGGACATCCGCTGGATCGGGGGAGCCTCCAGCTGGTACACACCCTTTGGTCTGCATGGCCAGGCCAATGTAAATAATCAGTGGAACACAGAAGCTGCCGCTTCTCTGTAGCTCCTGGCCCTCCTCCATGGTAGCCAAACACCCATCTTTTGTGGGTGAAGGGACAAAGGAAACTACATATTTAAGCAGCTGCTGGGTCGGCCAAGGAGATGAAGAGCTGTGCCTGCTGTCTTCTGCCCTGTGTCCTTCTATAAAGCAAAGTGAAGAGGTCGTAGATTAAAGCCCGTTTGTGTCCAATATGTCTGCCAACTTCATTCATTATCCACAGTTGTGGCTCCCCGTTAGTGCTTTTACCACGATTAGATCCTAAGGGAATTTTTAGAGAGATATGCAAAGATAGGTTATGCAGATAAAGCTACCCACCACTAGATTTTCATAAGGAAAAACTAGAAATAACCAAGTGTTGTTTACTTTCTATGCAGTATCCAGGAGTTTTTGGATAAGGAAAAATATATATAGTTTAGGTGAGAAAATATTGCTGTAAGATAAGCCACAGGTAGGACACACAGACAAGGCAAATAAAACAACAGATGTTAAAAGATAACTTTATGACTCAGGAAAAATAAGAAGTGAGAAGAGGAAAAATGAAGGGCTTTGTTTTCCACAATCTGATTTAGAGTTAACACACGGTCACTCAGGGAGGGGACAGGAGATGACTGGAGGCAGGTGGCTGGCTTAGGAGTAGATCAGAGATCAGGGTGGGACATGGCAGAATAAAAAGGGAACGTTTTCCTTACACAGGGTGGATGGGCATGGGGGGAGTTTCACAACAGGAAATACCTATATCTAAAAGGAAGAATAAAAATAGCTCTTTTCCAAGCATAAGGCTAAACTAGGTAAATCACTTGCTTTGGGGCATGGTGGAAAGCAAAAGACAGAAAGCAGTATCACTACAGAAGTCAGAAAAATAGAATGGCAAGTCACTTCCACTCAAAATAGCAAAGCATAAAAGGCCCAGCAACCTCTTAGAAACTATACCTTCAATCGACAAAGCATGAGGGCACTCTTGTACCTGGATCTTGCTCAGAAAAAGCTAAAAATCAGGTACAAAAGTAAAAATGATTGTAACCCCACAAAATCCTTCATGATGTCAGCTCACAACCAATGACCAAAACATGGGATATTGGAGATACCTGGCCTGGTTGCTGCAGGTCATTTCATAGCCAATACCACCAACCCCCAGCTGACGGCACTTATCACTCTGATGATTGCTTTCACTTTTTGGGAATATATGCATTGTGTTCTCACTGATCCAAATTGCTTAATATCTGAAAACTGTGGAAAGCACAAAGAAGAAAATAAAAACTCTTTATGAAAACCACTATTTTGGGGCTCCTGGGTGGCTCAGTCAGTTGGGTGTCCAGCTCTCAATCTCAGCTTGGGTCTTGATCTCAGGGTTGTGAGTTCAGGCCCTGAGTTGGGCTCCCCAATGGGTGTGGAGCCTACTTTTCTAAAAAGCCACTATTTTTATATTCAAAGAAATACTTCTTTCTCCCTCCTGAACCTTGACTTTCCACTGACCACTCCGGTACTGAAATCAGGGGTGCAAATAAAGTGCCACTACCAAGTCTTTGAAAACTACAACTTCTCCAGGCCCTCTCACATTCCTGGGAGAACAAAATGTTCAGGGAGTGTCAACAGGTGTTTATTGAATTGTTGGGGAAAGGCATTTAGGGTGTTTTGCAAACTTTAGAAGCATCAGAACTTTCAGAACCACTTGCAGGGCTTCTTGCACTACAGATTGCTGGGCTGTGCTCCAGGACATTCTTCTTCAGATTTTAAGAATTTGCATTTCCGGGCAAATTTGCATTTGCCCAAGAATTTGCATTTCTGAATGTTCTCAGGTGATGCTGATGCTGCTGTTCCAGGACTACACTTTGAGGACCACCGACTCAGCTAATATCACATCAAGGAGCACGCTGTTCAATGGCCCCCAAAGTTTATCAAAATTAACTGAAATGCTATTTAAAAATACAGATGCCCTGACCCCACTGCAGTCCAATGGGATCAGTCATAGCTGGAAGCTTTAGAATACATATGTGTCACTGCCGGAAATGTAAATTCCCAGGGTCTATCCCAATTTTAACAGTTGTCCCCAGGTGAATCACGGAAACCCACACTTTGGAAAACCTTGAACAGGTCCTTAGGACCGCTGATGAGGAGATAGTGAAGCAGGCCTCCAATTCTCCTTCAGTTACCTCCACTTCATTTTCATCTGTTTTACACTGGCACCTTTTTTTTAAATCACTAATATTATAAATCCTCTGTGCCCTTTGATTTCAAGTGCAAGATCATGATTCTAAGTAATAAATCAGATGTGCTTAGCAGCTACTCAATGTCATCTTTGACAAATCAATGAGGAATGCAAAAATGAATCCAAATCCTGCTTCTCTTCATATAATCTCCTGCTATTCCCAGCATCTGTATAATAGAAACATTGTAAAACTCTTATGGCATTGGTGCTGCTAGTTGTGGTCTTTTGAAGCTCAGGAATGACCTAAAAGAAAACAGAGACCAGTCCAACTAGCATAGCATTGGGCCTGGTTCCAGAATCAGCAGTCTTAACGAGAAAACCATCCAATTTCACACCTCCTTTTCAGCTTTAGCTCCTTCTAGACGTCACATTACAACAGGAGAGAAAATATGGGATAAATTCATTTGCCACCACGGCATTTTGCATCACCCCCAGATCTGCCAAGAGGAACTTCTGCCCAGGGAAGGGCCTCACTCTAGGCTTCTCCACTGTTGCCTCTCCCTTGGGGCAAAAGATGTGTGGGACCAAGAGGACAATCCTCCCAGAATTACCTGCCCAAATGGCCCTGAGCTCATATATCCAAGGCCTGCATGAGTCCCTTCCTGAGTCTACCCTCGCAGGTGTATATACTGCTGGGCCCAGTGGGTGGCCAAGGGGCAGCTGTGTATTGGGAAAATGCATAGAGTTTAGACATGTCATCTGTAGTATTCACACACATGCAGTCCATGAGTGGGAGGCCCTTTACAATGCAGGTCAGAAAAGGGCTGGGAAGAGAGGAGAAACGGGACCATGGGCCACTGGAAGGGGGGTAGAGTAGTGATGGGTAGCGGCTTGAACCACACTGTAGTGCTCCAGCATAGAACTCTGAGGGCTAAGAGTGCTAAATGAAATCTATCTATCTCATTATGAAAGCTAGTTTGCCAAAACAGGAGGGCAGAACCTATCTTAATTAAGCTTCTTCACCTTATAACTTTTACAGTTACGGCAGATATGCCTCCACCTGTACCCTTGCTCCAGTCTCCAAACATGCTAGGGAGAACAGACCTGCAGCCCTTGGCACTCAGCTCACAGTGGCTTGTGCTGGGTATCTTCTGATCTCTCTGGGAGCTCTTAGGACCTAGTCTTGTTCTGCTGATAAGCCTTGAAGGAACTGGTTTTTATGAGACATCATGGTTCTTGGCTCATTCAATATTTACCTTCAGCAAGTCAAGATAACCAGAATTACATAACTCTTGCCTGTGAGCTCAGAAAGAGGTGAAACAAAAGAAGTAGAGATTATCTCAAAGTGGATCTCCTTGGTTAGATAAAGAATCTCTAAATAGACAACTCTAGCATAGTTAATAGTTGGATGACCTTGACTCAAAACCCAAATGCTTAAATTCTGAATTCACTCTCACTCCTGATGGAAGCCACATCAATCATTTACTTTCATTTTCCAGTTTTCTCCTGTATAAATGTCTAATATTTATTCTGAGATTATCTACCAACACATGTTACTAATTTATCATTTGCCTTAAGGATCTTAGGTGTTTCCTTTCAGCAAATATTTGAAGACCACAGGATACAGCAGGAAATACAACACTGAACAAGAAAGACTTATGTTTACCTTTGAGGAACTCACAATCTGGCAAGGACAAGCTCTTTAAACAAACACAGTTAAGAAATAATTCTGCAAGTAAATCGGAATTCTCACAAGTGATACAAAGGAAAGTATGAAGTGCCAAGAGAGTAGATAACAGGGGAACAGAACTGGGTCTGGGGGTGCAGACAGAGCATCCCTGAGGAGCTAACACTTAAGCTGAGGGACATGAAGTGGCACCACCCGAAAGCAAGACTTCAAGAGGAAAACCAAGTGCCAGTCAGACTTGAGGAGGGAAGGAAGCTGGCACGATGGAAGAACAGGAATGAGTGCGGCTGCAGCATAACGTAGAAGGTAATGAGGTAACGCTGGACACACGGGTAAGGGTCAGAGGGTACAGGTTCTGAGAGATTCATATTGAAAATACGGAGTCTCCTTCCAAGTGCAATGGAAGTCTTCAAGGTTTCTGACCAGGAAGCAAATAATCAGAAGCATGTTTTTGAAGATCACTGTAGGAGTGAAACTGAATACTCAGAGCCCAAAGAGTCACAGACATAGCTTCCATTCTACGAGGATTTCAATAACTTTTTAAAAACATTACCAGCATAACAGTAAAATACCCCTTCTGCAAGGAAAATGCAAACTGACCCTTTCATAGATTAAAAGTCCTAGGCTAGGGGTGCCTGGGTGGCACAGCGGTTGAGCGTCTGCCTTCGGCTCAGGGCATGATCCCAGCGTTGTGGGATCGAGCCCCACATCAGGCTCCTCCGCTATGAGCCTGCTTCTTCCTCTCCCACTCCCCCTGCTTGTGTTCCCTGTCTCGCTGGCTGTCTCTATCTCTGTCGAATAAAATAAAATCTTTAAAAAAAAAAGAAAAAAAACAAACAAACAAAAAAAACACCTAATATTTAAAAAAAAAAAAAAGTCCTAGGCTAGTCTTAGGTAGTCAAACTCTATTCCTTGAGAATTCCTTTTCTTTAAATAGGGATTATGTATTAATCAAGCTTGAGAAATGCTGCACTAGGAGTTGGATGGAGAACGGCTTGGAAGGAGGTACAAGTGGCTAAGACAAAAATCTGGAAGTTATGGTGGGGGTGCAAAACCCCTGTAATCTAGACTAGAGTACTAGCAGTAGAGGCAGAAAAAAAGCAGACTGGTTCCAGAAGGTAGAATATTTGACCCTGTGAGTGGTTAGCTCAGTGATGGAAGGAGACAGGGGTATCACGCTTGACAACCAGATTGCAGGTAGATACAGCTAAATTGATGGTTATTAGATAATAAGAGTTAACAATTGTGTGATGCCTATTATGGACTAGATACTATGCTAAGGAATCTTGTGGTAACTCCTCAAACTCTCACAAAACGTAGGGATAAGAATTATTAGCATCTACATTTAACTGATAAACGGAGATTCAGAGAGGTTAAGTGACTTGCCTAAGGTCACACAGCTCTTAATGAGCAAAGAATCACCAATGAAGAAGTAAGTTGGCAAGAGAAGAAAGAGCTTTGATTTGGGGATATGCTAGTTTGAGATTCCTATGAGACATCCAAGCAGAAATGTAGAGAAAGACTTTCCCTATAATTTGGGACTCAGAAGGGAATCCAAGATAGAAATAAAAATGTGGGAAATATTAGTATATTTGTAGACTTCAAACTGGATGTTAGAACACCTAGAGTGTGTAGCATAAGACACAATAGTTTGATACAAAGTCCTGAAGACATATAAATTCACATCCTCTATAATTCAGCCATAGAAAGTGGTTTCAGTGGTTTTTATTTCAATGAACTTTAGAGTGTCCACAGATTCAGAGCACTCACAGGTATGTGCAACCATCACTACAATCAGTTATGGCACATTTTCATCACTCCAAAAAGTTGTTTTGCCTGTTTATACAGGGTCATTTCTCTTTAATTATTGAGTTGTAAGATGTTTTTTATATATATATATGTGTATATATATATATACACATATATATATACACAAAACCTCTTACAACTCAATAATTAAAGAGAAATGACCCTGTATAAACAGGCAAAACAACTTTTTGGAGTGATGAAAATGTGCCATAACTGATTGTAGTGATGGTTGCACATACCTGTGAGTGCTCTGAATCTGTGGACACTCTAAAGTTCATTGAAATAAAAACCACTGAAACCACTTTCTATGGCTGAATTATAGAGGATGTGAATTACTTCTCACAAAAGCTGTTTCTTCAAAAGTGAAGGAAAAACTGGAAGCTATCCCTTACATCTGGAAACAGCTTGTTGGCAGTGTTGGCTGAGGAGTTCGATACAACAGTGGAGGCAGAAGACAACAGTAGAAGCTCAGAAGAGTCTGCCAGCCATTTGACTGTTCCCTGCCCATCCTCTGCTCAGCTCTGAATCAGAGGACTGATCCCTGCAAACGCCTTCCCCAGAGCCCTCTACTGTCTCCTTTGTAGGAGTAATGGAAGGGAGCTGGGTGGTAGGGATTTACAGCTGGTTCCATGGCCTGTCATGTGCCATCCAGGGGCGCCTGGGGATTTGACCCTTGGTTAACTCTCCTAACGTTAACTCAGGGAATTGTTATGAATTTAACTACAGAAGATGCAAAATAAGTGACAATCTAGAAGAAGGCTATTTACTGTTTTGTTGCTGCTGTCCCAGAGAAGGGGAGCCAGTCACAGACACCTGAGGGGCTGTGTAACTAACTAGGTAGGTATTAAAGGTGAAGAGACCCCAGCACTGATGGTTTCCTTAAGCGAGGGTTGTCCACATATGCTCAAGCCTCATGTCTCATGGCCATGCCCATCTCAAGTGCAGAATGACTGGAACATCGGAAGCTGTGCCTGGGAGTCATAACATCTCCTCTGTGTTGATACCCTGCACGCTGAGGAGTTTCATGTCCTGAAGCCTCATTATGGCTAAGTAAACTTGATCCTGGGTGAAGCCTGTTCTGCCTCATGAGTTGGGTTGTCAATTTGCATCCATCTCACTGCTGCTGGAAGACCAGAGCAGACATTGCCGAGGCACTGCCAGGAGAGTGGAGGGTGGGAGAAGAGGAGGGTCTAAGGTGTTTCTCTTCTCCTGAGACATCCCCAGTCGGTCTAAATCCGGCCACCCAGCCCTACTTTCCATGGTTCCATTGCATCCATCAGCCCCTCCAGGGCTGGGATGGTGTCTCTCTGCAGTTGCTAACTAACCTGAGTTGCCCCATTTTCTCCTATTTCCTCTTTCAGCTTGCACAAACCTCAGAAACTAAACCCCCATATTAAAGTACTCTATTGAACTACCTGGTGTCTTTTCTGCTTTCCTAACTGGACCCCGACCAACACAGTTCAAAGCAGGAACGGTCTTACAAAACAGAGCCTTAAGTTAGAATTTTGAAATTGAATGCTTATTTATTTTGGTAGGAATGCAGTTATCACCTCATTGTTAGTAGAAAATGACACAATAATAAACTGTGGCAGGGCTGCCTGGTTGGCTCAGTTGGTTATGCCATGCCTTCTGCTCAGGTCATGACCCTGGAGTCCCAGGATTGAACCGCTTTTCAGCAGGGAGTCTGCTTCTCCCTCGCCCTCTGACCCTTCTCCCCCCACCTTCCACACTTATGTTCTCTCTCTCTCAAATAAATAAATAAAATCTTTAAAAAAATAACCTGTGGCATATGGTGGCATCATACTAGTTTATCTGTCTTCTAGTGTTTCTTAGGGTGAAGGGACCACTGAAGGCAAGATTTTTGGAGATAAGTTAGCTTCTGCAGTTGGCTGTGATTGCAGTAACCATGATTAAGGAGATATGTGGTGAGATGCTGTTTCTGACATCACAGGTCAGCTTACAGGAATAAAATTATAAATTCAAGATCTTAACCTCTCTGTTCAACTTATGGGCAGAAAACCAGACAGCTTCTACACGAGACTGATAAGATGCAGTTATTTCTTATACCCACATGCCAGGGGACTTGGAGAATTAAAGCCACAATCTAATTGTACAGCTTGCAGAATGAAAGTTAAACATATAGCCCCCGAAAGTCCCCGCGGTAAAGACGTAGTCATTGACTAGAAAGAAGTGGGATTCTGAGACTCAATGTGAGTGTTTTGAATATACTTCAAAGAATCTGAGAATCTCGAATCACCCAATCACTTTGAAACTTCCTTTCTTACAGAATTAGATTTTCCCATCCGGACTGAGAAGACTAGCTTTTCTTTGCTTGGAGACCCTGTAATAATCTCATTTGACGCAGTTTTCTTGCAAGAACGTGTCTCCTTAAAGCCTGCACGTGTGATCACTCATTGCCTTGAGAACCATCACTCTTGTCAGATCCCAGTGTGACCCAAGAAGACAGAGGCAAAGTTAAACCCAAGAGAAGCGAGTTTAAACACAAAACTAATTACAAGGTCTTCCTAATTAACATTTGCAAAAACCTAAAAAACATGTGTGGAATTGGCCTAACATCTTGGCATGTTGGACCAAAGCAAAAAGAGTATAATGTTGGACGATGCCAAATGTATCAATATAGATGCAGTTACCAGAGACTATGAAATGTGTGAACTTGAGCAACAGCAAGTGGCTCCACCATTTTTCTTGGTTGGTAGTATGGAAGCTGGACTCAGTAGTGACCTACATGAGTAAGAATGTGATGACCAAAATGCACCATCAAAGGCTTATGGAGATGGCAATATTGAAGAGGATTTTATGAAGGGCAACCCATTCATGTCGACTCTTTCTTCCTCAGAGGACCGTGCAGAGAATGACGTGATGACATTAGGATATGAATTAGTGAGAGGAAATGGCTGGGAATAATGGTGAGAGATTTGGCCATTCCAATGATCTCAGTTGGTATAGTGTCATCCTAAATTATCCAGATTAGATGACAGTACTTAATCATCCAAGACAAGGTTGGAGCAATTACTGTAGTTGGCAACAGAACCAGAATAACAATAGGAATATTTTAACTCACAGAGATCTATGACATCAGCTAATGAATCAGGAAGTATCTAAGAATGAAATAGGTGATCAGCTTACTAAAGTATTACTTAAACTATATTACTGGAAAAAATTCTAAATATCGCATATCGGTATCTACTGCTGCAGAACTCACCACTCCGATACCTAGTGGTTTAACACAATCATTTTCTCATAAATTTTGGGGTCAAAAATTTGAGCTAGGTTTAGCTAGATACTCTATTAATCTTGACCAGGGTTATTCACATTATTTTATTCATCTGGTGGTTCAGCCAATGCTAAATGATCTAAAATCTCCTCACACAACATTGGGCAGTTGGCAGGCTGACAACTAGAATGTTCTCCTCTATGTTTCCAGCAGGCTAGCTCTTGTTCATACACATGGCAGGTCTCAGGACTCAAACACAGAATTCAAAGCAAAAGCAATTTTCAAACTTCCTCTTACAGCACATTTGCTAACTTCTTATTGACCCAAGTAAATGACATGACCAAGGCCAAATTCAAGTCTAATATTAAAGATATGTCCTGTAGGGAGATGGAAATTGTTTAAAACATTAGCATGTAGGTATTATTTAAACACCTGAGATTTAATGAGATTACAAAGGAGAAAGAAGAATTTTATAAATTGAACCTTAGAAGATTACAACTTCTAGAAAATTAAGGTGCATTAGGAGGAACCAGCAAGAGAACACCAAGGAGGATTCATCAGGACAGTAGAAAGAAAGAGAAAAAAACTCCATAGAAGGATGAACTTCTAGCCAAGTAACGTAAGTAAGGAGAAAACAATAATCAGTCTCAGGAGAGATAAATGAGAATTTTAAATCAACATTGAAAGCAGTGGTGTGGAAGTGACTTCTGGTCCTGAAAAGATCAGTTTTAGTGCAGGAGTCCAGTATCAGGCTTACAACTTCTACTTCCATTTTTATATATTTTAAGCCTTTGTCCCATCAAAAATAATCTCTCAGGAGACATAAATAAAACATAACTATGATACTGTACATTAGATCCCCAGAATTTATTCATCCTATAGCTCAGAGTTTGTACCCTTTGACCAACATCTCCCTGATTCCCCCAGCCCGTAGCCCCTGGCAACCACCATTCTACCGTCTGCTTCATGACTTTGACTTTTTTAAGATGATGCATATAAATGATATCATATAGTATTTGTCTGTCTTTGTCTGATTTATTTCATTTAGCATAACACCCTCGAGGTCCATCCATGCTGTTGCAAATGACAGGATTTCCTTCTTTCTCATGGCTGAATAATATTGCACTGTACATACATTCCACATTGTCCTTATCCATTCATCAGCTGACAAGCAGGCCGATTCCATGTCTCGGCTATTAGGAATAATGCTGCAGAGAACACGAGAGTGCAGCTATCTCTTTGGATATATATGCAGGATTACTGGATCATATATGGTAGTTCCACTTTTAATTTTGAGGAACCTCCATACTGTTTTCCACAATGACTATCAATTTACATTCCACCAACATTGCACAAGGGTTCCCTTTTCCCCACAGCCCTGCCAACACTTATCGCTTTAATACCAGCCATTCCAACAGGTGGGTGGTGATATCTCACTGTGGTTTTGCTATGCATTTGCCTGATGATTTGTGGTGCTGAGCACCTTTTCACGTACCTGTTGGCCACTGGTGTGTCTTCCATGGAAAAATGTCCACTTGGGTCCTTTGCCCATTTTCCGATGGGATTATTTGGGGGGTTTTTTTGTGATTAAGTTGTAGGAGTTCCTTATAGATTTTTGATATGAATGCCTTATTAAATATACGGTATCTGAGAAATATATTTTTTACATTCTACAGGTTGCCTCTTCATGCTGTTTATTGTTTCCTGGCTATGCAAAAACTTTCCAGTTTGAAGTAGGCCCACTGGCTGGTTTTTGCTTTTGTTTTTTGTGCTTTGGTGTCGGAGCCAAAACAAATCATTGCCAAGAGCTATGTCAAGGAGCTTCTTTGCTTTGCCTTTTCTGCAGGTCTGTTAGGTCTATTCGTGAGTTTTCTTTAGAGGCATCATGTTCGCCTGCTTTGTGATCTGCCTGCCTTACATTTGTGTCTGTGTGTTTCAAGGAGCAAACTCCTCTCCGTCTTTACAGCCTGTTTTTGACATGTAAAGACCTTTTCCTGTCTGGACTGATGCGATTGCCTCTGGGATCACAGTCACAGTCGTGCAAGGTTGGAACTGGGTCACCTGGCTGCTGCTGGGTGCTCAGCTGGGCCTGCAAACCACAAGCCTATCTTCAGTTGCATGATGTTCCTGGCTCCTGCTGGGTCACTGGACAGGTCTCTGCATTAGTAGGACTGTCCCTGAACCACAGCTGAGAGGGGACGGAGCCAGGTCACAGGGCCACTTCAGGATCTGTAGTAAGACCAAGGTCAGCTGGCCTGCCTCCTAGGCACTGATGGGTGTGTCTCCTCCCAGGTCCCTAGCTGGGTAAGCCTGCTCCCAGACCATGACTGATGTTGGAGCCAGGTCACAGTGCTTCAGGCTCCACAGCCCTAACCAAGGTCAGGAGTCCTATCACCAAAGGCTCAGGTGGGCATGATTCCTTCCAGGTCCCTTGGCTAATGGTGCTATTCACAGGACCAATGCAAAACAGGACTATAGCCAAGTCCACAAGGGGATGAGTCTGTTTTCTGGTCACTATCCGGGACCACGGTCAGTGAGCCTGACTCTTCAGGCTGCAACAGGGAAAAAGGCCGGGAAGAAAATTAGAGTTGGCAATTCTGTGCTTTAGCATTAGTGAATATAAGTCTTCTTTGGTGTGCCTTTTCAGTAAGCTCTCCCTGAGTGCTCCACTGAGGTTTCACAACCTCCTACTTGGAACCCACAGCTCCCACATAGAAGCTTGTGTCCATGGATGGCTGCTAAAATGACTGTTGCTGTTGGCGAATATGAGCAGGGGACCTCCTATTCTGCCATCTTCCTGAGCCATAGCAAACATTTTAAGGCCAAACTGATAGTATTCTCTGATAGTTCCTGGAAGACCTATGATAGACACTTCTCACATGGAGCTTATAGCATCTTTTCTGGCACAGCAAAAATCCATATTTGATGTATATCTCTGTGGTTTTCCTCCTGGGCTATGAAAGTCTCAGGGTACTTATCTTAGAAGAAAAATCATACATCAAAAACCACTATGCCGAAGATCCTCAGTGCCAGGCTCCCCCATCTTGCCTGGTCAATTTCAGTCTTACAACTTCTACCTCCATTTTTGCCCCATCAAAACTAATGTTTCAAAAGACTAAAATAAAACACAACCAAAGTGGAATGGAAAAGAGGGAAATTTAATTTATTCTCATTGGGCTGAAGGCAAGTAAGGAATATGAATCCAAAAATTTGGGATGGGAAACAAAGAACATTATTTCCTCTTCCTCTTTGACCGTACCTTTCAAGCCTCCTTCCTGGTTTATCACAATTTTTGGACAAATATATTTGACCACACCCCTGACGTTGCTCAATATTTGTTTAAGTGAAAGAGGCTGAGGCAAGCTAAAGGAGGAGCTCTCATTACCCTCTGCCATCACCCAATAAATAGCCAGACAAGCCCTCACCATTCCAGAACACTTGGAGAGATGAGACAATCCCACCAGCTGCCCCTAATGGGGCTCCTATTATTTTCTCTTATTCCAAGGCAACAATGTGAGATCTGTGGTGAGTATGCATTGAGCTAAAATTACTCCTAGTGTGATAGTCTTCTAAAGTCTACTGGCAGGGGACTGGTGTAAAGTGACCTGAGAAAAGACCCTATTCCAGTTCTATATGTGATTGGATTCTACAAGTAATGTAAAACGTGACAAGACATGGTGAGGAAAGTTCCATAATGTATGTTGTTTTAAGACGGGTCATAGATTTAATGCTAACTTGCCTAACTCTTCTTCCTATATTCAGATTGTCTCCACCATAACAACCCTATCAAACAACTGTCTATTCTTCTTCATTTTCAATGATAGAATATTCAGGATCCCAGGAATTTTTCAAGATCATAGAAAGCTTTCTTTTGAATTTGAGATGCAATCTATTTTTTTGAAGTTCAACCCATGGGTTTTGGGTTAACCCCTTATAACGAGACAGATAAAAAATAATGTTAATAATCTCTTTCAGGGACACCTAGGTGGCTAGTTGATTAAGTGTCTGCCTTTGGTTCAGGTCTTGATCCTGGGGTCCTGGGATTGAGCCCCCTCATTGGGCTCCCTGCTCATCAGGGGGGTCTGCTTCTCTTTCTCCCTCTGCCCCTCCCCCTGCTCAGGCTCTCTCTCTCTCTCTCTGACAAATAAATAAATTAAATCTTTAAAAATAATAATAATAATCCCTTTTAAACAATGAAGACCTCTCTTGTCACTATTGGGTTTAGATGTTTTAAGCTATACATCTCCCTCCCTCCAACTCTTCACCACAGGACATGGGTACAAGCCCATCATCTCTCCTCTGGGTATAGGATCCCAAGATTGTGTGATTCTATTAAAAAGTACTAAGTAGGAGAAAGAAAATCTGGTTCAGGTGTAGTCTGACCCCCTACTAGCTGAATGATCCAATTTTTCTGAAAATTTTTTTAGCTTCATCCATAAATTAAGGATAATTGGGGAAACGTGTTGAAGCAAGTGCTGTCATGAAGCCTGATGTAGCTTCTAGGTGCATGATTTCTCTTCTTTACATCTTTAACCTGGAATTGAACTTAAACCCAGTCCAAAGATGACTCGTGTTGCCATTGGTGGCTACATGCTCCTGGTATTCTGTAGCCTACAAGAGGAGGTCAACACCACAGAAAGTCTTGTGTTCACACAAGCTAAAGCACAAACTCTGCCAACTCTAATTTTTCTTCCTGGCCTGTCATTTCTTTTGTTGTATCCTAAGAATAGGGGGTCTCTGAGGAGGCTTTGAAATTCAATTCATTGTACAAAATAATTAACTTCATCTTTAGTGATCAAGGAAAATGATGAGTGGTTGACCAGGAACTGAAAAGTCTGTTTCAGTACCAGAAAATCTGCTCAAGTGGATGCTTCCAAAAAATCTCAGCCATGACTCATCAATGGTCCAAGTATTCTTGTAACAAACCAGGACTTTTCTACAACCACTGGTTCAGATCTCCTTGACTCTCTTTTAAAGAGAAGAATGATGGAGGGGCGCCTGATTGGCTTAGTCAGTAGAGCATGCAACTCTTGATCTTGGGGTCATAATTGTGAGCCCCGCATTGGGGGTAGAGAACTCACATTCCTCAGTTCTCTAAATATAGTGACAGAAACTCCAGTTGAGCTAAAAGTGATAATATGTATGGTATTTTACAGTTTATTAAGTGATTTCTTGTTCAATATCTATAAAATAGAGGTTAATATCCACAATTTGAAAATGAGGAAACTGAAGGTCAGGTGGGTTATGGGTTACCTAAGTTGCCCATAGTCATAAGTTAAGGACCAGAGAATCCAGCCAAGTTCTGGCTGAACAAAGTATCCCACTAACTCAAGAGATAATCTGGAGATGGGTAGGATTTTTCTTGGGAGTGTGAACAAAGTACATTTTCTAAAATTTTAATTCATTTATTTTAGAGAGAGAGTCCATGAGGGGGAGGGGCAGAGTGAGAAGGGGAGAGAGAATCACAAGATGACTCAACGCTGAGCACAGAGCCTGACCCGGGGCTCGATCCTACCAACGTAAGATCATGACCTGAGCTGAAATCAAGAGCCAGCCACTTAACCAATTGAGCCACCCAGGCGCCCCTGAACAAAGTACACCTAAAAAAATTTTTTTAAAATTTTATTTTATTTATTTGAGAGAGTGAGAGAGAGAGAGAGAGAGAGTGCATGCACAAGCTGAGGGAGAGGCAGAGAGAGAGAGAGAAGCAAGCTCCCCACTGAGCAGGGAGCCCAATGCAGGGCTCAATCCCAAGACCCTGGGATCATGACCTGAGCCAAGGCAGATGTTCAACCGACTGAGCCACCCAGGCACCCCACATCTAAAATTATTTTAAATGGTAACTAACTCATCTAATTTTCCTCTAGTTCTTGGGATCTCTGGACTCTTTTTACTTCCACAGTAGAATGTGACTCCCCCCTAACCTTCCCCTGAGATTTGGGCATGTTGTAAGCTGACTAGAGGGTTTTCTGAAGGGTGCATGCTGCCGAATAATGATCTTGATGCCAGGCCAGTTGGGCAACCAGACAATTCAGCTCTGGGGGGGGTCAATCTCCACCATAACATAGAAGTGTTTTCTTCTTTCCCTCAGTATTAATAACCTGATTGAGTTCGAAGAAAATGGAGAAGGGAAGAAACTCAATCCAGCAAGTAGAAAGGACTACAGATTGGGAGTCAGAAGACATGTATTCAAGTCTCCATTAAGCTTTCAATTACGGAGGTTTCTTTAAGGACATGATGGCCAGGCCTGATCCTCAAAATCAGAATGATACTAGATCTCCCGGGCAGGACTGATACTCTGCCAGTACACAATAGTAAGATTGAAACAACTGTTAGTACATGGAAACACTTCCATGCTGGTTGGTAAAGGAGTAATACCTGATGTAGCAGAGATTCCAGACCCACCTTCGTACTGTTCCAGCAACATAGCCAGTGACCACTGGATCGCTCTATCTGTGCCATATCGTTACTAAACGTTTTAAGACAAACCCTGTTCCTAGGGTTCCTGTTCCTTAATACATTCTTAGTGTGTATTTCTTATTTCCTCCTTCCTCTACCACAGAGGTAAGCAAAGAAAACTATACTGCTCTAAACCCTCTGATAAGCACAATGATCAATTCAAAATATAACAAAGGAATCCAAGCCGCCAATGTACTGCTGTCCCTCAGACTTGGTGGGTTCCTGAGCCAAAGCCAAGATCAACAGCTGACTGAAAAAGTCCTTCTCGCTACAAGAAGTACAGGTGAGTACCTATATTCTCTGGAAGATTTAGGAAAAGACTTACCTATCCATAAAGATTATCTCCAGCAACAGAACTTGGACAAAATTCTGTGTCCAAAGTCTCCCTGCTACATCTATCCTAGCTGTATAAAACTTGAGGGGACAGAAAGGTACCTCACATCACCAATCCTCTGCCATTTATTCTACAGCTAGGCCTTACTTCTTTGAGTCCTGAAAAACATTTTCCTTCAAAAGGACACAAGGAAAAGCAAAAGAAATTAAAGACCCTTATCCACGAATACTGCTCTGTAAGCTAGCTGAGTTCACAACCAGACAGGGATATGGCCCACAAGTGAGAAAGCAGACAGTAGCAATGTAAACACAAGGAAACAGAGATGAGGACTGGGTTTTTTTGTTTTTGTTTTTTATTTTGATTTGCTTTGTTTAGAGAGAGGGAGGGAGGTACAGAGGGAGAGGGAAAGACAGAATCTTAAGCAGGTTCCACCCTCAGCACTCAGTGCAGAGCCCAATACAGGGCTCAATCTCACAACCGTGAGACCACGACCTGAGCCAAAATCAAGAGTCAGACACTTAGCCAAAATCAAGAGTCAGTCAACTGAGCCACCCAGGCACCCCAGATGAGGACTGGGGTTGAATGCAGGCTAGATGCTGAGTCCTTCATGTCAATACAGGGCTTAGATTTCTTTTTTTTTTTTTTAAGATTTTATTTATTTATTTGACAGAGATAGAGACAGCCAGCGAGAGAGGGAACACAAGCAGGGGGAGTGGGAGAGGAAGAAGCAGGCTCCTAGCAGAGGAGCCTGATGTGGGGCTCGATCCCAGAACACAGGGATCACGCCCTGAGCCAAAGGCAGACGCTTAATGACTGCGCCACCCAGGCGCCCCGGGGCTTAGATTTCTAATTGAGATGGGGGGAAATGAAGAAACCCCTACCTACCTCACAATATTATTCTAAGAATTACAAGAAGCCTGGGAACTTTGATACTCTATAAGGCAAAACACCCAAGTCAATTATTACTATTTTGGTAAGATGGCATCCACAATGAGAGTAAATCCCAAGGTTTTATTACCTTTTTCTTCTTTTAAAAATTTTATAAGGATTGCATGTTTCCTTAAACCTCCCATGATTTCACAGGGAAGACTAAGATCTAGCTTGCATTTATACAGCACGGCTAGAAAAGTCTCCGCTTTGGGGATAAAGAAGAGGACAGTAAAATACTGGTATAGACTGGGGAAAAAAAGAAAGAACTGACAGGCAATGTAAGTCACAAGACAGGAGACCAAAAAAAATCACAAGCATGTACCTTGTTAAACTTGAATACTTTTCTTTTCAGAGCCCTCGTTAACCTCGGGACAGCTTGCCTTGGCTATCCTGGCTTTGGGAGCATGTAAAGGGCCTGATGGAATTCCCAAAACTTCTGAACTGGTCATAGATCTAGAAAATAAATTCCAAGCAGAAATTAAAAATATGGGTAAGAATCAAAATTTCAGAGACCCTGGACAACCTTGTCTTCTCCTCCACTGGTTCAGAACTGAACAAGTTTCCCTTCAGTCTCCATCTCTAAAATATAAGTAACATACCTACAGCACAACGTTGCTGTGAGATTAAATGAATCAATACCTACAAAGCTCTTACCACAGTACCAGGCACACAGCAAACACCGAATATATAGCAGACGCCATCAGTGTCCCAACAAAACCATCATCGTGAAGAGATGTCTGCACTCCTGTGTTCATCGCAGTATTATTCACAATAGCCAATGGACGGAAGCAACTAAGTGTCCATCCACAGGCGAACGGGCCAAGAAAATGTGGTGTGTACCTACACTGGAATATTCTTCAGCCTTGAAAAAGAAGGAAATGTGGTCATTTGTAACAACATGGATGGACCTGAAAGGCGTCGTGCTAAGGGAGATAAATCAGACCGAGAAAGAGAAATCGCATGGTATCACTCACATGTGGAGTCTCACACACACACACAAACTCATAGAACACAGCTCTCTTGTTCTCTAGAAGCTTGGCTTTTAGACAAATAATGAAATACACCAGAAATAGCTGAGCAACACAAGACACTATGTCAGAAGTTCCATGGCATATGATACTAGTAGAAGGGCTAAAGATGGCCCAAAGTACTTTATCACTGGGACAAATAGGCTGACCATGATGGTTGTTACTGAAGTGCATTGTTTTTATTTCAACACCCACCCAGTACTATTATTCGTTAAGTTGCTCTGATCCCATCTCATTTTGAGATGGCCTCCACTTCTTCTACTTCTACTTATAGTTTGAACACATTTGCATTGAAAGTGCAAGAGGCTTAGCTGCAGGAAATCTGTGTTCTGGTCCTAGTTCTGTAACCACCTGAGTATCAGGATGGTATTTTAATCTCTTTAGTGCTGAGTCTCCACAGTTAAGAAATGAAAGGAGTTGAGTTGAATTTGGTGGTTCTTAACAGCCTTTCCATTTCTCAGGCTTGCTGATTCTATGGGCGATCTTCCCCCCTCTATTATTCACCTCTCCTTAAATGTAAAGAAATTCTAATAAATAGATTTATTAGGAATAGATTGAAAATTTATTACTCCAGTATTATTTCCATGAGTAAGGTATTTCTTTCCTCTCCGACAGAAGAACATGATGGTAATCCACTGACTAACTACTACCAGCTCAGCCTGGATGTTTTGGCCTTGTGTCTATTCAGCGGGAAATACTCAATTCCTGAAGTTGCTGAAATCTTCAAACCTGGAAATAAAAATTACTATTTCCATGAACAGTTCTCAGTAGGTGAGTCATTAAACCCAATTCCCTTGGCATAGAGGACATAGTCACTGGTAAGTCTTTTCCTTTGAGTTTTTCTGCCAGTAAGTACTTGGACTTTTTTTTATCCTCTTCACCCTAGTGATCAGGGAAGAGAATTTTCTTTTTGAGAAGAATGGATATTGGGGGGCATTTAAGCATCTTTCTAGATGTGCAATATAGTAGAAAGATCCAGTTCCTACGCTACCCCGTCTTTGAATGACATAACCAATGGATGTGAACTCTGACCTTAATTTTCCCCTCTGTAAAATAAAGCTATATTGCGAGAATCTTCATACAAGACGTTTTAGAAAGTATAAGTATTAGATAAAAGAGAACAGTGGAATTCATTTATCTTAACTTTGCCTGTTTCTCTAATTTATTGGGACCATTTGGATGTGTGGGCTTACTTGGACAACATCACCTCTCCAGGGATAAGGTCCAATATTTTGATCAATAAAGTCTGTATCCCCAACAGAGAAGAACCAGAAATTTTCCCCTGGGTCAACTTACACATCCAAAAAGATTCCCCATGTAAACAGCTAGTATTGCTGCTCAGCCCCAGTGGATCCAGATACACAAGCTCATCTTTCTCCAAAGAACACAAAGACAATCACTGCTCGGTATCTCGAGATAATAAGGAGAATGTGAGATTTTTCATACTCTCTTTCTGAGGCAGAGGGAATGTACAGGGGGAACTAAATAACAAGCCAGAAGAAGACTTTTTCCTCCCTTCGTGCAAACTCTTGTCTCATCCTACTCTTAAGAAGCTTTACTGGAAAACAATTCTCTGAAGTGCTATTTTCTTTTTTTTTTTTTTTTTTTTAAAGATTTTATTTATTTATTCAGCAGAGATAGAGACAGCCAGCGAGAGAGGGAACACAAGCAGGGGGAGTGGGAGAGGAAGAAGCAGGCTCATAGCGGAGGAGCCTGATGTGGGGCTCGATCCCACAACGCCGGGATCACGCCCTGAGCTGAAGGCAGACGCTTAACCGCTGTGCCACCCAGGCGCCCCTGAAGTGCTATTTTCTAATCAGCCTAATGGAAACATTGAAACATTGCAAAGACATATCTTGTTTGGGGTATCATCATGAATTCTCTCAATTCCTTTGCCAATATGGCTGATAGGTGAAAAAAATGAGAACAACCAAGATATAGAAGCGAGAGACTGTTCACGTGTATGAACCTGCAAATCCATATGTGTTTCTATGACCAACGGGTGAGTTACTGAGTACAAGGTACAGGGTTACTCAAAATCTGGAAATATCTGAGTGTATTTATCTTAATTTTGGCTGTTTCTCTAATTTATTGGGACCATTCGGATGTGTGGGCTTACGTGGACAACACAACCTCTGCATGGACAAGGCCCAATATTTTGAACAATGAGGTCTGTATATCCACCAGAGAAGGACTAGAAATTTTCTCCTAGGTCAGCTTACACATCCAAAAAGATTCCCCCTGTAGACAGCTAGTATTGTTGCTCAGCCCCAGTGGATCCAGATACACAAGCTCATCTTTCTCCAAGAAGCCCAAAGAAAATCACCACTCTGTATCTCTGGATAGTAAGAAGATTGTGAGATTTCTTTCAATGGGAGATGGAAGGTACCACACCTAAAGAATCCAGGCAGGAACTTTACATCAAAAACTAGGGATGTACTGTATGGTGACTAACATAATATAATAAAAAAATATTATTATAAAAAAATGACACTGAAAGGAAAAAAAAAAAGGATCCAGGCAGGACCAAGTAACAAGCCAGAAAAAAGATCTTATCCTCCCTTCTTCCAAACTCTTGCCTCATCCTCCCCCTTAAGAAGCTTTCTTGGAAAACAATTCTCTGAAGTGCTATTTTCTAATCAGCCTAATGGAAACATTGAAACATTGCAAAGACATATCTTGTTTGGGGTATCATCATGAATTCTCTCAATTCCTTTGCCAATATGGCTGATAGGTGAAAAAAATGAGAACAACCAAGATATAGAAGCGAGAGACTGTTCACGTGTATGAACCTGCAAATCCATATGTGTTTCTATGACCAACGGGTGAGTTACTGAGTACAAGGTACAGGGTTACTCAAAATCTGGAAATATCTGAGTGGTGAGTGCTGGAGGGATGATTGCTATGTCTTCAAATCCTTCTCTCCATCATCAACCAGCATGACCAATCTTCCCAGTTTGTCTAGATCTCTCCCTCTTTTAGCAATGGAAATTGTACATACCAGGAGACCCTCAGTCCAAGGAATGGTCAGACACCCTATCACCACTGTTTTGTTTCCTGGCAGATACTGGTGCGATGGCTGTCCTGGCTCTGACCTGTGTGAAGGAGAAAATAACAAGAAGGCAGAACCAAACAGATAGCAAATATGCAGACAACATTGTTAATCATACGAGGTCACTGGTAAATGAGATTCTGTCTCAAAAAACAGAAAATGGTCTCCTCGGAAACATATATAGTACAGGAGAAGCTATGCAGGTAAGTTACTGGGTAAAACAGAAGACAGAGAAGGGAGTCATGAAGGAAAGAAATATCTGTAGCCTTTCTTCTCGGACCTCTAAGATATGACCCATTCTGTTTCCTATACTAACTGATTTTACGTGATTCTTGCCCCTGATGGAAATGTATTCTCTCCACCTTAGATCCTTATCTTTCCATGTCCAATGCGACCATGAAGCTTTTCTTGACTACAACTTTTTTGTCATTCTAGAGTCTACTCCAACCTACTATGTTGTTCTATCAAATGCAATTTCACCCTTTGCCATATACCAGCGTTTGGTGCCTACCTCCCAGATTAGATTATTGTTGTCCAAGTCATAAGAGGCAGTGCCAGTAATACCAGCTAGTCTTTATTGCCATGCTCATTGATGCACACAACAACTCAATGAGGAAAATATTATCACCTCCATTTCTCAGAAGAAGTGCATGAGTCACGGAGTATCAGTACCTTGCCTAACATTACAAAGCCAAAGAGTAATTCAGACGTGGATGGAACCTGAATAGTTGGTTGCAAAACTCACACTCAGCACCTACTCTGTCCTGTATATGTTCCTTGAAGTTTGGGGCTTCATTGCTGCACTCACTCACTGATTTACTCAACCTTAACAGGTACATACAAGAAGAGATGAAGGAAGATTTACAGAAAAAATGTCACTGGGTCTTTGGTATGAGTAGGGGTCTGCCAGGCCACCCCAGGATAGGAGGGCTTTCCAAGGGAGAGAGGACAGCAAGGACAAAGACCAGAGGAACGAAAGAACGTAACGTATCTTAGGAAGATCAAGGTGTTCGACGTGGCCAGGGCAGGGTCCTTGGGCAAAACTACAAGGAGCAGCTGGGGGTGTAACAGGTGTCCAGTCACACAGGTTATTTTGACTGTTGGTGCTGGTGTGGCTGTTGTGTGCCTTGCTGAGTTTGGACTTGATAAAACAGTGCTTGCCCGTTCCGGCTGCACATCTGAACCACCTGCAGGAGCTGCTGGAAAACACTCATGTTTAGGCTCCACACCAGCCAGTTAATACAGAAACTTAGAGGGGGAGCATGGGCCTTGGGCGGGTTTAAAACCCTACAGGTGATGTTCATTCACAGCAGGCTTGAGAGCTGCTTGCCTACAAGACAGTTTTTAAGAGGAAATATGATCCTTTCTTTTAATATCCCACAAATGCTTGTTGACTTCTTGGTTAACTTAAAGGGTCTTCGGGAGAAAATGAAAAGAGAAACTGTCCTTCCCTGAGAAACTACAGAGTGATGTCTGCAGAACCAACCCATTTTGGTCCCCGTCTTACTCACTCTGATACCTTCCTGACTTTTCCTACCCCCTCATGCTGTCCCCTCGATCCAGTTTACATCTGCTGCTTAGATAGTTCCTATTCAAGAAGCTATTGGATTCCCCATTGTTAAGGAAATCACGGCAGGCACCTCACCCTGAGGCTCAGGGGTCCACCGATGCGGCCCCCACCTCACTCTCCAGCCTGTTCTTCCACAATCACCCTGAGTCTCCCCTGTACACCAGTCCTGCCAGGCCAGGAGGAATCCCCTGGGGATCTTGCTAAGATGCAGACAGTGTCATCACAGACAGGCCATGCCCTGGCCGCAACTACTCTAGCGTCCTTGCTCATGCGGTCCCCTGGCTGCAGTGCTCCTCTGCTGTCTCCTAATGAAATGCTGTCATACTAGGAGCAGCTGGGGGTGTAACAGGTGTCCAGTCACACAGGTTATTTTGACTGTTGGTGCTGGTGTGGCTGTTGTGTGCCTTGCTGAGTTTGGACTTGATAAAACAGTGCTTGCCCGTTCCGGCTGCACATCTGAACCACCTGCAGGAGCTGCTGGAAAACACTCATGTTTAGGCTCCACACCAGCCAGTTAATACAGAAACTTAGAGGGGGAGCATGGGCCTTGGGCGGGTTTAAAACCCTACAGGTGATGTTCATTCACAGCAGGCTTGAGAGCTGCTTGCCTACAAGACAGTTTTTAAGAGGAAATATGATCCTTTCTTTTAATATCCCACAAATGCTTGTTGACTTCTTGGTTAACTTAAAGGGTCTTCGGGAGAAAATGAAAAGAGAAACTGTCCTTCCCTGAGAAACTACAGAGTGATGTCTGCAGAACCAACCCATTTTGGTCCCCGTCTTACTCACTCTGATACCTTCCTGACTTTTCCTACCCCCTCATGCTGTCCCCTCGATCCAGTTTACATCTGCTGCTTAGATAGTTCCTATTCAAGAAGCTATTGGATTCCCCATTGTTAAGGAAATCACGTCAGGCACCTCACCCTGAGGCTCAGGGGTCCACCGATGCGGCCCCCACCTCACTCTCCAGCCTGTTCTTCCACAATCACCCTGAGTCTCCCCTGTACACCAGTCCTGCCAGGCCAGGAGGAATCCCCTGGGGATCTTGCTAAGATGCAGACAGTGTCATCACAGACAGGCCATGCCCTGGCCGCAACTACTCTAGCGTCCTTGCTCATGCGGTCCCCTGGCTGCAGTGCTCCTCTGCTGTCTCCTAATGAAATGCTGTCATACTGTCAAGGCCTACCTCAAGTACTGCCTTCTCCACCAAGCCTTTCTTCAGGGTCACCAAATGTTTATGTGCTCTTCCTCTTCTGGAACGCCATGGCACTAGCTGCTTCTCTTAAGGCATTCACCTTAGGGGCTCCTTTATGATTGTCTGTTAACAGCATTTATCAAGGGTCTCCTATGTGACAGGTACTGTTCCAGTGTCAAGGCTACACGAGTGGATATGAATACAAGAGTGAATATTTCTCTCTCATTAGAGAAAGTCTGTTCTCATTGATGCCATTACTGGTTGTGTTATTAAGCAATTTCCCACCTCCCCCCAAACTAGTTTATAAATTTCTTGGTGACAGGAAGGTATCCTAGTTGTCCAAGGTGCTTCCCCTGTATGTCTAGCAAATATTTACTGAATTCGTTAGATATAGGCTTTCCCCTTATTTGATGTTTCTCTCATTCATTCTCATTCCCTCTCATTCTTTCTCTCACACGTTAGGCTCTCTTTGTTTCACCAACCTATTACAATGAAAATCAATGGGACTGCCAAAAAACACGGGATAGAGTGCTCGCAGAAATTTCTCAAGGAGCATTCCGTATGCCAACTGCTGCAGCTCAAATCTTACCGGCTCTGATGGGAAAGACCTACCTGGATGTTAACAAAGACTCTTCTTGTGTCTATGGCTCAGGTACTAAAGAGCATAATACCCAAAGCAATGTGAGACTAAGGTGTCCTAAGGGACCGGAAGTGACCAGATAAACCACTAAAGCATAATGGTTCCCAGATAGAACTCAGTCCTCCATGTGTCACCAGTGATTATAACCACCTGAGGATTTGTTCTTAACAGGGTAGTAGATGTTGTTCTTGGTTCAAACACTGATCAACAAGGTAGATTTGATTCAATGGTGTCCATCTCCATAGGGATGTTTTCTGATGGCCAGTTAGATGTTCTGAGCATCATTCCCATTCTAAACTATTATGGTGTCCCTGACTCTCTGTTATGCACAATGAGTGAGCCCTCAGGGAGCTCAGAGGAATATGGGAGGAATATGGCAGTATTACAAGAAAATTAGAGCACGAATCGTATATTCAAACAACTGATTTTTCAAGAAGGGATGAAAGACTTGACTTTTATCTCTGATCATTCCTGGTTCAGCCACTTATAGGTAGGTTTAGGGACCTCAGACAAAATGTTTAATATCAAACTCTAGTTTACTAGTACAAAAAATGCAAATGATAATAGTATCTAATGTTGGTTTTTGTAAGGCCTGAATAAGATAAGCCAAGTAAAATGATCAGTACAGTGCATGGCATTTAATGTCTTTTCAATAAATGTTAAGAAATAAAAAGGCACCCAAGAAAAAAGGGAAGCATTATTGTATGCTGTACCAAAGCAAAACAAAAACAAGAACGAAACGACAGCAACAAAACTGCGAAAACTCAGGAGCCTCTGTGAGAAAAGGAGACAGCGCAACTGAAGTGCTGAAACAGCTGGGAGTGGAGCCGAATCACATTTACAAGCTGGTGCCTATCTGGTTGAGTCACACAAGAGATCTGCCCCTTGGCTGATGATTCTTGCTCCTTGTAGCAAATCCTTCTCTTGGTAAAGGAAAGTAGGGATGGGCGAGGGGCTGGATGGGTAGGTAAACTCGAACATCATTTTTATTATTCTGAATAGTAATTCTTCTCTGCTTTTTTGTCTTTGCCAGATTCCTTCAACATCTCCACTCAGGAGCCTGTATCAGTGACACCCGCTGTCTCACCCTCTGAAATCGAAGTATATTACTCTGTGGTAATCAATAACCAAATAGATAACACCACAGTCTCTGTGCCAAATGGTTCTGTCTTCCTAGATGTGATGGAACAAGCTGAGAAAGAAAATGCAACTCGATTTAGGTATGTCTGTACGGAACCTAAGGTGAAGCTATTTAGTGATTTTGAAAGACTCAGTAAGAATACATATGCACCTGAACAACGTACATTTGAAACACGTCTTCATCAGTACTTTGCTGGCCATCTACATCTCATGGCAGGGGTTAAAAAAAAAGGTGAGACTTGTCATCTTCTAGCACACAGTAGGTACTAAATTAATGTTCATTTAATGGGTAAATAAGTCCCAGGGATCTCTCTTCTGTCAACAAAATTCCTTCAACAAATAGAACCTCTTAGGTCAGTCATTTGGTGTTCAGAACACTGGGTCATTATTTTTGAATCACTGACCCCTTTAAAAATCAGATGAGTGTTCAGTGGAACACTACATACAACAAGAACTTATGATGTACTATATATGCTGGCTAACTGAACATAATAAAAAATTAATTAAAAAACAAAATAAATAAGTAAAAAATAAATAAAAATCAGATGAGTGCAGTGGCTGCTGATCCCAGACAGGTGAACATACACACGAAACTCGTCCTTAAATCAGAGGTTTCACAAATGCCCTGAGTCTCTCCATGCTCCCCTCTTTCAGATTCATGGACCCCTAGATTAAGGTTCCCTGGCCTAAGAAGGTCAAATATTAAAATTAAGATATTAACTTTGCCTCTGAAAGGTATGTTTCATTTGACTCCCTAAATCTAATCAGCATTTACTTTTCTAGTAACAAGAGGTAAGATGCCATAGAGAAAATTATATATATATCATATATATGTACTGAGTAATGGAAATATGATATATATGTAATGTAAATATTATAAAGGTTGCTTTCAAGGGCTCCCAGGAAGGCAGAGAAATGTGACCAGGGAATGTGAAACAGACATTGGCCATGTCACTTTTTAATAAACACAATATGAAATATTAAATTGCTCTTTCCTGTTCTTCTTTCCTAAGAGAAAACCTACTTATTTATGATGACCTAGGATGTGAGGTTAACATTTTCTTCTGCTACTTTAGTATCTTCAACAGTTACTATCTTGGGGTAGAATGTTAGCAGTTGTTGACTACAGAGGGTCTACCAGGAAGGGAGGCTGGGGCAGAAACAGGCATCACTCCTCTAATTTAGCATAGATTGTGGAGTGCCTGCAGCAGAATCACCTGGAGTGTTAACGACACATGCAGATTCCTAGTCCCCACCTCACCTACAGAATCAAAGTATCTGAGGATAGGGCCAGGAAATCGGTTTTTCTCGATAACGGCTTCAAATGACGCTTAGGTATGTTGAAGTTTGAGAAATGCCCATTAAGGTTACCCTTGAAAATTCTAAATTCCTGAAACCCATTTATTGTCCCCACAGTTTCACAGCAGAGGAGAGCTCATGGGGCCCCTACATCACCAGCGTTCAGGGCATAAAGGCCAACACCAATGACAGGACCTACTGGGAGCTCCTGAGCAATGGCAAACCCCTGAGCCAAGGTAAGAGAGAGAGTGCCAAAAAGCCCCACAGAGTGACAATGCCCCAAACACCCAGATGTGAGTGTGTGAGCTTTCGTGGGGAATGTGCCAAGGCGTTGGGAAATTGAGATCCATTATTTGGTGATTTGGTGATGAAATCATTTGATCCAATGGATGCCTGTGTGGTTCAGTCAGTTAAGCATCCAACTCTTGGTTTCAGCTCAGGCCATGATCTCAGGGTTGTGAGATCAAGCCCTGAGTAGGGCTCCACACTCAGTGGGGAGTCTGCCTGAGATTCTCTCCCCATCCCTCTGCCCCTCCCCCTGCTTGTGCTCTCTTTTTCTCTAAAATAAATAAATCAAAAAAAAAAAAAAAAAACAATGGGTAATGGTTATTAAGGAGGACACGTGATGTGATGAGCACTGGGTGTTATATGCAACTAACAAATCATTGAACACTACATCACAAACCAATGATGTACTATATGTTGGCTAACTGAACTTTAAATAAATAAATTAATTAATTAATTAATTAATTAATTAAATAAAATCATTGATCCACTTCTCATTCTTCCTTTTCAGGAGTTGGTAGTTACGTTGTCCATCAGAAAGATCATTTGGAGGTTCGCTGGAGCACATACTAATAAATTCAGACCTTCCTTAGCTGGATCGAATTCTTTTGCAGTAGACTTGCAGGCAGACATTGGCCTCATGCCTTCCTTTTCACTCATCTCAATTTCAATAGGAGGGTCAAAAACCTCCCCTTCTTTCTTTGTGTGTTCAATAAAAGATCAACAGCAATATAAAAAGAGCATTTTCTAATCATTTCATTTTAAAGTGGGATTACTGATAGAGGGAAGACCACCACGGTAAGAGGAAAGAGAAAAGAGATTAGACCACATGTCTACACTGAGTTCTACTCAAGGTTCCACTGCTAACTGTGTTGGGGACCATGGGCAGTGGGTGGGAATCCAGATAAGGTTCTAGATCTAATGTTGAAGCACAAACCAATGAGATCATGTAGAAAATCTGTAGGGAGACAGCTCTCCGAGGCCCAGTTGTAACGGACAAACTGAGAGGACATATGGACCCCAGAAAGGCAGTGGGCAGAGAGAAAAATTCTGCTCTGGAGAAAGAGGAAAGGTGAGACTTCTACATAAAAGACCAGTCCATAAAGTCTCAGGAATAATATCATCCCCTCCTCCAGCTATCTCCCTTGGGTCCCATTTGTTCTTCTCCCACATTTTTTTTCCTTTTACCTCCTCATAAAAATCACTCTGATAGTCATATCATCAAAATACACATGAAAAAACAACACTTTTGATGTTCATTTCAGTAGAATTCACATTTGAAAAAAAATTAAATCAGGGGCACCTACAGATGCCTGGGTGGCTCAGTCGGTTCAGTGGCTGACTCTTCATTTTGGCTCAGGTCATTGACCTTAGGGTCCTGGGATCAGCAGTGTTGGGTTCCTTGCTCATAGGGCAGTCTGTTTGAAGACTGTCTCTCTCTCTCCCTCTGCCCATCCCGCACCTCGCTCGTGTGCTCTCTTGCTCTCTCTCTCTCCCTCTCTCTCTAAAATAAATAAATCTAATAATAAAAACAAATCAGGGGTGCCTGGGTAGCTCAGTCAGTTAAGTGTCCCACTCTTGATTTCAGCTCAGGTCATGATCTCAGTGAGATTGAGCCCCACAGCGAGCTCCACGCTAAGCACCAAGTCAGCTTGAGATTCTTTCCCCTTCTCCCTCTCCCTCCCACTCTGCTCCTTACCTCCCTCTCCCTCTCTCTCTCAAATAAATAAATAAATAAATAAATAAATAAATAAATAAATAAATAAAATCATTAAATAAAGCAACCCCCAAAAGGAAGATGCCTTCAGGCAGAATTAGTTATTTTATCAATGTCTCCCTCATTCCTCCTGTTTCCTTCATAATACTCTTAGCTTCCTCCCCTCCACCGGCAGCCCTGCTTTATAGTTAGGATTTGACCACTGCTTTCTGGTACTGGTCCTCAAACCTCTGGATCAACTCCACCCGATTCTTCATTAACTGGATATGACAGATGCCCTCATAACTAGACAGCAATGGATCCTATCCCCTTTAGTCTGTGTCTCATCTTGAAAGCTCATTTAGAGACAGGAGACCTCCATGGTGCTATTCACATGGGGCAGCAGCTGTCAGACCTATTTTTCTTTTTTATATTTTTTTATAATGTTATGTTAATCACCATACAGTACCTCATTAGATTGTGATGTAGTGTTCCATGATTAATTATTTGCATATAACACCCAGTGCTCATTGCAGCATATGCCCTCCTTAATACCCATTGCCAGGCTAACCCATTCCCCCACACCCCTCCCCTCTGAAACCCTCAGTTTGTTTCCCAGAGTCCATAGTCTCTCATGGTTCATCTCTCCCTCTGATTTCCCCTGCTTCATCTTTCCCTACCTTCTCCTAATGTTCTCCATGCTATTCCTTATGTTCCACATATAAGTGAAACCGTATGATAATTGTCTTTCTCTGCTTGACTTATTTCATTTAGCATAATCCCCTCTAGTTCCATCCAT
Organism: Ursus maritimus; assembly: GCF_017311325.1. Lineage (NCBI taxonomy): Eukaryota > Metazoa > Chordata > Mammalia > Carnivora > Ursidae > Ursus > Ursus maritimus. The sequence goes on along the minus strand of NW_024424786.1, from coordinate 36,044,146 downwards.
GTCGATGCAAATGGTGGGTATTCATCCTTTCTGATGGCTGAGTAATATTCCATTGTATATATGAACCACATCTTCTTTATCCATTGGTCTATTGAAGAGCATCTCAGCTCCCTCCACAGTTGGCTATTGTGGACACTGCTGCTATGGAAATTGGGGTGCATGTGTCCCTTCTTTTCACTACATCTGTATCTTTGGGGTAAATATCCAGTAGAGCAATTGCTCAGTCATAGGGTAACTCTATTTTCAACTTTTTGAGGAACCTCCATAGTGTTTTCCAAAGTGGCTGTACCAACGTGCATTCCCACCAACAGTGTAAGAGGGTTCCCCTTTCTCCACATCCTCTCCAACATTTGTTGTTTCTTGCCTTGTCAATTTTTGCCATTCTAAGTGGTGTAAGGTGGTATCAGAATGTGGTTTTGATTTCAATTTCCCTGATGGCTAATGATGTTGAGCATTTCTTCATGTGTCTGTTAGTCATTCATATCTCTTCTTTGGAGAAGTGTCTGTTCATGTCTTCTGCCCATTTTTTTACTGGATTATTTGTTTTTTGGATGTTGAGTTTGATAAGTTCTTTATAGATCTTGGATATCACCCCTTTATCTGTAATGTCATTTGCAAATATCTTTTCCCATTCTGTAGGTTGCCTCTTAGTTTTGTTGACTGTTTCCTTTGCTGTGCAGAAGCTTTTTATCTTGATGAAGTCCCAAAAGTTCATTTTTGCTTTTGTTTCCCTTGCCTTTGGAGACGTGTCTTGAAGGAAGTTACTGTGGCCAATGTCAAAGAGGTTACTGCCTACGTTCTCCACTAGGATTTCGATGGATTCCTGCCTCACATTGAGGTCTTTCATCCATTTTGAGTTCATCTTTGTCTATGGTGTAAGGAAATGGTCCAGTTTCATTACTCTACATGCAGCTGTCCAATTTTCCCAGCACCGCTTATTGAAGAGACTGTCTTTTTTCCCATTGGATATTTTTTCCTGATTTGTCAAAAATTAGTGGACTATAGAATTGAGGGTCCATTACTGGAGTCTCTATTCAGTTCCATTGGTCCATGTGTCTGTTTTTGTGCCAATACCATGCCAGCTTTGGTGTTTTTTTTGTTTTGTTTTTTTAATAATAATTTTTTATTATGTTATGTTAGTCACCACACAGTACATCCTTAGTTTTTGATGTAGTGTTCCATGATTCATTATTTGATCACAGCTTTGTAATATAGCTTGAAGTCAGGCAACGTGATGCCCCCAGTTTTGTTTTCTTTTCATCATTCCCTTGGTAATCCAGGGTCTTTTCTGGTTCCATACTAATTTTAGTATTGTTTTTTCCAGCTCTTTGAAAAACGCCAATGGCATTTTAATAGGGATGGCACTGAAAGTGTAAATTGTTCTGGGCAGGATAGACATTTTAACAATGTTTATTCTTCTGATCCATGAGCATGGAATGTTTTTCCATCTTTTTGTGTCTTCCTCAATTTCTTTTCTAAGTGTTCTGTAGTTTCTACAGTAGAGATCCCTTGCCTCTTTGGTTAGGTTTATTCCTAGGTATCTTATGGTTTTTGGTGCTATTGTGAATGGAATTGATTCCTTAATTTCTCCTTCTACAGTTACATTGTTAGTGTGTAGAAAAGCAACTGACTCCTGTGCATTGATTTTGTATCCTGCCACATTGCTGAATTACTGTATGAGTTCTAGTAATTTGAGGATACTTTATGTGGATGACATGATACTTTGAGCATGGTTTTATCTGATCTCTAAAGCATTTAGAATGTCTCTGTCCCTTCACCTTAACCCCTTATTGCTTGACCTAAATCAGGTTAATCACATATGATTTTATTCTTACAGATTTGAAACCACGAAGACATCCTGGGGACTTGTCATCTCTTCTATCAACAATGTTACTGAAAGTGTTCAGGAGCGGACATACTGGCAATTCCTTAGTGGCAAAACACCTTTGAATGAAGGTGAGAAAAAGAAGGGAATCTGGGAATTTCTTCCATAGTCTGCAGGCTACTTTCTTTCATTTCCTTATTTCATTTATTCATTCATTTAATCAAATAACCATGAGATTGTATGAATACATATGATACTCGTGTATACAGTGATGACACATATATATTACGTGTGTATGTATGTACACATACATATTATGAATATATATACAGTGATTCGACTGAATGATACATAAATGATGGGTGGATAGATAGATGATAGATAGAACAGGTGGCTGGCTTTCTACAATAGCTTTTTCAAAAATCAAGAATCCTGACTCCACTCTGAGCCAATGGGGACATATTCAGTGACCAAGAAAAGTAAATTGACCTACTTAAAGCAATAAGAGCTGAAAAAAGAAAAAAGCAGATAAAGTGAGAGATAAATAAATAAATAAATAAATAAATAAATAAACAAGTAGAAAAAGTAGTATGTGATCTAAGAAGATGACCACGTTAGGATTTAAAAATTAAACATCAATGTGTAAAACAAAAGCACAGTGACTTCATCGCCAGGGGGAAACAACTATGGGGGATGGAAAACATAGCTCTTCACACGGTGATGTTATCGTATTTCACATGTCAACTCTGTAGGTATTGGTGATTCTCTTTTCTACAGAGAAAGAAACTAAGTCGTGGAGGCGTTAAAGGGACTTGCACAAGTCCTGCATCTAGAGTGGGACTGAGTGATCATTGAGCCCATGCTTCTGAACTGTGGCATGACTGTCCTTCCCCCACAGCTTCACTCAACATTCATTCACCTTCTTGCTCTAACGTTTCTTCAAAATCTCCAAAGAGAAGAATGTGTATGCACGTTTGTGTGGGGAAAGAGGCAAGAATGAAACTCAGACTTCAGCAAAACCTTAACATTCCTTAAAATTCTGCACAGATACTAAAATACCCTCCAAGGTAAAGAGTCATGTGTGAGGTTTTATCTAAGGATGATGTTCCCTAGTCAAGGGGATGTTCATTGTCACCGTGCAGGGAGATGTGAAGCCACACAGAGTCACAGCAGAGCTGAGGCTGCAGCTTTATAAGATGCTTCACTATCCAAGATTACGATGGGACAGATGTTTTCTCAGAGCCTGTCAGGTATTTAACAAAATCTGGCCAGTCAGAATTTGTTCAACTGCAGCAAAGCACATAATAACGATCTCAAGGTTACCTAAGGCTTAGTCAGAAGCCCCTTCTCTTACTTACTAGCTGCATTAGGCAAGGCATCAATCTTCTCAGAACCAGTTTCCAGTGTTAGGAAATGGAAATAGTAAACACCATTGCTTGGCGTAGTGTGAAAACTGGAAATAACATGTTTAAAATGAATAAGTACAATGTCTTCCGCATAGCATGCATTCACAAATGCTAAATATTAGTATTATTAGTTCTCCTACCACCTTCATCTCAAGAATTGCCTGAGAGCCTAAATCACGCTTATTCTCATGTCTGCCAATTGCCTTTTTTCTCTGGGGAAAGAATGGTAAACAGAAAGGCCTCAGACATCCAGAAAGATCTGGGCCTGGAATTACCTTTCCACTGCCCGGTGACTTGAAAGCTAATCATCAGTACTGCCATCATCTAACTTCTCTGCCCCGAAACACAAGAATTCTCAACCCACTGCCCTTCCCTATTTTTTGCAAAATCTTCAAAAGTGAACATGAGTTCCTACCTTGAATGCTCTAAATTTGGCTTAAATAAGTCATTTTATTGCACACTTACTATGTGTCGGGTACTAAATTGGCATCTGGCAGTCACTATTCTTAATCCTGAAAACGTTTTTCAGGGTTAGTATTATCAGTGTGATTTTAGACATAGGGCAAAGGAGGTTCTCACAACTTGAGGGGCTTGTCCAAAGACATGTTCCACATGCAACCCTGAGCCTGGAAACAAAGACCCCTACATCTCAGTTCTGTGCTCCTCCACACGAGTCTAGCTGCCCATTTCACCCTGGGATGACTTTACTCCTCTAGCAAGGGGCTGGTCCTTTGGGAGCTGGGGGTCGTTACACGCACCACGGTCACCTCATGTTCTTCTCTGCTTGTTTCCAGGAGTGGCCGACTACAAACCCTACAAGCATGAGCACATCACCGCCAATTTCACCCGGTACTAAGGGCAAGGTGGGTTCAGATTCTCTCAAACATCGCCGAACGACGGTGGAATCTTTGTTCACTTCGTTTCAAGTCTATGTAAAAAAAAGTGGATATCTACAATGCTACCATATTCCTGGTAAAACATGGAAACCACTATGTAGAATAAATGATTCAAACTCCCCTGGAGTCTTCACATCTGTGACCCATGAAACAAAGTGCGGCTTCTCAAGGCAATGACTGCTGGTCATCGATAAAGAAAGGGGGGGTAATCAGAAGGGGGAATGAAGCATGAGAGTCTATGGACTCTGGGAAACAAACTGAGGGCTTCAGAGGGGAGGGGGTGCGGAATGGGATAGGCTGGTGATGGGTAGTAAGGAGGGCACGTATTGCATGGAGCACTGGGTGTTATATGCAAGTAATGAATCATGGAACTTTACATCAAAAACTAGGGATGTACTGTATGGTGATTAACATAATATAATAAAAAATACTATTATTAATAAAAAATAAAAATAAAAAAAAAAAAGACCTCGAGTGAGGGGAGAAGAGAGAGCCCAGCTGATATCTTTGGAGTTTATCCTGATCTTCTTGATTAGTTAATGAACACATTCCTTGATTTCTACAAATGAAATGATATATTTAAAAAAACCCAATTTTTTTCTTATTCCAAGTATATTTTTATATACTTTACAGATACACATATTTAATAGATAAATATAACTCATAGTATGTAATATAAAATTTAATATATTGTATATATTAAATATAAATGTATATTTAAAATCCCATCCCACATATATAATATATAGATAGATCCATAATCACACCCTATATATATATGAAAGAAAAATTAAACTTTCAAAGACAATCTTAACTCTAATCTCTGCTGGCAGGAGTCAACACTGGGACCAAGTTTCTCATGAAGGATATGAAATTGTATCAAAAGACCTAGAATACACTCAACTTCAACCCCCAAAATCCCAATTCTGAAATTATACAAAGGAGAGAATCATAATAGGGCAGATACACAAGAATCACAATGTGCGCCGAGGCAATTAGACAGCAAACCTTAGAGATGCAGCCTCAGCACACTTCCTAATACTGACCCCGAGGCAGACAGATTCACCTGCCCCGTCACACGTCTCCCCTCCCAGCTGCTCAGAGTAAGAGCCTGCCCTCTGGGAACAGGGGTTCCCGGGAGAAGCAGGTGTGAACCACCAGCCCAAGCCCTCATCCCGAACATACCTGTTGGGTACCTCGCTGTACCCCAGGAAGGCGAGCGCTGGTACCGTGCTGGAAGGCACCCTCCGGGGTGTGAGTAAGCATCTCTCATAACACGCCCTGAGAGCCATAATACGGAAAACACGGAAACAGACTACATGTCCCACAACAGGGCAATGGATAGGTAAACCCTAGCGGACCCATAGGATGGGATACGTTAAGTCACCGAAATTCTGAAATTCCACATATGAGTGAGATCACACAGTATCCGTCTTTCTCTGACTGACTGACGTCACTTAGCATTCCACCCTCTAGATCATTCATGCAAATGGCACGATTTCATTCTTTTTATGGCTGGGTAATATTCCATTGCATACATAGGCCACATCTTCTTTATCCGTCATCTGTGGATGAACACTAGGGCTGCTTCCAGACTTCGGCAATTGTAAATAATGCTGCTATAAACATAGGGGTGCATATAGCTTTTTGAATTAGTGTTTTGATTTTCTTTGGGTAAATATCCAGTAGAGGAATTACTGGTTCGTATGTGGAATTTAAGAAACAAAACAGAGTGCCTGGGTGGCTCAGTCATTTAAGCATCTGCTTTCAACTCAGGTCATGATTCCAGGATTTCACCTCAGCCTCCCTGCTCAGTGGGGAGCCTGCTTCTCCATCTCCCTCTGACCCTCCCCCCACTGGTGCTCTCTCTTTCTCTCTCAAATAAACAAATTTTTAAAAGTCTTTTTAAAAAAGAAACCAAACCGGGGCACCTGGGTGGCGCAGTCGTTAAGTGTCTGCCTTCGGCTCAGGGCGTGATCCCGGCGTTATGGGATCAAGCCCCACATCACGCTCCTCCGCTGTGAGCCTGCTTCTTCCTCTCCCACTCCCCCTGTTTGTGTTCCCTCTCTCGCTGGCTGTCTCTATGTCTGTCAAATAAATAAAAATAAAATCTTTAAAAAAAAAAAAAGAAACCAAACAGATGAACAAAGAAAAAAGAGACAAACAAAAAACGAGACTCTTAACTACAGGGAACAAACTGGTGTTGCCAGAGAAGAGCTGGGGGGTGGGGATGGGTGAAATAGATGGAGAGGATTGAAAGTACACTTTTGGTGATGAGCACTGATAATGTATGGAAGTGTTGAATCACTACATTGTATACCTGATATCATTATATTACTTATATGTGAATTATACTTGATTTTTAATGTTAATTAATTTTTGTTTATTTTTTTATTATAATAATATTTTTTATTATATGTTAGTCACCATACAGTACATCCCTGGTTTTTGATGTAAAGTTCAATGATTCATTAGTTGTGTATAACACCCAGCACACCATGCAATACGTGCCCTCCTTACTACCCATCACCAGCCTAAAATTAATTTTTTAAAAAGAAGTATGATATACTATAAAAATTAGTTTTTTAAAGATTTTTATTTATTTATTTAGAGGGGTGAGAGGCAGAGAGAGAGAGAGGGAAGGACAGAAGCCCAAGCAAACTCCACAGTGAGCATGGAGCTGGACCCGGGGCTTGATCCTATGACCCTGAGATCATGACCTGAGCTGAAATCAAGAGTCAGATGCTCAACCGACTGAGCTACCCAAACACCTGTATTAAATTAATTTTTTTAACTGTCAGTAAAATTCGTGTTGAAGATAAATACTTGCTGACATAGAGACATTCGTGATGCACTGTGATGCCATCCGTGCCAGAGTACAGAGTGGTTACCTGTGTGATGGATTGTTGGTGACTGCTTTTGTTTGTCTGCTTCTCTGTTGTCTACATTTTCTCCATTCAGTATAATAATTGAGCAACTGGAAAATGGGAAAAATTACTTTTAACAAAGATGACCTTTTGTATTCTACAATAAATTGGGCAATAAAAGGAAGGAGAGAGAGAGTGTGTGTGTGTGTGTGTGTGTGTGAGAGAGAGAGAGAGAGAGAGAATACTGCCCCCCAACTTTTGCAATTAACTGGGTGTGTTCATTTGTTTTTCTCCCAGCCAGGCTAGGGCACAGGCAAGCAGGCTGACAATGGATCTGTGACAAGTTGCAATTGCATCTTGAGGAAGTGCTGTAATAAAAGGGAGTCTCCGTGTGCTCATTATTGCTTCAAGTAGAATGACCAAGCATGGGTTTGGGTATGGTTTCAGGGACTAACATAAGCGTTGTTGCGACCTCTACTGGACATGGCTGGTAAAGCCTAAACTTCCTTTAGGGAAGTGGTCAAATTTCTGCATGATCGTTTTTTGTGAAGATGCCGGGGAGAGGAAGGAAGATTGCTACCAAATCCACTTGTACTTCATAGGAAACAAACTGAGGGTTGCAGGAGGGGCAGAAGGTGGGGGATGGGGCAACTGAATGATGGACATTAAGAAGGGCACGGGATGTAATGAGCACTGGTATTATGTAAGACTGAGGCATCACTGAACTCTACCTCTGGAACGAATAACACACACTATGTAAATTAATTGAATTTAAATAAAAAAACAAATAAATCTCAAAAAAAAAATGAAAGGTGTGCAAGAAAGCTCAGCAAGGATGTAGATAAATAGGTACTCTGATACATTATTGGTGAAGATCAATCCCTTCAGAAATTTCCATTATCTCTACCCCACCAAGGTATATGTCAGCAATCACCCTCCTACAGCCCACTGATCTATATCTGAAGGGTCTCCTGACTGAGGTTTTACTAGACAGTGGTAAACGACCCCTCAAGGTCCTGGAAACCTTAGAGACTTACACTATCCCACACCTCCCTCCCAACTTGCAGGTATATATAATCAGTCACTCCTCACAACCCCAGTACAGCTCTTTCTGCCCACGGGTCCTGTCCCTGTGCTTTAACAAAAACCACCTTTTCGGAACTGAAAACATCTTAAGAACTCTTTCTTAACCGTTTGCTCCCAGACTCGAAAACAGCACATCAGCATCATTGCTCTCTTAGAAATGCTATACACCATACGGAAGTTAAACCGATGAAGAAGCTAATACTAACTAGCCCTTTGAGAAGGTTCTATGAGCTTCCTGGGGTGAGGAAGTTCCATGCTGATTTATTACACTATGATATTATGATGAGAATCTGATAAGCAAAAACCCAACATTTTTATTAAAATGAGATGGTGTGCACACATACGCATACACGGACACAGACAACATGTGTGTGGGTGCCATTTACACCAACACCCAGACCTGCAACTAGGCTACAGGTTTCTGTTATCTCGTGATTTTTAAAATAAGAAGCCTAAAAACTGAGATGCCAGGTAATTTTTATACCCATGGCCAAATACACAAATCCCAGCGGATATAGAGCTGGATGATACAAAAACAGTGCCTGGTAGCTATACTCTGCTTTTTAGATTTTCCAAGTGCTCCCAGAGGACTGGTTCTCCACTGGCTCAGGCATTACAATCAGCCACAGGGCTTAGTTCACCATAGGAATTCCTGAACCCCACCTTTAGAGTTTCTGACTTAGTAAGCAGGGACCAGATACTTACATTTATACGAAGGTCTCAGTAACATCTGATGCAGGTGGTCTGAAGACCAACTTCTGGGAGATTTTAGCAAACCTGTTCCAGTAAAAGTAAGAACGGCACGGTTTTTATCATACTAGCTGTGTGGCAAAACATTTCATCCCACAACATCAGTTTCTTACAAATAAGTACCATGGAACTACCAGAAAAGGAGTGTAAATAAATAAAGAGCTGTGAGAACTGGAAGGAGGAAAATCATTTTTAGGGACCAAGGAAGACCTCACGTCCCTCCTACCATTTTCACAACACTTTATTCATACTTCTGATACCTCAACATTAGCTATTGTATGCTCATCATATTGTCCCTACCTAAATATAAATTCCTAAAGAACAGGAGCAGTGGCTTTTCCTCTTTGTATCCTCATAGTACCTGGCACGACTCTTACAAAGAAAAACAGACATCATTTATCATAGTTACTATTTAAATGTAAAACTCTACGTTTATTTTTTAGTTCTTTTAAAATAAACAATGAGGGGGAAGTTGGGGGGGGGCACCAAAAAACTTAGAGACCAATCAAAGAGAGATTGTATTGACACTTTATTTTTCATCCAAAACAAATTTTTTTATTAAGTTCAATTAGCCAACGTATAGTACAACATTAATTTTTGATAAAGTGTTGAATGATTCATTAGTTGCACAGAACACCCAGTGCTCATCAGATCACAGGCACTCCTTAGTGCCCATCGCCAGTTACCCCTTACCCGCATCCCCCTCCCTTCTGCAACCGTCTATTTGTTTCCCAGAGTCAAGAGTCTCTCATGGTTTGTCTCCCTCTCTGATTTCTTCCCATTCAGGTTTCCTTCCCTTTCCCTATGGTCCCCTGCCCTATTCCTTTTGTTCCACATATGAGTGAAACCATATGATAATTGTCTTTCTCTGCTTGACTTATTTCACTCAGCATAATCCCCTCCAGTTCCATCCATGTCGATGCAAATGGTGGGTATTCATCCTTTCTGATGGCTGAGCACTATTCCATTGTGTACAGGAACCACACCTTCTTTATCCAGTCATCTGTTGAAGGACATATCGGCTCCTTCCACAGTTTGGCTATTGTGGACATTGTTGCTATGAACACTGGGGTGCATGTGCCCCTTCTTTTCACTACCTCTGTATCTTTGGGATACCCAGTAGTGCAACTGCTGGGTCATAGGGTAGCTCTATTTTTAAGATCTTGAGGAACCTCTATACTGTTTTCCAAAGTAGCTATACCAGCTTGCATTCCCAACAAGAGTGTAAGAGGGTTCCCCTTTCTGCACATCCTAGCCAACATTTGTTGTTTCCTGTCTTGTTAATTATGGCCATTCTGACTGGTGTTAAGGCGGAATCTCATTGTGGTTTTCATTTGCACTTCCTTGATGGCAAGTGAGGTGGAGCAGTTTTTCATGTGTCTGTTGGCCATCTGTATGTCTTCTTTGGAGAAGTGTCTGTTCATGCCTTCTGCCCATTTTTTGACCTGATTATTTGTTTTTTGGGTGTTGAGTTTGAGAAGTTCTTTACAGATCTTGGATATTAGCCCTTTATCTGTAATGTCATTTGCAAATATCTTCTCCCATTCCGCAGGTTGCCTTTAGTTTTGCTGACTGTTTTCTTTGTGGCACAGAAGCTTTTTATCTTGATGAAGTCCCAAAATTTCATTTTTGCTTTTGTTTCCCTTGCCTTTAGGACTTACCTTGAAAGAAGATGCTATGGCTGATGTTGAAGAGGTTACTGCCTATGTTCTCCTGTTTTGATTTCACATTAAAGTCTTTCACCCATTTTGAATTTATCGTTGTGTATGGTGTAAGAGAATGGTCCAGTTTCATTCTTCTTCATGTAGCTGTCCAATTTTCCCAGCACCATTTATTGAAAAGACTGTCTTTTTTCCATTAGACATTCTTTCCTGCTTTGTCAAAGTTTGGTTAACCATAGAGCTGAGGGTCCATTTCTGGGTTCTCTATACTGTTCCATTGATCTGTGTGTCTGTTTTTGTACCAGTACCATGTTGTCTTGATGATCACAGCTTTGTAATATAGCTTGAAGTCAGGCATTGTGATGCCCCTAGCTTTGGTTTTCTTTTTCAACATTCCCCTGGTGGGTCTTTTCCGGTTCCATACAAATTTTAGGATTGTTTGTTCCAGCTCTGAAAAATGTCGATGGTAGTTTGATAGGAATTGCATTGAAAGTGTAGATTGCTCTGGGCAGCATAGACACTTTAACAATATTTATTCTTCCAATCCATGAGCATGGAAAGTTTTACCATCTCTTTGTGTCTTCCTCAATTTCTTTCGTAAGTGTTCTGTAGTTTCTAGAGTAGAGATTCTTCACCTCTTCGGTTAGGTTTATTCCTAGGTATCTTATGGTTTTTGGTGCTATTGTAAATGGAATCAATTCCTTAATTTCTTTTTCTTCTGCCTCATTGTTAATGTATAGAAATGCAACTGATTTCTGTGCATTGATTTTGTATCCTGACTCGTTGCTGAATTTCTATATGAGTGCTAGCAATTCTGGGGTGAGTCTTTTGGGTTTTCCACATAAAGTATCATGTCATACGCAAAGAGTTTGACTTCTTCTTTCCCAATTTGTGTGAATCATTATCTTCTCTCTCAAAAATATACTTTGATGGTTCTCCAAGTTAACTGGTTTTCCTCTTATCTCTCACTGCCTCCCATTAAGTCATATGGCCCATCTGCTCTTCCAGATGGGTACCCCAGCTGTTCTTTTACGACTTCACATGAAACCACATTGCAACAGGTTATCAACTATTGTCCCTTATCTGATCGTATCTCCTCCTCTCACAATACTGCTAGGTAAGTTTTCTTAGCTACTCCTTAGTTCAATTCTGTCTTCAAAATTCCAGAGCTTCCCTACAGCCATCCTGGTGAAACAGACTCAAACTCTATTCTACCTCCCACATCAACCTCACCCAAAGACACCCACCCCCATCTAACAGCGGCTCGTCCAAAGACTTCAGACCTAAAAACATCTAGGACCTTTTAATCCTGTTTGCATAATATGTCTCCAGTACCTTATGCAGACCATACAGGTTCTGGAGAAAAGGTACCTGACTCAGAAGGACCTTCAGGGTCCTATCATCACTTTGGTACCTTCAGAGAAGGTACCATGCAGCTCGTGGTGGTTACTTCTATCTTGACAGGGCCACAGAATATGAAGATATTTGGTTTAACACTATTCTGGGTATGTCTGTGAGGGTGTTTCTGGATGAGATTAATATTTGACTGTAGAATGAATAAAGCAGATCGCCCTGCCTAGTGTGGGTAAGCCTCATCCAAGTCAATTGAAGCCTGAATAGAAAAAAGAGGCTGACTAAGAGGGAACTCCTCCTACCCCATTGCCTTTAAGTAATAACAAAACACTAAATTTTGGAGGTTTTGTTTATAATGAATAAAGGCTCTCTTCAAGCTGCCTTAAATGATGGATTATTGCAAACAACTGACAGGCTTCAGTTATACTAACACAAGCAGTTGATCCTCTCACATTTTCCTTTTTTAATTTATTAGGTTAGTCACCATACAGTACTTCATTAGTCTTTGATGTAGTGTTCCATGATTCATTGTCTGCGTATAACACCCTATTCCCTGAATGCACGTTGCCTTGAACGCTGGCCAGATGAAGGTTTTTCTGGCAGTAGGCGGTCTGCACCTCCTTTTTTCTCTGATTTGGACTTGCTCTGGAGAACAGCCAGGTATTTACAGGGTAACAGGAGAGATGGTGGGTAACTGATGATCAATAATGAGGCTGCTTCTTTGGCTTTCCAAATCGGAATGTTTCCATCTGCCGCTACATTGCTAATAACTAAGGGTCGGCACTAAGTGACCTGCCTTGTTTCCCACCTGGCTTCACCACAGGTAGCGTCCTTTGTCCAGCAATACCCTTTCCCCCTTTAAGGATAGCTTATCATACTAGAAGGAAATTGGGGCTGGTCACTTAGATAGAAGTTTCCAATATATCTGAGATGCAAGGGTTATCTTGGCTTTAGCTGTGGAGAATGAGGCCTGGACAGAAACCTTGAAAAGACACATTCACTGTATATGTGTCAAATGCTTGTCTCTGGATTCTCAGCTATTTCAGAGGGACCTTTCCTTTTTCAGTTTGGTAAATCGAGATGCCAGTAACTGGAATTATGTGTAGCAGAAATTTTAATCATGAGCCCAAGAGAGTTATATCCTAATAGATTTTCAAGATACAGAGTCTGGTCCACCTCCAGAATCCAGTTATTTGAAATACACACATAAGGACTTCAGGATGGAGATTCCTAATGCTATTTCTAGAGAAAAGCTAAATGATCTCTTACAGCTGGACAGACCAACTCAAAATTCTGATAGACACAGGTCCTATATACCACAGGGTTTTTTTCTTTAAGATGTCCTATATAGGGAAGATCTGGGGGACATAAGAATGTAGACATCTGGGGCCCACTCCACATTCAAAGAATTGGAATTCTAGGATCACCTGGGTGGCTCAGGTGGTTAAGGTCCAACTCCTGATTTCAACTCAGTTCATGATCTCAGGGTTGTGGGATCGAGCCCCACGTTGGGCTCGGTGCTCAGCTCAGAATCTGCTTTTCCCTCTCCCTCTGCTCCTACCCCTACTTGAGCTTTCTCTCTCTATCCCTCCCTCTCTCTCTCAAATAAATAAAATCTTTAAAAATAAATAAAGAAAATAAAGAACTGGAATACTGAGAATTTGGCCAAGGAATTTGATTTTTAACAAGCACTAACGTTGACTCCACAATACAATTTTAATAAAGAGTCAGTGACTTTATCACTTCTTGATTCTAACCACAATTGGGGCTCAACATGAAGTCACTTTTTAAAAAAGATTTTATTTATTTATTTGAGAGACAGAGAGAGAGCATGAGCCAGGGGGAGAGGCAGAGGGAGAAGCAGACTCCCCCTCAGCATGGGGCCCAACACGGGCTCCATCCCAAGACCCTGAGATCATCACCTGAGCTGAAGGCAGACACTTAACCAACTGAGCCACCCAGGCGCCCTTGAAGTCACCTTATGTTCATAGTAGAGAAAATTAACTCTCAGAAAATTTGGCAAGATCTTTCCATTCTTTCCCGCCACATATGAGTTCATGTTACTATCTTCCGGATGCTAATTTCTCTGAGATCTTACCACTACTATCCTGGAACTCTTCCAACTATCTATATAACATATTAACTGGATGGAGAACATGTATCTTTAAACTATTAGGTCTAAAACAAGATGCATGCATTTTCTTAAATCTCAAACTTGCCTCTTTCCAGTTTTCTTCATCTCAGTTAATTTTGTACTTCAGATTCCCTTAGAATTTTGTAATTCAGATTCCCTTAGAATTATCACTTTTCCTCCCCAGCCCCACATGCCTATGCGTCCAAAGTGTTTCTAGAATCCCACTGGTTCTTTCCATCTCTTCTACAGAAACTCAAGTCCAAGCTGCCAACAGCAGGTCCTGTCTATATGAATTTCCCTGTAAGTGTTCTCCCTGATTCCACTCCAGGCCAACAACCCACTCTCCTTCTACCCACTAGAATGAACTTTTAAAATTATCAGTCAGATCCTCCTTACCCCATATCATGCTCACTGTGGTTCATTACATTCTGGTTAGAATGTGGTTACACTGAACTATCTGTTCTTGGAAGTCACCAACCAGAGTCTTTGCATTTCTTAATCTCACTGCCTAGAATGACAGGTGACTTAATGCCTGAGTCATCCTCTGTGTAAAGGGAGAATATCTCGTCTACCTACCGAACATGAGCCAAAAAGGGAGAGTGGACAGCCCAATCATTTTATGTGAACTCACATTAATGATTGTGATACTAGATTCTCCAGTAGATGGAAATTGCCAGCAGCAAAAGATGGCTTTTTTAAATTTAATTTCAATTAACCAAGTATAGTATATCATTGGTTTTTGATATAATGTTCAATGATTCATTAGTTCAATATAACACCCAGTGTTCATGATATCACATGCCCTATTTAATGCCCATTACCCAGTTACCCCATTGCCCCATCCACCTCCCTTTCCACATCACTCAGTTTATTTCCTGGAGTCAAGAGTCTCATATGGTTTGTCTCCCTCTCTGATTTCTTCCCATTCAGTTTTCCCTCCTTACCCCTATTGTCCTCTGCAGTATTCCTTATATTGCACATATGAGTGAAACCGTATGATAATTGTGTTTCTCTGATTGACTTATTGCACTCAACATAATACCCTCCAGTTCCATCCATGTCAATATAAATGGAAGGTTTTCATCCTTTCTGACGGCTGGGTAGTATTCCACTGAGCCACATCTTCTTTATCCATTCATCTGTTGAAGGACATTTTGGCTCCTTCCACAGTTTGGCTATTCTGGGCATTGCTGCTATGAACACTGGGGTCCATAAAAATGGCTTTAAGACTATGAACAGTTTACCCCTAAAAGCTAATCAATCCCACTAGAGGTTAACCTTCCAGTGGTTCTATACCTGCCTCCTTAAGAAAGCAGATAATTTCTTTCTCAGATTTTCCAATTCATCTTCTAAATTATCAGCAGTGTCAAATTATTCTGGGATTTAACTGCCGGATCTTATATTTCACCACCCAACTTCTTGACTGTTGGCAACCGTGAATGCTTCAACCAAAAATATTATAGCTTCAGTTGTCTGTTGGCTGGTTGGGTATAATACCTCTTCAAGCCACCAGCTCTTTCCAATCTTTTATCAGCAACACTCGATTGGCTTCATCCTAGGGACCCCTCTTCATCACAAGTCTCAAGTTTTACTTCTATTCTAGTTCTCCTAAAAACAGCCCCTTGTGATCAGGGAGAGTCTGCACATGTTTCCCTCTTTCTCCGCAATAGGTAATATTGTTCATGTATTCTTTTAACAAATACGCATTGAGCATTTATTGTGGGCTTTTCTTGGCTCTAAAAAAAAAAACAGCAATGAACAAAACAGACCAAAGCTTCATTCTTATGGACCTTACATTCTCGTACAAAGAACAATGTTTCAGAGAATATAATTACTAGGTCCAGTTAGTAGTAAGAGAAAAGTAGTATAGCAAAGGTACACTAGGTTAAGCCATGATCACTAAATCTCTATACCAACTTTGTTTTAGTTTGGTAAAATAACTGTATTGGTTAAGAAAATAACAAGATTAAATATAGATATTAAGCTTAGAAGGTAGGTTTTGCTTTCCAGAAGTTTAAATTGGGAATGAGGGTAGGCAGACTATTGCCCATAATTTACCATTATAAATGCCAAAGTGGAGATGACCTTCTATTTAGAACCGTAAAACAGGGCATCTACCATCTTGTTTGGGTTAATTTTCATCCACGGATACCATCTCCTGGATTCTTCTTGGCGGTAGGAGGGCATGTTACGTTTCAAGGGGCAAAGTAAGACTATGAACATCACCTCTAAAATATATTCTCCCCTACCAAGGCGGGGGGCGAGGATGCCTTGTATTGTTAACTAGCTCTGAGCTTCCCTGACGTTCCATCGTACCACTATATTCTCTGACAATTTTTCTTTTCTACCTCTCAGTAGTGTATACACAATGTAGCCCCTCTTTGTTCTTAGCCAGGAGTAAGCCAACTGCATTTCATAACAATTTACCTATGGCCTCTGATGAAGTGTTCCTGGGAGATCAATGTCCTGTAACCTCAGTCCATCAGGATTAAAAAAGACTTGAAGAGGAAGGAGGAGGAGGAAGAGGAAAAGGAGAAGAAAAGAGGGAGAATATGATCAGACAGGTGAAGAGAACAGAGCAGTACCCTAGATTCTGGGTATAATTTGGTCTGTTCGTTAGAAGAAACAGCATTCCAAAAATTGTAAAGAAAGAAAAATATATATATACAAAAATAAAATTAAATACAATGAAAAGACAGAATGTAACTGTAAAAATGAAAATTAAAAAGGTTTTAAAAAGAGTTGCTAAAATAGGAAATTCGTTGAAAAAGGAAAGAAAACAATTTTAAATTGAAACACTAAAAGAATTGCGGGGGGGAAAATCATGAATTCTATACGCTATTTTCCCCTAGGGCTGAAATTCCTCAGTTCTGTGTGATCAGTAAACTGGGTCTTAGCCAGATGTTCCTGCCGATCGTCTGGGGGAGGGGCCTGTTAAGCTGATTGTCCGGTGTCTTTGCCCTGGGCGGAGTTGCACTGCCCTTGCCTGGGGCCTGGCTGAGTAAGCTGCTCCAGTTTGCTCTATGTGGCTTTTGTTCCTTGCAGGCTTTCTGTGCCACTTTAGAGGATGAGAATGAGAATGGCAGCCTCCCAGTCCTCAGCCCTGGAGCCGAAAGCAGCTCCCCCCTCCCCGCTCCTTAGTACAACCTCAGGGGAAAGCTGTCCATCACTCCTGTCTCCCCGGCCTCTGTCCAACTTCATGCTCACCCAGCCTCCGACTCAGCATTTCTCTCTCAGGCATGCAACCCGATTTCAAGTCCCTGAACCCTGCAAACCACTCTGGCACATATCTGCGCCCTCCTCCTGGGAGAGAAAGGTGGGTTTTACCGTGGTTCTGCTGCTTGCTGGGTCTCTGCTCAGAGAGCAGCTGACACCCCACAGCAGTTTGCAGTATATGGCAACCCCAAGCTGAGAGCCCAACCCTGGGATCGCTGATTGCAGCTGGCTTCCCTGCCCCGATGCCTGGGAACCCTGCCACACTCGGGCACCCCCCCCCCACCCCCAACTCCCGGTCTTCCTGTGACACCAGGTTTCCTGAGACCACACTGTCCCAACTAGGTTTCTACCCTGCTTCACCACCTGAGCAGCTGTCGCAGGGACATCCCTCCCTGGAGCAGCCTTCTGAAAGTTCTGACTTTGTGCTCCATTGCTGTAACACTTTCCAGCACAGGCTTTTGGAGGCTCCCTACCCCGCGGTTTATATTCCCATATATGGCCTCAGATTCCCTTCTCTGCACCTCCTACCTTACAGAAAGTGGTTGCTTTTCTAGTTGTAGAATTGTAGCTGTTCTTTTCTTAGATTGCCAGTTAAGTTTGCAGATGTCCAGCATGATTTGATAGCTATCTAGCTGAGTTCCTGGGACAGACAAAACTAAGGTCTCCTACTCCCCTGCTATCTTGGACTCTTCACCCATCATTTACTTTTAGCTTCCAGTTTTCTCCTGTATAAACATCTAATATTTATTCTGAGATTGTCTAGCAACACATGTTACTAATTTATCATTTGCCTTAAGGATCTTAGGTGGTTCCTTTCAGCAAATATTTGACAAACCTCAGGATACAGCAGGAAATACAACAGTGAACAAGAAAGGCTTATCTTTACCACTGAGGAACTCACAATCTGGTGGAGACAAGCACATTAAACAAACACAGTTAAGAAATAACTCTGCAAGTAACATATTGGAATTCTCACAAGTGATACAAAGGAAAGTATGAAGTGCCAAGAGAGTAGATAACAGGGGAACAGAACTGGGTCTGGGGGTGCAGATAGAGCATCCCTGAGGAGCTAACACTTAAGCTGAGGGACATGAAGTGGCACCACCCGAAAGCAAGACTTCAAGAGGAAAACCAAGTGCCAGTCAGACTTGAGAAGGGAAGGAAGCTGGCACGATGGAAGAACAGGAATGAGTGCGGCTGGAGCATAACTTAGAAGGTAATGAGGTAACGCTGGACACACGGGTAAGGGTCAGAAGGTACAGGTTCTGAGAGATTCACGTTTAAAATACGGAGTCTCAGGGCACCTGGGTGGCGCAGTCATTAAGCGTCTGCCTTCGGCTCAGAGCTTGACCCCGGCGTTCTGAGATCCAGCCCCACATCAGGCTCCTCCTCTGGCAGCCTGCTTCTTCCTCTCCCACTCCCCCTGCTTGTGTTCCCTCTCTCGCTGGCTGTCTCTCTCTCTGTCAAGTAAATAAATAAAATCTTTAAAAAAATAAAAATAAAATACGGAGTCTCCTTCCAAGTACAATGGAAATCTTCAGGTTTCTCACCAGGAAGCAAATAATCAGAAGCATGTTTTTGAAGATCACTGTAGGAGTGAAACTGAATACTCAGAGCCCAAAGAGTCACAGACATAGCTTCAATTCTATGAGGATTTCAATAACTTTTTAAAAACATTACCAACGAAACAGTAAAATACCCCTAGTGCAAGCAAAATGCAAACTGACCCTTTCATAGATTAAAAGTCCTAGGCTAGTCTTAGGTAGTCAAACTCTATTCCTTGAGAATTCCTTTTCTTTAAATAGGGATTATGTATTAATCAAGCTTGAGAAATGCTGCACTAGGAGTTGGATGGAGAACGGCTTGGAGGAGGTACAAGTGGCTAAGACAAAAATCTGGAAGTTATGGTGGGGGTGCAAAACTCCTTGTAATCTAGACTGAGTACTAGCAGTAGAGGCAGAAAAAAAGCAGACTGGTTCCAGAAGGTAGAATATTTGACCCTGTGAGTGGTTAGCTCAGTGATGGAAGGAGACAGGGGTATCACGCTTGACAACCAGATTTCAGGTAGATACAGCTAAATTCATGGTTATTAGATAATAAGAGTTAACAATTGTGTGATGCCTATTATGGACTAGGTACTATTCTAAGGAATCTTGTGGTGACTCATCAAACTCTCACAAAACTTAGGGGATAGAATTATTAGCATCTAAAAATTAAAATGCTAAAACTTAGCATTTTACTGATAAACTGAGATTCAGAGAGGTTAAGTGACTTGCCTAAGGTCACACAGCTCTTAATGAGCAAATAATCACCAATGAAGAAGCAAGTTGGCAAGTGAAGAAAGAGCTTTGATTTGGGGATATGCTAGTTTTGAGATTCCTATGAGACATCCAAGCAGAAATGTAGAGAAAGAATTTCCCTATAATTTGGAACTCAGAAGGGAATCCAAGATAGAAATAAAAATGTGGGAAATATTAGTATATTTGTAGACTTCAAACTGGATGTTAGAACACCTAGAGTGTGTAGCATAAGACACAATAGTTTGATACAAAGTCCTGAAGACATATAACATTCAAAGTTTAAAAAAATATATTGGTAATGAGTACAAAGAAGCAGTCAATAAAGCTGGGAATGTAATCAGGGTGTGGAGTTTGATGCTATTGTCACAGAAGGGAAGAATGTGTCTCAAATTAGTGAGTCAACTACACTTAGAGCTCCTAAGAGTTGAGGTAGAAAAGACAACCCACAGAATGCAGAAGATATATGCAAATCACGTATCTAATAAGGGAGTTGACTGCAGAATATTAAAAAAAAAAAACTCTTACAACTCAATAATTAAAGAGAAATGACCCTGTTTAAACAGCCAAAACAACTTTTTGGAGTGATGAAAACGTGCCATAACTGATTGTGGTGCTGGTTGCACATACCTGTGAATGCTTTTTTTTTTTTTTTTTTAAGATTTTATTTATTTGACAGAGAGAGACACAGTGAGAGAGGGAACACAAGCAGGGGGAATGGGAGAGGGAGAAGCAGGCTTCCCGCTGGGCAGGGAGCCCGATGCTGGGCTCGATCCCAGGACCCTGGAATCATGACCTGAGTCTAAGGCAGACACTTAACAACTAAGCCACCCAGGCACCCCTCTGTGAATGCTCATATCTGTGGACACACAAAAGTCCATTGAAACAAAAACCACTGAAACGACTTTCTATGGCTGAATTGTAGAGGATGTGAATTATTTCTCACAAAAGCTGTTTCTTCAAAAGGGAAGGAAAAAACCGGAAGCTGTACATTACATTTGGAAACAGCTTGTTGGCAGTGTTGGCTGAGGAGTTCGATACAACAGTGGAGACAGAAGACAACAGTAGACGCTCAGAAGACTCTGCCAGCCATTTGACTGTTCCCTGCCCATCCTCTGCTCAGCTCTGAATCAGAGGACTGATCCCTGCAAACGCCTTCCCCAGAGCCCTCTACTGTCTCCTTTGTAGGAGTAATGGAAGGGAGCTGGGTGGTAGGGATTTACAGCTGGTTCCATGGCCTGTCATGTGCCATCCAGGGACGCCTGGGGATTTGACCCTTGGTTAACTCTCCTAACGTTAACTCAGGGAATTGTTATGAATTTAACTACAGAAGATGCAAAATAAGTGACAATCTAGAAGAAGGCTATTTACTGTTTTGTTGCTGCTGTCCCAGAGAAGGGGAGCCAGTCACAGACACCTGAGGGGCTGTGTAACTAACTAGGTAGGTATAAAAGGTGAAGAGACCCCAGCACTGATGGTTTCCTTAAGCGAGGGTTGTCCACATATGCTCAAGCCTCATGTCTCATGGCCATGCCCATCTCAAGTGCAGAATGACTGGAACATCGGAAGCGGTGCCTGGGAGTCATAACATCTCCTCTGTGTTGATACCCTGCACGCTGAGGAGTTTCATGTCCTGAAGCCTCATTATGGCTAAGTAAACTTGATCCTGGGTGAAGCCTGTTCTGCCTCATGAGTTGGGTTGTCAATTTGCATCCACCTCACTGCTGCTGGAAGACCAGAGCAGACATTGCCGAGGCACTGCCAGGAGAGTGGAGGGTGGGAGAAGAGGAGGGTTTAGGGTGTTTCTCCCTTGAATCTCTTCTCCTGAAGCATCTGCGGTGGGTCTACATCCAGCCACACACCCTACTTTCCAGGTTCCAATGCAACCCTCAGCCCCTCCAGGGCTGGGATGGTGTCTCTCTGCAGTTGCTAGACTGAATTGCCCCATCTTCTCCTACTTCCTCTTCCAGTTCCCACAAACCTCAGAAACTAAACCCCCATATTAAAGTACTCTATTGAATTACATGGTATGTTTTCTGCTCTCCTAACTGGACCCCGACCAACACAGTTCAAAGCAGGAGCAGTCTTACAAAAAAGAGCCTGAAGTGAGAATTTTGGAATTGAATGCTTATTTATTTTGGTAGGAATGCCGTATCACCTCATTGTTAGTAGAAAATGACACATTAAAACCTATGGCAGGGCTGCCTGCGTGGCTCAGTTAGCTAAGCATCTGCCTTCCACTCAGGTCATGACTCCAGGGTCCTGGGATCGAGGCCCTATTCAGCGGGGAGTCTGCTTTCTCCCTCTCCCTCTGCCCCTCCCCACCTGCCACTCCCCACTCATGCTCTATCTCTCAAAAACTAAAATCTTCTAAAAAAAATCATAACCTGTGGCATCACACTAGTTTATCTTTCATCTAGTATTTCTTAGAGTGATGAGCCTATTGAAGGCAAGATTCTTGGAGATCAGTTAGCTTCTGCAGTTGGCTGTGATTGCAGCAACCATGATGAAGAGGAATATGTGGTGAGATGCTGCTCTGACAGCACGGGTCAGCTTACAGGAATAAAATTATAAATTTAAGATCTTACCCTCTCTGTTCAAGCTATGGACAGAAAACCAGACAGCTACTATATGAGCCTGACAAGATGCAGTTATTTCTTCTATCCACAGGCCAGGGGACTTGGAGAATTAGAGCTACAATCTAATTGTACAGCTTGCAGAATGAAAGTTTAGCATATAGCCCACCAAAACTCCATGGTAAAGATGTGGCCATTGACTAGGAAGAGGTGGGATTCTGAGACTCAAGGTGAGTGTTTTGAATATACTTCAAAGAATTGAAACTCTTGAATCACTTTGAAACTTCCTTTTTCACAGAATTATATTTTCCTATCACAACTGAAAGGACTAGCCTTACCTTGCTTGTAGATCCTGTAATAATCTCACTTGATGCAGTTTTCTTGCAAGGACATGCCTGTTCTCCTTAAAGCCTGTGCTTGGGATCTTGCCTCAAGAACCATCACTGTTGTCAGTGTGACCCAAGAAGACAGGGGCCAAGTTATACCCAAGAGACGATAGTTTAAACACAAAAGTAATTACAAGATCTTCCCAATCAACATTTGCAGAAACCTAAAAAACATGTGTGGCATTGGATTCTTGATGTATTACACCAAAGAAAACAGAGTGTAATGTTGGATGATGTCAAACTTATCAAGATAGATGCAGTTATCCGAGACTACAAAATGTGCGAACATGAGCAACAGCAATTGACTCTACCGTTTTTCTTGGTTGATAGTATGGAAGCTGGACTCAGTAGTGACCTACATGAGTAGGAATGTGATGCCCAAAATGCACCATCGAAGGCTTAAGGAGATGGCAATTCTGAAGAGGACTTTATGATGGGCAACCCATTCACCTTGACTCTTTCTTCCTCGGGAGAGAGTCCAGAAAATACTCTCTTCATGATGACATGGGAATGAATTAGCAAGAGGAAATAGTTGGGAATAATTGTGAGAGGTTTGGCCATTCCAATGATTAGTTGGTATGTCATCCTAAATTATCCAGATTAGATGACAGTACTTAATCATCCAAGACAAGGTTGGAGCAATTACTGTAGTTGGCAACAGAACCAGAATAACAATAGGAGTACTTTAACCCACAGAGATCTATGACATCAGCTAATGAATCAGGAGGTACCTAGGAATGAAATAGGTGATCAGCTTACTAAACTATTGCCTAAACTATATTACTGGAAAAAATTCTAAATATCGCGTATCGGTATCTACTGCTGCAGAACTCACCACTCCGATACCTAGTGGTTTAACACAATCATTTTCTCACAAATTTTGGGGTCAGCAATTTGAGCTAGGTTTAGCTAGATACTCTATTAATCTTGACCAGGGTTATTCACATTATTTTATTCATCTGGTAGTTCAACCAATGCTAAATGATCTAAAATCCCCTCACACAACATCAGGCAGTTGGCAGACTGACAACTAGAATGCTTGAGTTCTCCTCTGTGTTTCCACCAGGCAAGCTCACCTTCATACACATGGAGGGGGAGGGGGTCTCAAGATTCAAACCACAGAATTCAAAGCAAAAGCAATTTTCAAACTTCCTCTTCCATCATGTTTGGTAACTTCCTATTGACTCAAGTACAGGACATGACCAAGGCCAAATTCGAGTCTAAAATTAAATATACTCCTGAATTTTTTTTATTATGCTCAGTTAGCCAACATACAGTACATCATAATTTTCTGATGTAGTGTTCAACGATTCATTAGTTGCATATAACACCCAGTGCTCATCACAACACGTGCCCTCCTTAATATCCACCACCCAGCTACCCTATCTCCCCACCCCCCTCCCTACTGTAACCCTCAGTTTGTTTCCCAGAGCCCAGAGTCAATAGCATGGAGGACCACAGGGGAAGGGAGGGAAAAATGAATGGGAAGAAATCAGAGAGGGAAGCAAATCATGGAGATAGAAATTTTTAAAACATCAGCATGTAGGTATCATTTAAAGCCTTGAGATTTAGTGAGATTACTAAAGGAAAAAGAAGATTTTTAGGAATTGAACCCTAGAATATTACAACTTTTAGAAAATTTAGGAGGAACCAGCAGGAGAATACCAAAAAGGATCCAACAGGACAGTAGAAAGAAAGAGAAAAAAAAACTCCATAGAGAAGGATGAACTTCTAGCCAAGTAAAGTAAGTAAGGAGAAAACAATAAACAATGTCAGGTGAGATAAATGAGAATTTTAAATCAACATTGAAACCAGTGGTGTGGAAGCGGCTTTTGATCCTGAAAAGATTAGTTTTAGTGGAGGGGTCCAATATCAGGCTTACAACTTCTACTTCCATTTTTATATATTTTAAGCCTTTGTCCCATCAAAAATAATCTCTCAGGAGACATATATAAAACATAACTATGATACTGTACATTAGATCCCCAGAATTTATTCATCCTATAGCTCAGAGTTTGTACCCTTTGACCAACATCTCCCAGATTCCCCCGGCCCGTAGCCCCTGGCAACCACCATTCTACCATCTGCTTCTATGACTTTGACTTTTTTAAGATGATGCATATAAATGATATCATATAGTATTTGTCTTTGATTTATTTCATTTAGCAAAACACCCTCGAGGTCCATCCATGCTGTTGCAAATGACAGGATTTCCTTCTTTCTCATGGCTGAATAATATTGCACTGTACATACATTCCACATTGTCCTTATCCATTCATCAGCTGACAAGCAGGCCGATTCCATGTCTCGGCTATTAGGAATAATGCTGCAGAGAACACGAGAGTGCAGCTATCTCTTTGGATATATATGCAGGATTACTGGATCATATATGGTAGTTCCACT
This sequence comes from Ursus maritimus, assembly GCF_017311325.1. Lineage (NCBI taxonomy): Eukaryota > Metazoa > Chordata > Mammalia > Carnivora > Ursidae > Ursus > Ursus maritimus. The sequence continues at coordinate 36,019,290 of NW_024424786.1, read as the reverse complement.
TTTAATTTTTGAGGAACCTCCATACTGTTTTCCACAATGACTATCAATTTACATTCCACCAACATTGCACAAGGGTTCCCTTTTCCCCACAGCCCTGCCAACACTTATCGCTTTAATACCAGCCATTCCAACAGGTGGGTGGTGATATCTCACTGTGGTTTTGCTATGCATTTGCCTGATGATTTGTGGTGCTGAGCACCTTTTCACGTACCTGTTGGCCACTGGTGTGTCTTCCATGGAAAAATGTCCACTTGGGTCCTTTGCCCATTTTCCGATGGGATTATTTGGGGGGTTTTTTTGTGATTAAGTTGTAGGAGTTCCTTATAGATTTTTGATATGAATGCCTTATTAAATATACGGTATCTGAGAAATATATTTTTTACATTCTACAGGTTGCCTCTTCATGCTGTTTATTGTTTCCTGGCTATGCAAAAACTTTCCAGTTTGAAGTAGGCCCACTGGCTGGTTTTTGCTTTTGTTTTTTGTGCTTTGGTGTCGGAGCCAAAACAAATCATTGCCAAGAGCTATGTCAAGGAGCTTCTTTGCTTTGCCTTTTCTGCAGGTCTGTTAGGTCTATTCGTGAGTTTTCTTTAGAGGCATCATGTTCGCCTGCTTTGTGATCTGCCTGCCTTACATTTGTGTCTGTGTGTTTCAAGGAGCAAACTCCTCTCCGTCTTTACAGCCTGTTTTTGACATGTAAAGACCTTTTCCTGTCTGGACTGATGCGATTGCCTCTGGGATCACAGTCACAGTCGTGCAAGGTTGGAACTGGGTCACCTGGCTGCTGCTGGGTGCTCAGCTGGGCCTGCAAACCACAAGCCTATCTTCAGTTGCATGATGTTCCTGGCTCCTGCTGGGTCACTGGACAGGTCTCTGCATTAGTAGGACTGTCCCTGAACCACAGCTGAGAGGGGACGGAGCCAGGTCACAGGGCCACTTCAGGATCTGTAGTAAGACCACGGTCAGCTGGCCTGCCTCCTAGGCACTGATGGGTGTATCTCCTCCTAGGTCCCTGGGTGAGCAGGACCGTTCCCAGACTGTGGCTGATGTTGAAGCCAGGTCACAGGTGCTTCAGGGTCTGCAACCCTAACCACAGTCAGCAGACCTATTCCCAAGTTTCAGGTGGGCATGATTCTTTTCAGGTCCCTTAGGTGATGGTACTACTCCCAGGACCAATGGCAAAGAAGGCAAGAGCCCAGTCCACAAGCGGATGGGGATCTTTTCTGGTCTCTATCCAGGATCATGGTCAGTGAGCCTGGCTCCTCAGGGTGCAACAGGGAAAAAGGCCAAGAAGAAAAATTAGAGTTGGCAAATTCTGTGCTTTAGCATTTGTGAATATAGGTCTTTCTTCTTTGGTGTGCCTTTTCAGTACAGCTCTCCGTGGTGGTTCCACCAAGCCACGGCTCCCACATAGAAACTTGTGTCCACACATGGCTGCAAAAATGATTGCTGTTGTGGGGAGTATGAGCAGGGGACCTCCTATTCTGCCATCTTGCTGACGCACAGCAAACATTTTAAGACCAAACTGATAGTATTCTCTGATAGTTCTTGGAAGACCTATAATAGACAACACTTCTCACATGCAGCTTGTAGCATCTTTCCTGGCACAGCAAAAATTCACATTTGATGTATATCTCTGTGGTGTTCCTGCTGGGCTATGAAACCCTAAGGGCACCTATCTTAGAAGAAAATCATACATCAAAAACCACTATGCCAAAGATCCTCACATGCCAGGCTCCCCCGTCTTGCCTAGTTCAATTTCAGTCTTACAACTTCTACTTCCATTTTTATATGTGTTAAGGCCTCGCCCCATCAAATCTAATGTTTCAAGAAAAATAAATAAAACACAACCAAAGGTGGAATGGAAAAGAGGGCAATTTAATTTATTCTCATTGGGCTGAAGGTAAGTAAGGAATGGGAATCCTAAAGTTTGGGATAGGAAACAAAGAACATTATTTCCTCTTCCTCTTTAACCATACCTTTCAAGTCTTCTTCCTGGTTTATCACAATTCTTGGACAAATACACTTGACCACACCCCATGACATTGCTCAATATTTGCATAAGTGAAAGAGGCTGAGGCAAGCTAAAGGAGGAGCTCTCATCTCTGCCATCACCCAATATATAGCCAGACAAGCCCTTGCCATTCCAGAACACTTGGAGAGATGAGACAATCCCACCAGCTGCCCCTAATGGGGCTCCTATTATTTTCTCTTATTCCAAGGCAACAATGTGAGATCTGTGGTGAGTATGCATTGAGCTAAAATTACTCCTAGTGTGATAGTCTTCTAAAGTCTACTGGCAGGGGACTGGTGTAGAGTGACCTGAGAAAAGACCCTATTCCAGTTCTATATGTGATTATACTCTATGAGTAATGTAAAACGTGACAGGCCATGGTGAGGAATGTTCCATAATTTATATTTTTTTAAGAGCAGTCATAGATTCAATGCTAACTTGCCTAACTCTTCTTCCTATATTCAGATTTTCTTCACCATAGCAATCCTACCAAGCAAGTGTCTATTCTTCTTCATTTTCAATGACAGAATATTCAGGATCCCAGGAATTTTTCAAAATCATAGAAAGTTATATTTTGAATTTGAGATGTAATCTATTTTTTTGAAGTTCAACCCATGGGTTTTAGGTTAACCCCTTATAACGAGACAGATAAAAAATAATGTTAATAATCCCATTCAAATAACAAAGACTTCTCTCTTGTCATTATTGAGTTTAGATGTTCCAAGGTACATATCTCCCTCCCTCAACTCATCCCCACAGGATATGGGTACAAGCTCATCATCTCTCCTCCAGGTATAGGATCCCAAGATCGTGTGATTCTATTAAAAAGCACTAAGTAGGAGAAATAAAAACTGGTTCAGGTGTAGTCTGACCCCTTACTAGCTGAATGATCCAATGTTTCTGAATTTTTTTTTAGCTTCATCCATAGATTGAGGATAATTGGGGAAACGTGTTGAAGCAAGTGCTGTCATGAAGCCTGGTGTAGCTCTCAGGGCCATGATTTCTCTTTTTTATGTCTTTAACCTTAAATTGAACTTAAACCCAGTCCAAAGATGACTCATGTTGCCATCGGTGACTACATGCTCCTGGTATTCTGTAGCCTACAAGAGGAGGTCAACGCCACAGAAAGTCTTACGTTCACACAAGCTAAAACACAAACTCTGCCAACTCTAGTTTTTCTTCCTGGCCTGTCATTTATTTTGTCATATCCTAAGAGTAGGGGGTATGTGTGGAGGTTTTGAAATTCAATTCATTGTACAAAATAATTAACTTCATCTTTAGTGGTCAAGGAAACTGATGAGTGGTTGACCAGGAACTGAAAACTCTGTTCAGTACGAGAAAATCTGCTGAACTGGAATTTCCACAAAATCTCAGCCATGATTCATCAATGATCCAATTGTTCTTGTAACAAACCAGGACTTTTCTAAAACCACTGTTGCAACTCTTGATCCTGGGGTCATGATTCTGAGCCCCACATTGGGGGTAGAGAAATCACATTGCCTCAGTTCTCTAAAAATAGTGATAGAAAATCCGGCTTCAGAGGGGAGGGGAGTGGGGGAATGGGATAGGCTGGTGACGGGTATTAAGGAGGGCACGTTCTACACAAATAATGAATCATGGAACTTTACATCAAAAACTAGGGATGTACTGTATGGCGACTAACATAATATAATAAAAAAATTATTTAAAAAAAAGGAAAGAAAGTCCAGTTGAGCTGAAAGTGATAATATGTATGGTATTTTACAGTTTATTAAGTGATTTCTTGTCTAATATCTATAAAATAGAGGTTAATATCCACAATTTTAAAATGAAGAAATTGAAGGTCAGGAAAGTTATGTAAGTCACCCGTAGTCATAAGTTAAGGACCAGAGAATCCAGCTAAGGTCTGACTGAACACAGGGCTCATGCTCTTCTCAGTATCCCACTAACCCAAGAGATAATCTGGTGATCGGTAGGGATTTTTCTTGGGAATGTCAACCACGTATATTTTTTTAAAATTGTATTTATTTATTTTAGAGACGGACAGAGAGAGAGAGAGAGTGACAGAGAAAGTTGAGGAAAAGGCAGAAGGAAAGGGAGAGAGAGAATCTCAAACAGACTCTGAGCTGAGCGTGGAGCCCAACTCGAGGCTCGATCCCACAACCGTGAGATCATGATCTGAGCAGAAATCAGGAATCGGCTGCTTCACCAACTGAGCAACTCGGACACCCCTGAACAAAGTTCATTTAAAAATGTTTTAAGTGGTAACTAACTCTTCTTATTTTCCTCCAGTTTTTGAGGCCTCTGGACTCTCTTTTTACTTCCACAGTAGAATGTGACTCCACCATCCTGTCCCTTGAGATTTGGGCATGTTGTAGGATAAGAGTTTAGGGTTTTCTGAAAGGTGCATGCTGCCAAAGAGTGATCTTGATGCCAGGTCAGTTGAGCAACCAGACAATTCAGCTCTGGGGTCAATCTCCACCATAACATAGACGAGTTGTCTTCTTTCCCTCAGAATTAATAAACTAATTGAGTTAGAAGAAAATAGAGAAGGGAAGGAACTCAATCCAGCAAGTAGAAAGGACTACAGATTGGGAGTCAGAAGACATGTATTCAAGTCTCCATTAAGCCTTCAATTACGGAGGTTTCTTTAACCTCCAATGACATCCAGGCCTCATCGTCAAAATCAGGGAATGATACTAGATCTCCCAGGCAGGACTGATACTCTGCCAGTACACAATAGTAAGATTGAAATAGCTGTTAGAACACGGAAACACTTCCATGCTGGTTGGTAAAGGAGTAATACCTGATGTAGCAGAGATTCCAGACCCACCTTCGTACTGTTCCAGCAACATAGCCAGTGACCACTGGATCGCTCTGTCTGTGCCACATCGTTACTGAACGTTTTAATACAAACCCTGTTCCTAGGGTTCTTGTTCCTTAATACTTTCTTAGTGTGTATTTGTTATTTCCTCCCTCCTCTACCACAGAGGTAAGCAAAGAAAACTATACTGCTCTAAACCCTCTGATAAGCACAATGATCAATTCAAAATATAACAAAGGAATCCAAGCCGCCAATGTACTGCTGTCCCTCAGACTTGGTGGGTTCCTGAGCCAAAGCCAAGATCAACAGCTGACTGAAAAAGTCCTTCTCGCTACAAGAAGTACAGGTGAGTACCTATATTCTCTGGAAGATTTAGGAAAAGACTTACCTATCCATAAAGATTATCTCCAGCAACAGAACAGCAAAGATTATCTGTGTCCAAAGTCTCCCTGCTACATCTATCCTAGCTGTATAAAACTTGAGGGGACAGAAAGGGACTTCACATCATCACATCTCTGCCATTTATTCTACAGCTAGGCCTTACTTCTTTGAGTCCTGAGAAACATTTTCCTTCAAAAGGACACAAGGAAAAGCAAAAGAAATTAAAGACTCTTACCCACTAATACCGTTCTGTAAGCTAGCTGAGTTCACAACCAGACAGGGATATAACAAACACATGAGAACCTGACAATAGCAAGGGAACCACAGTGAAATAGAGATGAGGACAGGCGTTTTTGTTTTTGTTTTCAGAGAGATGGGGAGGGACCGAGGGAGAGGGAGAGAGAGAGAGAGTATCTCAGCACTCAGTACAGAACCCAACATGGGGCTCAATCCCACAACCCTGATACCATGACCTGAGCCAAAATCAAGAGTCAGACATTTAACCAACTGAGCCACCTAGGCACCCCAGATGAGGACTGGCTTTGAGTACAGGCTCCCCCCTGAGTCCTTCATGTCAATACTGAGCCTTAGCTTTCTAATTGAGATAATGGGGAAATGAAGCCACGCCTACCTACTTCACAATATTATTGCAAGAATTATGAGAAGCCTGAGAATTTTGACATTTTATAGGCAGAAAAACTAGGTCAATTATTACTATCTTGGCAAGATGGCACCCACAAAGAGAGTAAATCCCAAGGTTTTATTATCTATTTTTCTTCTTTTAAAATTTTTATAAGGATTGCATGATTCCAAAAACCTCCCATGATTTCATGGGGAAGACTAAAATGTAGCTTGCATTTATACAGCACTGCTGGAAAAGGTTCTGCTTTGGGAATAAAGAAGAGGACAGTAAAGTATTTGTATAGAGTGGGAAAAAAGAGAGAATTGACAGGCGATGTAAGTCACAAGCAAGACAGGAGGCCAAAAAAATCACAAGCATGTACCTTGTTAAACTTGAATACTTTTCTTTTCAGAGCCATCGTTAACCTCGGGACAGCTTGCCTTGGCTATCCTGGCTGTGGGAGCATGTAAAGGGCCTGATGGAATTTCCAAAACTTCTTCTGAACTGGTCAGAGATCTAGAAAATAAATTCCAAACAGAAATTAAAAATATGGGTAAGAATCAAAATTTCAGAGACCCTGGACAACCTTGTCTTCTCCTTCACTGGTTCAGAACTGAACAAGTTTCCCTTCAGTCTCTCCTTCTCCTCTTTATTCTATTCATCCCATATATCTTCATAGATCACTTTTCCTTCTTCCCTCTTTTTTTTTTTTAAGATTTTATTTATTTATTTGACAGAGAGACAGCCAGCGAGAGAGGGAACACAAGCAGGGGGAGTGGGAGAGGAAGAAGCAGGCTCATAGCGGAGGAGCCTGATGTGGGGCTCGATCCCAGAACGCCGGGATCACGCCCTGAGCCGAAGGCAGACGCTTAACCGCTGTGCCACCCAGGTGCCACCCAGGCGCCCCCCTTCCTCCCTTTCAACATGCATCTTGAATTTTCTTTTCAAATAGGTTCAAATGCGTATCGACTCACATCAACCTTACATGTGATGATGAACACACATGTGCACACACACACGCACACACACACACGCACACACACGTGCGCACACACACACGCACACACACACACAAACTCATAGAACACAGCTCTCTTGTTCTCTAGAAGCTTGGCTTTTAGACAAATAATGAAATACACCAGAAATAGCTGAGCAACACAAGACACTATGTCAGAAGTTCCATGGCATATGATACTAGTAGAAGGGCTAAAGATGGCCCAAAGTACTTTATCACTGGGACAAATAGGCTGACCATGATGGTTGTTACTGAAGTGCATTGTTTTTATTTCAACACCCACCCAGTACTTATCCTATTATTCGTTAAGATGCTCTGATCCCATCTCATTTTGAGATGGCCCCCACTTCTTCTACTTCTACTTATAGTTTGAACACATTTGCATTGAAAGTGCAAGAGGCTTAGCTGCGGGAAATCTGTGTTCTGGTCCTAGTTCTGTAACCACCTGAGTATCAGGATGGTATTTTAATCTCTTTAGTGCTGAGTCTCCACAGTTAAGAAATGAAAGGAGTTGAGTTGAATTTGGTGGTTCTTAACAGCCTTTCCATTTCTCAGGCTTGCTGATTCTATGGGCGATCTTCCCCCCTCTATTATTCACCTCTCCTTAAATGTAAAGAAATTCTAATAGATAGATTAGGAATAGACTGAAAATTTATTACTCCAGTATTATTTCCATGAGTAAGGTATTTCTTTCCTCTCTGACAGAAGAACATGATGGTAATCCACTGACTAACTACTACCAGCTCAGCCTGGATGTTTTGGCCTTGTGTCTGTTCAGAGGGAAGTACTCGATTCGTAAAGTTGCTGAAATCTTCAAACCTGGAAATAAAAATTATTATTTCCATGAACAGTTCTCAGTAGGTGAGTCATTAAACCCAATTCCCTTGGCATAGAGGACACAGTCACCGGTAAGTCTTTTCCTTTGAGTTTTTCTGCCGGTAAGTACTTGGACGTTTTTAATCCTCTTTACCATAGTGATCAGGGAAGAGAATTTTCTTTTTGAGAAGAATGGATGTTGGGGGGCATTTAAGCATCTTCCCAGATGTGTAATACAGTAGAAAGATCTAGTTCCTACCCTACCCCTTCTTTGAATTACATAACCAATGGATGTTAACTCTGACCTTAATTTTCCCCTCTGTAAAATAAGGATATTTTGTGAGAATCTTCATATAACACATTTTAGGAAGTATTAGAGAAAAGAGAACAGTAGAATTTATTTATCTTAATTTTGGCTGTTTCTCTAATTTATTGGGACCATTCGGATGTGTGGGCTTACGTGGACAACACAACCTCTGCATGGACAAGGCCCAATATTTTGAACAATGAGGTCTGTATATCCACCAGAGAAGGACTAGAAATTTTCTCCTAGGTCAGCTTACACATCCAAAAAGATTCCCCCTGTAGACAGCTAGTATTGTTGCTCAGCCCCAGTGGATCCAGATACACAAGCTCATCTTTCTCCAAGAAGCCCAAAGAAAATCACCACTCTGTATCTCTGGATAGTAAGAAGATTGTGAGATTTCTTTCAATGGGAGATGGAAGGTACCACACCTAAAGAATCCAGGCAGGAACTTTACATCAAAAACTAGGGATGTACTGTATGGTGACTAACATAATATAATAAAAAAATATTATTATAAAAAAATGACACTGAAAGGAAAAAAAAAAAGGATCCAGGCAGGACCAAGTAACAAGCCAGAAAAAAGATCTTATCCTCCCTTCTTCCAAACTCTTGCCTCATCCTCCCCCTTAAGAAGCTTTCTTGGAAAACAATTCTCTGAAGTGCTATTTTCTAATCGGCCTAATGGAAACATTGAAACATTGCAAAGACATATCTTGTTTGGGGTATCATCATGAATTCTCTCAATTCCTTTGCCAATATGGCTGATAGGTGAAAAAAATGAGAACAACCAAGATATAGAAGCGAGAGACTGTTCACGTGTATGAACCTGCAAATCCATATGTGTTTCTATGACCAACGGGTGAGTTACTGAGTACAAGGTACAGGGTTACTCAAAATCTGGAAATATCTGAGTGGTGAGAGCTGGAGGGATGATTGCTATGTCTTCAAATCCTTCTCTCCATCATCAACCAGCATGACCAATCTTCCCAGTTTGTCTAGATCTCTCCCTCTTTTAGCAATGGAAATTGTACATACCAGGAGACCCTCAGTCCAAGGAATGGTCAGACACCCTATCACCACTGTTTTGTTTCCTGGCAGATACTGGTGCGATGGCTGTCCTGGCTCTGACCTGTGTGAAGGAGAAAATAACAAGAAGGCAGAACCAAACAGATAGAAAGGCTATAAAGAATATTGTTAATCATACGAAGTCACTGGTAAATGAGATTCTATTTCAAAAAACAGAAAATGGTCTCCTCGGAAACATATATAGTACAGGAGAAGCTATGCAGGTAAGTCACAGGGTAAAACAGAAGACAGAGAAGGGAGTCATGAAGGAAAGAAATATCTGTAGCCTTTCTTCTTGGACCTCTAAGATATGACCCATTCTGTTTCCTATACTAACTGATTTTACGTGATTCTTGCCCCTGATGGAAATGTATTCTCTTCACCTTAGATCCTTATCTTTCCATGTCCAATGCGACCATGAAGCTTTTCTTGACTACAACTTTTTTGTCATTCTAGAGTCTACTCCAACCTACTATGTTGTTCTATCAAATGCAATTTCACCCTTTGCCATATACCAGCGTTTGGTGCTTACCTCCCAGATTAGATTATTGTTGTCCAAGTCATAAGAGGCAGTGCCAGTAATACCAGCTAGTCTTTATTGCCATGCTCATTGATGCACACAACAACTCAATGAGGAAAATATTATCACCTCCATTTCTCAGAAGAAGTGCATGAGTCACGGAGTATCAGTACCTTGCCTAACATTACAAAGCCAAAGAGTAATTCAGACGTGGATGGAACCTGAATAGTTGGTTGCAAAACTCACACTCAGCACCTACTCTGTCCTGTATATGTTCCTTGAAGTTTGGGGCTTCATTGCTGCACTCACTCACTGATTTACTCAACCTTAACAGGTACATACAAGAAGAGATGAAGGAAGATTTACAGAAAAAATGTCACTGGGTCTTTGGTATGAGTAGGGGTCTGCCAGGCCACCCCAGGATAGGAGGGCTTTCCAAGGGAGAGAGGACAGCAAGGACAAAGACCAGAGGAACGAAAGAACGTAACGTATCTTAGGAAGATCAAGGTGTTCGACGTGGCCAGGGCAGGGTCCTTGGGCAAAACTACAAGGAGCAGCTGGGGGTGTAACAGGTGTCCAGTCACACAGGTTGTTTTGACTGTTGGTGCTGGTGTGGCTGTTGTGCCTTGCTGAGTTTGGACTTGATAAAACAGTGCTTGCCCGTTCCGGCTGCACATCTGAACCACCTGCAGGAGCTGCTGGAAAACACTCATGTTTAGGCTCCACACCAGCCAGTTAATACAGAAACTTAGAGGGGGAGCATGGGCCTTGGGCGGGTTTAAAACCCTACAGGTGATGTTCATTCACAGCAGGCTTGAGAGCTGCTTGCCTACAAGACAGTTTTTAAGAGGAAATATGATCCTTTCTTTTAATATCCCACAAATGCTTGTTGACTTCTTGGTTAACTTAAAGGGTCTTCGGAAGAAAATGAAAAGAGAAACTGTCCTTCCCTGAGAAACTACAGAGTGATGTCTGCAGGACCAACCCATTTTGGTCCCCGTCTTACTCACTCTGATACCTTCCTGACTTTTCCTACCCCCTCATGCTGTCCCCTCGATCCAGTTTACATCTGCTGCTTCGATAGTTTCTATTCAAGAAGCTATTGGATTCCCCATTGTTAAGGAAATCACGTCAGGCACCTCACCCTGAGGCTCAGGGGTCCACCGATGTGGCCCCCACCTCACTCTCCAGCCTGTTCTTCCACAATCACCCTGAGTCTCCCCTGTACACCAGTCCTGCCAGGCCAGGAGGAATCCCCTGGGGATTTTGCTAAGATGCAGACAGTGTCATCACAGACAGGCCATGCCCTGGCCGCAACTACTCTAGCGTCCTTGCTCATGCAGTCCCCCTGGCTGCAGCGCTCCTCTCCTGTCTCCTAATGAAATGCTGTCATACCGTCAAGGCCTACCTCAAGTACTGCCTTCTCCACCAAGCCTTTCTTCAGGGTCACCAAATGTTTATGTGCTCTTCCTCTTCTGGAACACCATGGCACTAGCTGCTTCTCTTAAGGCATTCACCTTAGGGGCTCCTTTATGATTGTCTGTTAACAGCATTTATCAAGGGTCTCCTATGTGACAGGTACTGTTCCAGCGTCAAGGCTACACGAGTGGATATGAATACAAGAGTGAATATTTCTCTCTCATTAGAGAAAGTCTGTTCTCATTGATGCCATTACTGGTTGTGTTATTAAGCAATTTCCCACCTCCCCCCAAACTAGTTTATAAATTTCTTGGTGACAGGAAGGTATCCTAGTTGTCCAAGGTGCTTCCCCTGTATGTCTAGCAAATATTTACTGAATTCGTTAGATATAGGCTTTCCCCTTATTTGATGTTTCTCTCATTCATTCTCATTCCCTCTCATTCTTTCTCTCACACGTTAGGCTCTCTTTGTTTCACCAACCTATTACAATGAAAATCAATGGGACTGCCAAAAAACACGGGATAGAGTGCTCGCAGAAATTTCTCAAGGAGCATTCCGTATGCCAACTGCTGCAGCTCAAATCTTACCGGCTCTGATGGGAAAGACCTACCTGGATGTTAACAAAGACTCTTCTTGTGTCTATGGCTCAGGTACTAAAGAGCATAATACCCAAAGCAATGTGAGACTAAGGTGTCCTAAGGGACCGAAAGTGACCAGATAAACCACTAAAGCATAATGGTTCCCAGATAGAACTCAGTCCTCCATGTGTCACCAGTGATTATAACCACCTGAGGATTTGTTCTTAACAGGGTAGTAGATGTTGTTCTTGGTTCAAACACTGATCAACAAGGTAGATTTGATTCAATGGTGTCCATCTCCATAGGGATGTTTTCTGATGGCCAGTTAGATGTTCTGAGCATCATTCCCATTCTAAACTATTATGGTGTCCCTGACTCTCTGTTATGCACAATGAGTGAGCCCTCAGGGAGCTCAGAGGAATATGGGAGGAATATGGCAGTATTACAAGAAAATTAGAGCACGAATCGTATATTCAAACAACTGATTTTTCAAGAAGGGATGAAAGACTTGACTTTTATCTCTGATCATTCCTGGTTCAGCCACTTATAGGTAGGTTTAGGGACCTCAGACAAAATGTTTAATATCAAACTCTAGTTTACTAGTACAAAAAATGCAAATGATAATAGTATCTAATGTTGGTTTTTGTAAGGCCTGAATAAGATAAGCCAAGTAAAATGATCAGTACAGTGCATGGCATTTAATGTCTTTTCAATAAATGTTAAGAAATAAAAAGGCACCCAAGAAAAAAGGGAAGCATTATTGTATGCTGTACCAAAGCAAAACAAAAACAAGAACGAAACGACAGCAACAAAACTGCGAAAACTCAGGAGCCTCTGTGAGAAAAGGAGACAGCGCAACTGAAGTGCTGAAACAGCTGGGAGTGGAGCCGAATCACATTTACCAGCTGGTGCCTATCTGGTTGAGTCACACAAGAGATCTGCCCCTTGGCTGATGATTCTTGCTCCTTGTAGCAAATCCTTCTCTTGGTAAAGGAAAGTAGGGATGGGCGAGGGGCTGGATGGGTAGGTAAACTCGAACATCATTTTTATTATTCTGAATAGTAATTCTTCTCTGCTTTTTTGTCTTTGCCAGATTCCTTCAACATCTCCACTCAGGAGCCTGTATCAGTGACACCCGCTGTCTCACCCTCTGAAATCGAAGTATATTACTCTGTGGTAATCAATAACCAAATAGATAACACCACGGTCTCTGTGCCAAATGGTTCTGTCTTCCTAGATGTGATGGAACAAGCTGAGAAAGAAAATGCAACTCGATTTAGGTATGTCTGTACGGAACCTAAGGTGAAGCTATTTGGTCATTTTGAAAGACTCAGTAAGAATACATATGCACCTGAACAACGTACATTTGAAACACGTCTTCATCAGTACTTTGCTGGCCATCTACATCTCACGGCAGGGGTTAAAAAAAAAGGTGAGACTTGTCATCTTCTAGCACACAGTAGGTACTAAATTAATGTTCATTTAATGGGTAAATAAGTCCCAGGGATCTCTCTTCTGTCAACAAAATTCCTTCAACAAATAGAACCTCTTAGGTCAGTCATTTGGTGTTCAGAACACTGGGTCATTATTTTTGAATCACTGACCCCTTTAAAAATCAGATGAGTGTTCAGTGGAACACTACATACAACAAGAATTTATGATGTACTATATATGCTGGCTAACTGAACATAATAAAAAATTAATTAAAAAACAAAATAAATAAGTAAAAAATAAATAAAAATCAGATGAGTGCAGTGGCTGCTGATCCCAGACAGGTGAACATACACACGAAACTCGTCCTTAAATCAGAGGTTTCACAAATGCCCTGAGTCTCTCCATGCTCCCCTCTTTCAGATTCATAGACCCCTAGATTAAGGTTATCTGGCCTAAAGAGATAAAATATTAAAATTAAAATATTGACTTTGCCTCAGAAAGTTATGGTTCATTTGACTCCCTAAATCCAATCAGCAATTATTTACTTTGTCTAGTAACATGCTGTAAGACGCTATAGAGAAAATTATATGTCCATATACATACATATATCTTCAACAGTTACTACCTTGGGGTAGAAGGTTAGCAGTTGTTGACTACAGAGGGTCTACCAGGAAGGGAGGCAGGGGCAGAAACAGGCATCACTCCTCTAATTTAGCGTAGATTGTGGAGTGCCTGCAGCAGAATCACCTGGAGTGTTAACGACACATGCAGATTCCTAGTCCCCACCTCACCTACAGAATCAAAGTATCTGAGGATAGGGCCAGGAAATCGGTTTTTCTCGATAACGGCTTCAAATGACGCTTAGGTACGTTGAAGTTTGAGAAATGCCCATTAAGGTTACCCTTGAAAATTCTAAATTCCTGAAACCCATTAATTGTCCCCACAGTTTCACAGCAGAGGAGAGCTCATGGGGCCCCTACATCACCTGTGTTCGGGGCATAAAGGCCAACACCAATGACAGGACCTACTGGGAGCCCCTGAGCAATGGCAAACCCCTGAGCCAAGGTAAGAGAGAGAGAGTGCCAAAAAGCCCCACAGAGTGACAATGCCCCAAACACCCAGATGTGAGTGTGTGAGCTTTGGTGGGGAATGTGCCAAGGCATGGGGAAAGTGAGATCCATTATTTGGTGATTTGGTGATGAAATCATTTGACCAATTGGGTGCCTGTGTGGTTCAGTCAGTTAAGCATCCAACTCTTGGTTTCAGCTCAGGCCGTGATCTCAGGGTTGTGAGATCAAGCCCTGTATAGGGCTCCATGCTCAGTGGGGAGTCTGCTTAAGAATCTCTCCCTCTTCCTCTGCCCCTCCCCATGTTCGTGTTCTCCTTCTCTCTGAAACAAATAATCTTTAAAAAAAAAAAAAAAATCACTTGATCCACTTCTCATTCCTCCTTTTCAGGAGCCGGTGGTTACGTTGTCCACGCAGGAGATGATTTGGCGGTTCGCTGGAGCACATACTAATAACTTCCAACCTTCCTCAGCTGGATCAAATCCTTTTGCAGTAGACTTGCAGGCGGAGATTGGCCTCATGCCCTCCTTTTCTCTCATCTCCATTTCAATAGGAGGCTCAATAACCTCCCCTTCTCCGTGTCTTCAATAAAAGATCAACCGCGATACAAAAAGAGCATGTTCTGATTATTTCATTGTAAAGGATTACTGATAGAGGGAAGACCACCACAGGAAGAGGGAAGGGAAAAGAGATGAGACCACATGTCTAAGCTGAGTTCTACTCAGAGTTCCACTGCTGAGCGTGTGGGTGACCTCAGGTAGCAGGTGGGAATGGAGATAAGGTTCTAGAGCGAGTGTTGAAGCAGCAGCCTAGGAGATCAGGTAGAAAATCTCTAGGGAGACAGCTCTCCGAGGCCCAGATGTAAGGGACAAACTGAGTGGATATATTGACCTCAGAAAGACAGTGGGTAGAGAGAAAAATTCTGCTCTGGAGAAAGAGGGAAAGGTGAGATTTCTACATAAAAGACCAGTCCATAAAGTCTCAGGAATAATATCATCCCCTCCTCCAGCTATCTCCCTTGGGTTCATTTGTTCCTCTCCCACATGTATTTTCCCTTTACTTCACCATAAAAACACTCTAATACTCATATCATCAAAAATATACATGCAGAAAAAATCACCTTTGATGTTCATTTCGGTAGAATTCACATTTAAAAAAAAAAATTAAATCAGGGTGCCCCTACAGGTGCCTGGGTGTCTCAGTCGTTTCAGCAGCTGACTCTTGGTTTTGGCTCAGGTCATTGACCTTAGCATCCCGGGATCAGTGGTGTTGGGCTCCCTGTTCAGAGGAGAGTCTGAAGATTCTCTCATTCCCTCGCCCTGTGTACCTCCCCCAGCTCACACTCTCTCTTTTTCTCTCTCTCTAAAATAAATAAATCAATCAAAATAAAAAATTAAAATTAAATCAGGGTTGCCTGGGTGGCTCAGTTAAGTGTCCCACTCTTGATTTCAGCTCAGGTCATGATCTCAGTGAGATTGAGCCCCACGGCGAGCTCCATGCTGAGTACCAAGCCCGCTTGAGATTCTTTCCCCTCCTCCCGCTCCTTCGCCCCCTGCTCCTTACCTCTCCTCTCTCTCTCTCCCTCCCTCTCTCTCTCCCCCACTCAAATAAATAAATAAATAAATAAATAAATAAATAAATAAAATCTTTAAATAAAGCAACCCCCAAAAGGAAGATGCCTTCAGGCAGAATTAGTTATTTTATCAATGTCTCCCTCATTCTTCCTGTGTTTCCTTCATGATACTCTTAGCTTCCTCCCCTCCACCAGCAGCCCTGCTTTACTATTAGGGTTTGACCATTCCTTTCTGGTACTGGTCCTCAACCCTCAGGGTCAACTCCACCCAATTCTTCATTAACTGGATATGACAGATGCCCTCATAACTAGACAGCAATGGAGCCTATCCCCTTGGGTCTGTGTCTCCTCTTGAAAGCTCATTTAGAGACAGGAGACCTCCGGGTGCTGTTCACGTGGGGCAGCAGCTGTCAGACCTGTTTGTAGACTCTACGAGCAATGGGAAATTGAGGGGTAATGGTTATAAGTGCCATTCCTGTCTATCAAACACAGCATGACTTATCATCCAACCACAACTGTAAAGAGTGAAAGCGAACACTATTAGTAATTATACTCAAAAAGACAGATTAAAAACTGGTAGTGCCCTGGAAAAAACAGTACATATGGTTGGTTTTGTCCATCGGGAAAAATAAGTAAGCTCAAGCAAAAAATAACAGGAAGTATTGACCCTGCGACGGACCAATGAAGTTGAATCTCAAAATAACAAATTTGGAATAGGTCCCTCTGAGATTGCGGACTCTGTCTCAATGATTCTAGCTCACTTTCATAATAACCAGTCAACACCAGTAAAGCACACAATTTGAATTAGACCTGTTCTCCCAAATGTGGTATGAGGATATTCCAGTTGGCACACTGACACGGGTCAAATAACATGCAATCACAGCATGAAAAAGTCACTTCCTTCGCAATTCTCATTTAATTCCTCTCGTTGGATCAAACGTAAAATCTCACTTTCTGCCCCTGTGTTTCCAACACTTCCCTGTAGCACCTCAAGCCTCCATTCTTAACGGAGCTGAGTTCCTCCCAACCAGCGGTCCCACAGTAGAATATAGTAACACTGCCATCTGATAGGAATGCATTTAATCTCAGAGACAGACATGGACAGAAACGGAGTAACATTCCCTTCGAGTTCTACTGACATTGCCCAAGGAATCCCAGCTCTGGCCACACCTGCCTCATGAGAAGCTCTACGGCTTCGCACTATGACAGAACCGAGACCAAGTCTGAGGGGAGACACTTCCCTCTGCTGCCACAGCAGAGAATAATCAACACAAATAAACCTCTGAGATGTCCACTGAGAGTCTGGGTGCGTAGATACCAGAAAATTAGGCAGAGGAGAAAACAGGCAAATAAATTAATAAGTTTCAGTCAAGAGATGCCTGGGTGGCTCAGTCAGCTGAGCATCTGACTTTTGATTTTGGCTCAGGTCATGATCTCAGGGTCATGAGATCAAGGCCCATATCAGGCTCTGTGCTCAGCATGGAGCCTGCTTGAGATCCTCTCTCCCTCTCTCTCTCTCTCTCTCTCTCTCTCTCCCTCTGCCCCTCCCCCTCCCACCTCGCTGTCTCTTGGGGAAAAAAAAAAAGTTCAGTCAATAGTTAGCCAAGGACTGTCGAAATATATGAGTTAAGAAATGTATGGCCTGTGTGGTTCCTGTTCTGGAAGTTATTTGCTAAGTGCGATGATTGTATCATAACTGGTCTTGCAGCAACCATGGCTGTAAGTGGCAATTTATAAGGAAATGTGCACTTAAAGAGCAGGCACACCAAGGGTGCGTGGCGCATGTCAGGACGGTCACGAGCAGGCTCTGGAACCCAAGGTCAGTGCCATGCTGGGATCCTAAGCCTGTATCAGATTCTTATCGCTGCTGCAACAAATTACCACTAATTTATTGGCTTAAGACAAACACATCATTGTACGGTTCTGGTGTTCCGAAGTCGGAAATGGACCTCACTGGGATAAAACCAAGGTGTTGAAAGGGCTGAGTTCCTTCTAGAGGTTCTAGGGGAGACTCCGTTTCCTCACCTTTCACAACTTCTGGGGGAAGTCAGCGTTCTCCACCTCCAAAGCCGTGCTTAGATCACTCCAACCTCTGTTCCCATCACCACATCCCCTTCTCTGACTCACTCTCCTGCCTCCCTCTTCCACTTATAAGGACCTCTGATTACATGGGTTCACCGAGATCATCCAAAATAATATTCTTATGTTAGAATCAGCTCATTAGCAACCTTAGTTCCTCCCTGTCATGTGACCTAACATATCACAGGTTCCAGTGATCAGGATGTGGATATTTGGGGCGGAGGGAGCACAGAGGGCACTACTGTGCCTACCACTCCTTCACATGGCATGCAAAGCCCTCAAACTGTCTTTCTGGCCTCATCTCCCACCATACACCACATATTAGTTAATAATACAAGTCATCCTAAAACTTATTGGCTTAACACAACAGGATGTATTATCTCACAGTTTCTGTGGGTCAGGGTCTCTCAATGAGGCCACAATCAAGATGTTGACTGAGGCTTCATCTGAAAGCTCAACTGGGAAAGAATAAGCTTTCGAGCTCATTCACATGGCTGTTGGCTGGATTCCTCCCTCCCTGGCTGTTGACTGGAAGCTGCTCCCAGTTCTTTGCCATACAGGCTTCTCCATCAGGCTGCTCATAGCCTGGCAGCTGGCCTTCTCAGCGCAAGAAGCAAGAAGAGCCAAACAGAGACTGCAAGCAAGAGGGAAGTTGGACTTTTGCCACTTCATCTTATAACTTTTGCTGTATTGTATTCATGAGAAGTGAGGCCAGCCCACACTCTGGAGAAGGGGATTTCACAAGAGTGTGAACACCAGGAGGTGGGAACATGGAGCCATGTTAGAAGCTGTCAAATGCACTCCCATATGTATACTGTGCTTTCACCTCACAAAACCACCAACACTCCCCTGAGAAAGAAAAAAAAAATGCTTTATAACCCATGCCTTATATTTGTTCATTAATTTGCTCATCCAGAAAGTATTTATTCTGTTCCTACCGTGAACTAGGTAGTGGCTCGAGAGCTGGCGATAGAACAATGGACAAGAGACAAAGTCTCTTCCCCCTCAGAGTGGACATTCTAGTGGAGAGGGAGACAGACACTAAACAAAGCACACGC
The DNA here is from genome assembly GCF_017311325.1 of Ursus maritimus. NCBI lineage: Eukaryota > Metazoa > Chordata > Mammalia > Carnivora > Ursidae > Ursus > Ursus maritimus. The sequence continues at coordinate 36,000,539 of NW_024424786.1, read as the reverse complement.
ACAGTGTGACACAGGGTGAGGAGTCATAGCAGGTAAGGGGTGCAGTGGGTGTCCATGGGGGTGAGCCTGTCTTCTACATGAGAGAGATGGTCTGGGATGACCCTCTGAAAACTGGCCTTTGAGCAAAGACGTGAAGGAAGTGCGGGAGCCACCGTCAGAATATTTGGAGGAGAAGTGTCCTGGGCAGTGGGGACAGCAAATGCAAAGGCGGGTGATGGGCTCAGGGAGCAACAAGAAGCTCAGAGCTACTGGAGCAGAGGGAGCAAGGGAGAAAGCGGTTGGAGGGGAGGCCCAAAAGGCAACCAGGAGCCAGGACTGACAGGGCCTTGTCATTAAAAAGAACTTTGAATTTTATTCTAAGACGGGAGCCACTACAGAATGGCCCCCCAAAAGAAGCCACTTAAGATCCAGTAGTTACCGACACATCAGCCCCTCCCTTCACAATCTCAGGATACCATTTCTAGTTGTGTGTTATAGGAGGTATACTTTGCTTTGCTAGAACTGCACAGAACATTTACTATAGTTCATCGAGCCACATTTTCTAATTAGTTACTTCACATGCTAATATCGGAAGCCCTGGGTGTTTGAAACTGCTTTGTCCCCAGATAAGGAAAAAGAAATCAAATGAAACAACCTCTTGGTGGGGCGCCTGGGTGGTTCAGGTCCGTTAAGCCGCGACTCTTGATCTCAGCTCCGGTCTTGATCTCGGGTCATGAGTTGGAGCCCTGCATTGTGCTCCATGCTGGGCATGAAGCCTACTTAAGAAAAAAAAAAAAATGAACATACAATTTCTGGGAAACTCAAGTCCATTGCTTGCCTGAAGTCAAACAACCTTAAAGAGCCTAGGCTGGGACCCAGGTCACAGCAACTTATTAACTGCATAAAGGCCAACTTCACCGGGCAGATCCTCACTGAGGGCATAAAAGGATACACTTTGAAACAAGTGCCTCAAACGGTAAGTAAGGTGGTGGCTTAGGAACAGCCTAACCTTCAGTGAAGTGGTTGCTGATAAACAGCCAGGAGGTTGTCGGGCAGGTGTAGGGAGGCCCAGGAGGAAGGCCTGTTTCTGCTCACTCACACTCCTGATGTAATGACCTAGGACTGCAGTGAAGGACATTTTGTCATTATCACCATCACTGCAAACTCAGTGGCCCCAAGTGTCTCCTCTGACTCTGCCACCTAGAAGTCACTTCCACACACCTTGTTGGATTGATAGGACGGAACTTAGATAAGCATATGCAAATTAGTTCTATCAGAGAAAGAGAGGTCAATGTAAGTGGTTAGGAGTGGCCAGAAGTGGGAGGACGGCAGACTGTTTTACAAAAAGCAGCATATATAAGAGAAAGTAGAGAAACACCCCACTCTCCAACACAGGGATCTGTGCACGGGACGTATACTGGACAAGAGAGTGGGATGACCTGGTTCACCCTCCACATCCTGCCCCTTCTCTGGGCTGCGGCTGGGACCAGCACCTGGACCCGAAGCTCATGCTGTGAGTATGGTGTTCCTTCCGGAAAGGTCAGGGAAGCAGTTCCCCCGGGGACAGGGGAAACCTCACACATGGAGGTCTGCTGAGGAGAAAGTGACTGAAAACAGCAATCACTGCAGGAGTTCAAAGTGGGTGAGTCAGGGTGAGTGCCTGCTTCATCTTTCCTGGCCAAACAGCCTACGTTCTTGGAGAGGCAAGTCTATGCATTTGACCTTAAGATGTGGACATACTGGTGCAGGAATGATGGCTGGTGGCACAAAGAGAGACACTCAGAGCTGTTCTGAGTAAGTGCCACTGCTGGGGGGGGGGGGGGGGGTGTTGGTACTCGCCGAGGACAGGTCATATCCCAAGTCTTCCGTATGTTTCACGTAAGACTGAGAAAAAAAGGGGGTGCCTGGCTGGCTCATTTGGAAGAACATGGACCTCTTGATCTTAGGGTTGTAAATTCGAGCCTCATGTAGGGTGCAGAGATTACTTAAAAATAAAATCTTTAAGGGGGGGTCACCTGGGAGGCTCAGTCAGTTGAGTGTCCAACTCTTGATTTCAGCTCAGGTCATGACCTTAGGGTCGTGGGATTGAGCCCTGCATTGGGTGCTGCTCTCAGCAAGGAGTCGGCTTGTCCCTTTTCCTCTGTTCCTCTCCCTGCTGGCCCAGAGGCTCGCTCACACACACACACACACACACACTCTCTCTCTCTCTCTCTCTCTCAAATAAATAAGTAACTTTATATTTTTTCAGGATTTTATTTATTTGAGAGAAAGAGAGAGAAGGGTGGGAAAGGGCAGAGGGAGAGGGAGAGAGAGAATCCCAAGCCGACTCCATGCTTAGCAGAGAGCTGGACGTGGGGCTCGATCCCAGGACCCTAAGTTCAGGTCCTGAGCCAAAATCAAGAGTCGGACACTTAACCAACTATACCACCCAGGCACCCCAAAAAAATTAACTTTAAAAAAAGAGTGAGAAAAAACTGCAAGGAAATTAGTGATTTCTAGGAATATGCTAGAAATAATATGAAATGGCCATGAGCCATATTGCTTGAACTTCCTAAGTGAGAAACCATTTTGATAAATATAAGGGTTATTTGAGAAGATGTTGGGTCTAACTGGCCTCAAAAGAAAATCTCAACGTTTTCTCCATCTCTCTTTAATAAGCACCCCCCTCCAAAAATAATAATAATAATCACCCCCACCGAGGGTGTCCCTGAGAATACTAATGCTAACTAATCCCATCTTCTAACAGACAGACACTCAGGAAACATGTTTCTGAGATGAGAGAGAGAGGATTAGGGGTTTACTAAATGACTTTTCTCCTCTCAGCGGTTCCCCTGGCAAAGCAGTCCTTGGTTGATGGCATACAAGTGCTCATGGAGAACTCTGTGACCAGCTCCGCCCACCCAAATCCCAGCGTCCTGATTGCCATGAACCTGGCCGGAGCCTACAACGTGGAGGCCCAGAAGCTCCTGACTGACAAGCTCATGGCCAGTGACACAGCCGGTGAGAAGTCAGAGCCCCTCCACGTGCTCCCTGATTCTCCTGCCCCAGATCCCAGCCCCGCCCCCACCCCAATACCACCTGTGATTGTACCTGAATCACCCAAACACCTTTCCCTATGCACCTGGAAAGAAAGGTGTGTGAAGTCAGAGCATTTGTAGAGCTAGACAGGAAAGCAGAACAAGCCCTAGACCAGATGTGAAAAGAGCAGGCTTGCAGCTCTGGCCCCGCCACTTACTAACTCTGTGACCCTAAGCAGAGCTGCACCAACCTCACTGCTTCACCTGCAAAATACAGATGATTCTAATAACAAGGACATCAACAGTAATGATAGCAATGATAATAATAATCAAATCTCAGTTCTGCCCACCTCACAGGAGTTGTCTTGAGGATCAAGTTAGATAATAAAGTTATTTTCAGGTATGAATCTGTATGGGTGCTCTTGCTGCTTTTCTAAAATAGATACAGGGGATTCCTGATGAAGTTGCCAAGTCACACAGTGGTCACCAGGTTAAACACTCCTTGAGCATTTTTCCATACTTCTTTGCTTAAGAAAAACAAGATCAAAAAACTATCTAGAGGCACGTGGCTGGCTCGGTGGGGGTAACACGTGGCTCTTGATCTCCAGGTTGTGAGCTCGAGTCCCACACTGGGTGTAGAGATTACTTAAAAATAAATTAAAAAAAAAATATCCAATCGCATTATTAAAAATCAACATGATCTGGACAAGAAGCAGAGAGCTCAGCCCTGGCCCCTGGCACACTCTCCCCTGAGAATACCTCTGTGACTATCTTGTTCTCTCCTCCACAGACCTAACCATTGGTCAGCTCGCCCTTATCATCATGGCCCTCAACTCCTCCTGTCGAGACCCTGGGAATAAAGTATCAATTCTACAGAGACAAATGGAAACCTGGCCACCTTCAAGTAAGACCTCATCAGAAGGAAGGGGAGAGTGAGGCAAATGGTCCTTCCTGAGAATATTAAACCTAGAAAGAAAAAGATGGGTGTGTGGAAAGTGAGGGAAGAGACAGAAGCTACCTCCACTCAGGATCCCTCAGATAATCCCGCCGTGAGATATTCATTTCTATTCCAATGAACTAGAGAAGACCACTATCCCGGGGACACAGACTCATGCCACCACCTGAAGACAGTCATTCCTTTTATTCTCTTGTCCTGCTGGGTGACATTCTTATTCTGAGAAATGTTAAAGCTAGTTTTTGCCAATATGGAGTCTTTCTTTTTGGACAAGTTCTCTAGAAATTTTTACTTAAAATGTTTGACTTTTACCTTTTTCACAAATGTCCTCATTATGGTGAATGTTAATCTCACAGAGACCCTCTGTCCCCTTCCCAGGCCCCGATGCCCCAGCTCCAACCTTCTATGGGCCCAGTCTGGCAGTCCTGGCACTGTGCCAGGAGAACCCAAAGACGGCCTTACCCATAGCAGCCCGCTTTGCCAAGATCCTGAGGTTCAGTTCCTCCCCCTTCAATATGGGTAAGTTGGTTGCCACTTCCAAACACTGCCCTCAGCTGGGAACATCAAGGGCACTCAATGGGGGGGGGGGGACAGCTTTCCATGGAGGAGGAGCCGAGGATCATGAAAATGTCTGCAGATGGAAGGCACTTAACAAATATTTGTTGGACATGTGAATTAAGGAATAAATGAAAGGGAGACAGTAAAACAAACCAGGACAATACTTGAAATGTCTGACAATGACAGAATGTCTACTGGGAACAATAAACAAGTCACCCAAGTCAGCGGTTATTCCCAGGCAAATTCTTAAATGATTAAATCAATGTCTAGACTCAGTCTTACCCCGAAACCTTTTTAAAGATTCATTTATTTATTTTAGAGAGAGAGAAAGAGAGCAGGGAGAGGGGTAGAAGAAGAGGGAGAAAGAGAATCTCGAGCTGACTTCACACTTACCGCAAACCCGGACACGGGGCTCCATCTCATGACCCTGAGATCATGACCTGAGCTGAAACCAAGACTCGGATGCTTAACTGACTGAGCCACCCAGGCACCCTGAACCCTCTCTTTTATCACTACTGATGATTCCACTCTCTGTTCTTGAAGTTTCTCCTTGTAACATCCTGATATTCTCTTTCTAGTAAAAAGATACTCTCTGAACCCTAAACCCATGATGCTCCTCCCCTCAAGGATACACTGGAACCACGCTATTTCTTCATTCTGCAACCTTACGGCTGCTTGTGATGAGAAGCTTTTTCCCCTACAACACCAAGTCCTTTTCTGTCCACCCTTCGGCAAACCACGAAACCTGCCCTGAATAACACCCGCTTTGAGGACATTATCATGTGCCCTTCACTCATGGTCACCTTTTCTCCTTCACCACTCTCAAGCAATAGCGCATCTCAGGTTTTCACCCCATTATCCACCCTGCCTCTACAGCCTCTCTCGTTTCAGGCAAACTCTCTCATTTCAAGCTCTTTCAGACCAACAGTCAAGTACTCTAGTACCCTCCCTGTGGCTCAAGGGCAGACGGGCCTCTGTTTTCCATCTGGGACCTCATGCATTGCTAGGGTGTCTGTCAGTTCAGGAGATTTGACTTCCTGGCCAACATTGGTTTCAACAACACTGTCATCCTTAATTAGGTTATAGAAATTCAGGTGGAGATTACAGTAGGGAGAACAAGATCAGAGAAAGAGTCATCTGGCAAGTCTTTCATTTGTTCTGTCTTGTCCTGCCAGGGCTTGTTCATTCAGTCCACATACACTTTCCCATGCAAATAATGAAAATGACCCTGTGCCGGGTGGTCTGGGGGGTGCAAAGTTCCCACCATCCAGGAGCTCATGGAGCACAGTAACAACAAAACAGAGCAGAGAGTACTGAGACTGCAAAACAGGTCCAAACAACACAGGCTAAAAACGTTCAGAAAAGTGGGGTGCCTGGGTGGCTTAGTCAGTTAAGTGTCTGACTGTTGACCTCAGCTTGGGTCTTGATCTCAGGATTGTGAGTTTAAGCCCACATTGGGCTCCACACTGGGCATGGAGCCTACTTTAAAAAAAAAGTTCAGAAGAGAGACTGCACCTGTGGCACTGGGCAGACCAAAGAAGGCTTCACTGAGAGGTGGTGATGGCTGGGCCTTCAAGAACTGGTGACATTTTTAGAGAGAAACACTGGGACAAGAAAAATGAGATTGAATAAAGCACTGGCCTACATAAATTAAAAGCATGAGCTGTGGAGTCATACAGACCTGGGTTCAGGTCTTGGCACTGCTACTTACCAGCTGTGTGGCCTTGGGCCATCCTTGGCCTCTATGAGCCTCCATTTCCTTATCTCTTCAGTGGAGTTAATTATAGGTCCTATTTCACAGGTTGTCCTGAAGAATAAAGGAGCTAATGTAGCTGGAAGACAATAAGCACACAGTAAATGTTAGTTGTTCACACTGTTGTGGTGATGGTTGTCTTACCCATCCCCCTCCAACTGTGCTTCACAGACACAGGAGCGATGGCGACCTTGGCTCTGACTTGTATGTACAACAAGATCCCAGAAGGTTCAGAGGAGGGTTACAGAATCCTGTTCAGTCAGGTACTAGAGGAAGCCGTGAAGAATATCAGCATGAGGATCAAAGATAATGGCATCATTGGAGACATCTACAGTACTGGCCTTGCCATGCAGGTAAACATATCACCCATGCTCTTTGTTGGGTCCATGCCAATACTAGGCTGTGTTGGATAAGATTATTGGATTGTAGGATCAAGAGACCAGGCTTCTTGTAATATCTCTGGGAAAGACCAGCTAGTATGACCTGAGGTACATTCCTTGTGGTGTTTGTCCCAGTTTCTCTACTGGAAAAAGCAGGTGTTAATTCCTCCCTACCTCATAGGTAAAGTGTGAAAATAAAACTATATGAATTCTTTTCTCTTCCTTGGAAAAAGAAATAAATCCCAGAAACATATCAGGTTATTACTGATAATGATGTTTGTTCACAATAATTATAGATTGATGAAAATTTGATGTATAAAAAATACGGATATTAAAATAGGTCCTCAAAAAAATGGAATTTTCTGATTCCATCTTGCCAGTCAAGTGTGCTTTTTCCAGCCCTTTATCTTGATCCAGAAAATGTGGGCTTGTGTTCAAACTGACTAGTGAAACCAACCTAGAGCTGACTTGTCAAGCTCTTTTATAATCTCGATCTCATTTCAACCTCACACAGTGGTCTAAATGGCAGAACCAGGTGTGTCTGGTACCGTGTCCATACTCAATCCTATGTTTCCCTAGTATAGATCCCAGGCTTGGATTCCATAAGACGCTGCTTGATATATCTCCACATGCCAACCCCTACTGATTAGGGTTGATTAGGGCAGCACCCTCCCATGGAAGACATACTCATGAGAGTGGGGACAGATAACAACTAGACTCAGAAATTAAAGGGTCATCTGTGGCCAAATCCTCTAGTCCAAACTGAGAAGTCTGTGCTCCAAAGTCCCAAAATGCCTAATGTAATTCATAGAAAAACTATATCACGACCCTCTCAACTCAGAAAGCCCAGGAAACAGAGAACCATGGAATTACAATGCCAGCCCTAAACCTAATATACCTCCGGACTGGTGGTAGAAAAAAACCCTTTGAGGAGAGGAGCAGAGACTGGCCCTGATGTTCTACACATTAGAAATTAGCAAAGGACATAAACAGACTAGAAATTAGTTCATGTTAAACATAAAAGTAAATACAAAATCCCCACTCCAATGTGCCATGTATAGGAGCAACTAATGAGAACAACATCAGCTTCCAGGTCACGTTAAGGTGAATGAAGATTGGCCATGGAAAAAAAGACTGTTACCGTGGCTGAATCATCCGAGAACAATCCCAGGGCTCCGGTCTAGAAAGTTTTGTGAAATATCAGAGGCAGTCTGGAAGGGATATAAGATGGGTTTTATCTATGACTCACTTAAAATAAACTTGCTTCCCCTTAGTGCCAGAGAAATGTTTGCTTTTTGCTTTTGCTAGTTTGGTTTTTGAATTCTGTTTGGGATTTTATCACCCACAGGGTACACTCTGATAAGCTGTACCTAAGAATTAAAGCTTTATTTATGAAAAGGCAAGACCTCATCTTTATCCAGATATCACAGGTCATATGGATTTCTAACCAGTTAGGATACATAACCTCTCCCTACTCGAGTTATGGCACATATCTAGAGTTTACCCAAACAGCCTGAAGTCTGAAATCACCAGATATCTAATACGCAACTTTTTTTCTAATTTTAAATGTGCTGGTGTGGAAAAGCAAATGGCTCTCAAGATGTCACAACTTGAGTTTGAATCCCAGATCTGCCACCATTGTGGGCAAATATTGAATTTCTCTGAATTTCAATTTTCCCATAAAAACAGTGTTGCGAAGGTTTTTTTTAAGATTTTATTTATTTGATAGAGAGACAGGCAGCCAGCGAGAGAGGGAACACCAGCAGGGGGAGTGGGAGAGGAAGAAGCAGGCTCCCAGCGGAGAAGCCTGATGTGGGACTCGATCCCGGGACTCTGGGATCACGCCCTGGGCCGAAGGCAGACGCTTAACGACTGAGCCACCCAGGCGCCCCGCGACGGTATTTTTTAAAAAATCACAAGCACCATGTGGTGCTCAGTAATTGTTCATGATCTCTCCCAGCAGAATAGCGGGGTGTGAAGCTTCCTCTTCGACCTTTATTCACCCTCTTCCAGGATGTCAGTGCCCTTCAAGTGGCCCGGGCCACCCACATGGCTTCCCTAGGCACTCATGAGGCACGTCCTCTGTTGCAGAATTTCTTCTCTTCCCTCCATCAGTATTCCAAAGCTTTCAAAATTCCTCTGATGGGGATTTAACTTGGAAAAGATCTGATAAACATCTTCATGCAAAGTTATAATGACTTCTCACAGGGTAATGTGTTATTCCTCTCTAGAGTGTTGGCATTGGTCATGTCTTATCCCAAGGGGATACATCTTGCTTTTGGGATCTGAGAGGTGAATATGGCAAGAGAACAAGATCTGGCTGCTGAGGAGTACCCACCTGATGCTTCTTCAGCCAAGCTGCCCTGTAAGGTGACCTCTGGCAAGAGCCGAGGTCCATGATTGCCAAAGCTCATAGTGACGGTCACACCTGTCAAAACTGTCTGGTTGCTCATCAGCTGCCTTTGGCTCACAAAGCCATTTCTGACTCGACTCTCTCTTCTCCCATTTCCTATTCCGAGCTTCAGGTGACTCGGTCACCGGCAATCTCATACTATCTCACAGTATGTCAAACCCCTGACGTACTATGAAGGTCATGGTCAGCACACCACTAAAGGGAGGGAGGTGGTGATGACAGCTTATATACCACACGTTACAAAATGCTTTTGCTTATTGTTCCACATATGAACCTCAAGTGAACCCACAAAGGTAGGCAGAAATTATGATTTCTATTTTACTCATGTGATATAAATCTCAGCAAAGTAGAATGAATTGCTTGGTGCATTCATCAAGAATCATTTTGCAAATAACAGAAACCCAAATCATTTTTGCTTAAGAAAAAAATGGGGGATTTGCTATTTCACATTATAAACTAGAACGTCCAGGGCTAGATTAAACAGTTTCAGGATTAACCAGAATAAAGGACTCAATTGCGCTTTCAGGCACCACTCTGTTTTCATCGCTCAGCCCTGGGTTTCCTCACTGTCTCCTACCGCACAGCTTCAAAGTGGCTGAGGAAGATGGTCATTAGCAGCCCAATGCTTACCTGGAGAGAAAGACATGCTTCTCTCTCTGAATGTTTGTATGTCAGGGAACGACACTGGCTAGTGTGTGTGTCCACTAATCACTGTCACCAAAAGGATGGCACTCTATGATTAGCCCAGCCCAGGCCATGAGTCCGCCCCTGTGTCCAGGGTTGTGAAGCCTCTGGCTGACTGTCCTGACATGATCACAAAGTATGGGAGGAGTGCACCAAAGGGTGTGCAGAACAACACAAAAGAGCACTGCTATGTTCAGATGGCCAGATGGCCCAGACAAACAGTGTCCCTGAACTTGCTTTGCCTGGCTCTCACCTTCATTCTACATCCAAGAACTGTTTTATATACACATGCTATAAATACAGCAGCCCTAATAGTGTTCCCCAAATCTGATTGGTGCACAGATACTTGCTGTGTGACTGCTATGTGACAGACCCTGAGCTAAGAGGTGGGGGTGCAGCAGTGAACAAGACAGACAATGTCCCAAACTTTTGGACTCTGGTGATCCCCAAGATCAGTGATCAAGTATATCTCTTATAAAGTTTATAGAGGCCAACTCCCAGCCATGCCTAATCAATCTCTCATTCTCTCTCCTGTCCCAGGCTCTCTCTGTGACACCTAAGCAACCTAACAAGGAGTGGAACTGCCAGAAGACCATGGACACCATACTTACGGAGATTGAGCATGGGAAATTCCACAATCCCATGTCCATTGCCCAAATCCTCCCTTCGCTGAAAGGCAAGACATACCTGGATGTGCCCCATGTGTCCTGCAGCCCGGGTAAGAACTCTTACCATCTGCCTTTCCTTATGTCATAAAGTGTCAACTTATGCCAGTAATTATATGTGGATCTATTTTCAGTGGCATATAGGGTTGTTATGTAGGCAGAACCATATCTGATATCCAATCCCCAAGTGCTGTGTGCAGCCTGCCCTCAAAATTCAGCCCCCATGTCTACGTCATTCAGTACATATTAAGTGAGTACTTTCTGTAGGCATAGCATTTTGTGAGATGCTGGTGAAGAGGGGAGGTCCATCCTCTTAGCAATCAGATGATATATAACTTCCTTCATTCATTTGACAAATGCACCAAACATTATACACTATCTTATGATATCTGCTCTTTACAAGGTCAGGAGATGGATATGCAGACAAAAACTACATTTGGAAGAATGAAATAAGTATTAAATAGGAATAGAAGCCACATGTAGTGCATAGCAAAGAAAGTGTGACCAATCATTGACCTGGTCTGAGAGACTTATGAGAAGAACGGAGTTGCATGTAAGCCCAGACTCGGAGATCTAAATAGGAAGCCTTGGTGCTCCTGGCACAGGAAAGGAATGGGATGGAAACATGGCACATTATCTTTTTATTTTACATATATCTATTTTATCCAATTAAAAATGTAATACAGAGATACTTAAAATTCAAACTTTGTAGAAATATGCATGAAGAAAGTGGGAGTCCTGCACAAAAATTTTATCACTCCAGAGATAACGAGTCTTTGCAAAGATACCTCCAGCTCTTCTTTCTAATCAAATACTAGTATAAAGTACTGTTTGTCTTATGTTGCATGGATTTGTTGAGATAAGCAGCGATTACTAAACTCCTTGCCTATCTCAGTACAGAGTTTATAGAGACTACAAACAAGCAACCTGATCTCAACCACGCAAACATGGCCACGTTCACCTAACTCCTTAGGCTGCTTACCAGTGATTTCCCAACCTTGACAAGGTGGCCATGGAGTCTTTCCTAGGACTCTACACTACAGTTGCCCAGATGTTTTTTAAAGGGTCTGAAATTCACTACCCTTGCTTCCAGATTCATAGTGTTGCCAAAAAAGCCCACACCTGAACAGAACTCAATCATGTAAAATATGACTTAGGGCTACCATCCTCCCTTCTGGTTATAAATTCTTTTAACAAAACTAACGTTCACTATAAAACTAGCCGTCAGCTCTTCAGCTATGAACAATTCTCTAGAATGGAAATGAGACTTCATAGATCACACCAGTTCCTCAGCACAACCCACAAAGGACACAAAATCATTGCCATTTCTTGAAATGTTTTTAAGGATGAGTTGCCAATAACAGAGATTTTTGCGCCGTTATACAAACCCATAACCTTTAACAAATGTGGCCTCTTCGCTCTTCACAGGTCATGAAGTGCAACCAACTCTCCCCAACCAACCCAGCCCTGTTCCCACCACAGCACCCAACATCACCGTCATATACACCATAAATAACCAGCTGAGGGGGGTGGAGCTCTTCTTCAATGAGACCATGGACGTGAGTGTGAAACCTGGATCCGTGCTACTTGTCGTCCTAGAGGAAGCACAGCGCAGAAACTCCATGTTCAAGTGCGTGCTTCAAGCAGCATCCACCATTCTCCCCAGGCTCCACCTGAATTCCCATTCTCTCCCTCCTTCCTTTTCTTACTTTTTTTCCCTTCTGATAATTTAACAGATCTTCATCTCATGACCCCTTGAGAAGCTTGAAATCTAGTAACAAGCAAGGCGCTGAGGAAAAATTCAATCACACAAGTCAACGTATGATGGAGTTTTACGAACAGGAATTCAAAGGGAGAGAGTCAATCGTGGGTTAGAGCAGTCCGGGAAGGCTTGTGGCTTTGGACCCCATTTGAGGAATAAGTGCCGTCAGGAAGATAGGAGAAGAGGGCATTCTAGGAAGAGGGAATGGCTAGAACAAAGCATTCAAGACAGGAATAAGCAAGGACTTCAGGGTCAGTGAGTAGGCCAGCTTGACTAGAGAAGAGAATACCGGACTGAATCAAGCGAGTAACGTGGAAGAATAGACTGGGTGGTATTGGAAAAAGTCTGAAAAACCAGGCTAAGGTGATCAGACTTCCTATTAGAGAAAGCACTGCAAGTTTCTAAGTAAGAAAAGTCATGTTGTAAAATGTTAATTGATTCGAGAATGGGAGACAAGGAGGAGATCTGGGGCTTGCCTGAGGTAATGAATCTGTGAGGTGATGAAGACTCCATCTAGGATAAACAGATTCAGCCCAAGGAAGATGCCACTTGGCTCTGTGAGTACTGGATGCAGGAGGGTGGGTAAGAGAGATAAGCTTCCAAACTTTGATAGGACTGGCAGGAGGAAAGAATGTGTTTCAGAGAAAAAGACTTAATTCCTTTAGACATGTCTAATTGTGGGAGTTCAAAACAGAAACATTAGGGCACTTTTGGAGGTTTAGATGAAGGCCTAGAAAAAGAGGTCAGGACAGGCAAAAGAGGTCGGATGGTCCTCAGATAGAGGTGATGACTGAAGTTGCGGAATAAGTAGCAGGGACAAGCTCCCAACAAAGCCACAAGTCCAGGGCGCCTGGCTGGCTCAGTCAGCAGAGCATGCGACTCTTGATCTCACGATTGTGACTTCAAGCCCCATGCTGGGCGTAGAGCCCACTTTAAAAAACAAACCAACCAACCACCATGATCTAAATGCCCATTTTACAGATAGCACCACATAGGCCCAAAGAGGCTAAGTAACGTTCCTGAGATCACATGATGTGTAACTAATACAGTTGAGATCTGAACCCAGACTTGACTGTGAAGCTCACGTTCCTTCCACTGCACTGTTGGGAAAGGGCAGAATACAGAAATAAATCCCAAGAAATAAAATTAAACCTTGGGATGTCTTTATAGTTTGCAAGAAAAGAAAGCAGTAGAGAAATATGGAGAAGACTAAGCTCACAGGAGGAGCAGAGGGAATAATGCCAAGTCCCGGAAAGGAAAAGAGAAGAGCCTTTCAAAGGAAAGATGACATGACCCAAATTCTGCAGAGAGATGCCAGAAAGAAAGACTGACCAAGCCCAAGTGACAACTGAGTAGTATGTGGAATCCATTCCACAGGGTTAGGTTCCATACACTGTGCCTGCTGTCCGCAGCCCAGCTCCGTAATTTCCCTACTCCCACAGACAGGTCAGGATAAAAGTTGCATTTCCAGAATACCTAGTTTTCAAATACCCTCTGAATATACCTTACTACTTCTCTGAGCTTAGCTTTAATTTTGCCTGGTTTTTCTTTTTCTGACTGTGAATGTCATAAATACATACAGTAGACAGTTGGGGGGTGATACAGAAAGAAAACAAAGCACCTCTGAAACTAGTGATACACTGTATGTTAATTGAATTTAAATATTTTTTTAAAAAGAGCAAAACAAAGCATCTACGGTACGTCCACAATATAATCGCTGTTGACATTTCTTTATAATTTTGTAGGTATTTTTTTCTATGCATCTTATAAATAGTTGTAATCCCTCACATGGATGGGATAGTTATTTCGTGTAAAATTTGTGTCCCACATTATCAGTTCACAATTATTGCACGAGCATTTTTAATGTCATTTAAAATTATTGAAAAATACAATTTCGTCACTGCAAAAAAAATTCAATCTTGGATATTCATCCCATCACTCATGTAAGTATTCACCCATTGTTGGGCATTTACATTTTTAAAAATTTGCTTACTGATAGGTTTTTTTAAAAACTCCATTCATTTAAATTTCATTTAATTCCAAGGGAAGTAATTTCATATCCATTAGTCATTTGCAATTTCTCTTTTGAGGATGTTTTTCTTTAAATAAACATATTTTTAATTTGTATTAATTTCATTTCTACCTAAAGGCAGACATTTTTGTATTATGTTCAGTTAGCCATTGTATTGTACACTGTTAGTTTTTGATATAGTGCTCAGTGATTCATTAGCTACATATAACACCCAGTGCTCATCACTACACATGCCCTCCTTAATGCCCATCACCCTGTTACCCCCTCCCCCCAGCCCCCTCTCCTATGAAACTCTAAGTTTGTTTCCTAGGATCCAGAGTCTCTCATGGATCATCTCCTCCTCTGATTTCTCCCCCTTCAGATTTCCCTCCCTTACCCCATGGTCCTCCATGCTATTGCTTATGTTCCACATATAAGTGAAACCATACGATAATTATCTTTCTCTGCTTGACTTACTTCACTATCCCCTCCAGTTCCATCCAAGTTGATGCAAATGGTGGGTATTCATCCTTTCTGATGGCTGAATAATATTCCGTTGTATATATCGACCATATCGTCTTTATCCATACATCTGTTGAAGGACATCTTGGCTCCTTCCACAGTTTGGCTACTGAGGACATTGCTGCTATGAACACTGGGTGCAGGTGCCCCTTCTTTTCACTACATCTGTATCTTCAGGGTAAATGCCTAGTAGTGCAATTGCTGGGTCATAGGGTAGCTCTATATTTAACATCTTGAGGAACCTCCATACTGTTTTCCAGAGTGGCTGTACCAGCCTGCATTCTTATCAACAGCGTAAGAGGATTCCCCTTTCTCCACATCCTCGCCAACATTTGTTGTTTCCTGTTTTGTTAATTTTTGTCATTCTAATTGGTGTAAGGTGGTATCTCATTCTGGTTTTGATTTGTATTTCCCTAATGGCTAATGATGTTGAGCATTTTTTCATATGTCTGTTAGCCATTCGTATGTCTTCTCTGGAGAAGTGTCTGTTCATGTCTTCTGCCCATTTTTTGACTGGATTATTTGTTTTTTGAGTGTTGAGTTTGAGAAGTTCTTTATATATCTTGGATACCAGCCCTTTATCTGTAATGTCATTTGCAATTACCTTCTCCTATTCCGTGGGTTGCCTCTTAGTTTTGTTGACTGTTTCCTTTGCTGTGCAGAAGTTTTTTATCTTGATGAAGTCCCAAAAGGTCATTTTTGCTTTTGTTTCCCTTGCCTTTGGAGACGTGTCTTGAAAGAAGTTACTGTGGCCAATGTCGAAGAGTTTACCACCTATGTTCTCCACTAGGATTTCAATGGATTCCTGCCTCACATTGAGGTCTTTCATCCATTTTGAGTTCATCTTTGTCTATGGTGTAAGGAAACGGTCTAGTTTCATTCTTCTATATGCAGCTGTCCAATTTTCCCAGCACCACTTATTGAAGAGACTGTCTTTTTTCCCATTGGATATTTTTTCCTGATTTGTCAAAGATTAGTGGACTATAGAATTGAGGGTCCATTACTAGAGTCTCTATTCAGTTCCATTGGTCTATGTGTCTGTTTTTGTGCCAATACCATGCCGTCTTGGTGATCACACTTGTAATATAGCTTGAAGTCAGGCAATGTGATGCCTCTAGCTTTGTTTTCTTTTTATCATTCCCTTGGTGATCCAGGGTCTTTTCTGGTTCCATACAAATTTTAGGATTCTTTGTTCGAGCTCTTTGAAAAATGCCGATGGCATTTTAATAGGGATGGCATTGAAAGTGTAAATTGTTCTGGGCAGGATAGACATTTTAACAATGTTTATTCTTCTGATCCATGAGCATGGAATGTTTTTCCATCTTTTTGTGTCTTCCTCAATTTCTTTCCTAAGTGTTCTGTAGTTTCAACAGTAGAGATCCCTTGCCTCTTTGGTTAGGTTTATTTCTAGGTATCTTATGGTTTTTGGTGCTATTGTGAATGGAATTGATTCCTTAATTTCTCTTTCTACAGTTACATTGTTAGTGTGTAGAAAAGCAACTGACTCCTGTGCATTGATTTTGTATCCTGCCACATTGCTGAATTGCTGTATGAGTTCTAGTAATTTGGGGATACTTTATGTGGATGACATGATACTTTGAATGTGGTTTTATCTGATCTCTAAAGCATTTACAATGTCTCTGCCCCTTCACCTTAACCCCTTATTGCCTGACTTAGATCACATTAATCACATATGATTTTATTCTTACAGATTTGAAACCACGATGACATCCTGGGGCCTTGTCGTCTCCTCTATCAACAATGTTGCTGAAAATGTTCAGGAGCGGACATACTGGCAATTCCTTAATGGCAAAACACCTTTGAATGAAGGTGAGAAAAAGAAAGGAATCTGGGAATTTCTTCCATAGTCTGCAGGCTACTTTCTTTCATTTCCTTATTTCATTCACTCATTCATTTAATCAAATAACTGTGAGATTGTATGAATACATACGATGACACATATATGTATGTACACATACATATTATGAATATATATACAGTGATTCAATTGAATGATACATACATGATGGGTAGATAGATGGATGATAGATAGAACAGGTGGCTGGCTTTCTAAAATAGCTTTTTCAAAAATCAAGAATCCTGACTCCACTCTGAGCCAATGGGGACATATCCAGTGACCAAGAAAAGTGGACTGACCTACTTAAAGCAATAAGAGCTGAAAAAGAGAAAAGCAGATAATGTGAGAGACAAATAAATAAATAAATAAATAAACAAGTAGAAAAAGTAGTATGTGATCTAAGAAGATGACCACGTTAGGATTTAAAAATTAAACATCAATGTGTAAAACAAAAGCACAGTGACTTCATCGCCAGAGGGAAACAAATATGGGGGATGGAAAACATAGCTCTTCACACGGTGATGTTATCGTATTTCACACGTCAACTCTGTAGGTATTGGTGATTCTCTTTTCTACAGAGAAAGAAACTAAGTCTTGGAGGCGTTAAAGGGACTTGCACAAGTCCTGCATCTAGAGTGGGACTGAGTGATCATCGAGCCCATGCTTCCGAACTGTGGCATGACTGTCCTTCCCCCACAGCTTCACTCAACATTCATTCACCTTCTTGCTCTAACGATTCTTCAAAATCTCCAAAGAGAAGAATGTTTATGCACGTTTGTGTGGGGAAAGAGGCAAGAATGAAACTCAGACTTCAGCAAAACCTTAACATTCTTTAAAATTCTGCACAAATACTAAAATACCCTCCAAGGTAAAGAGCCATGTGTGAGGTTTTATCTAAGGATGATGTTCCCTAGTCAAGGGGATGTTCATTGTCACCGTGCAGGGAGATGTGAAGCCACACAGAGTCACAGCAGAGCTGAGGCTGCAGCTTTATAAAGATGCTTCACTATCCAAGATTACGATGGGACAGATGTTTTCTCAGAGCCTATCAGGTATTTAACAAAATCTGGCCAGTCAGAATTTGTTCAATTGCAGCAAAGCACATAATAACGATCTCAAGGTTACCTAAGGCTTGGTCAGAAGCCCCTTCTCTTACTTACTAGCTGCATTAGGCAAGGCATTAA
Organism: Ursus maritimus; assembly: GCF_017311325.1. Taxonomy (NCBI): domain Eukaryota; kingdom Metazoa; phylum Chordata; class Mammalia; order Carnivora; family Ursidae; genus Ursus; species Ursus maritimus. The sequence goes on along the minus strand of NW_024424786.1, from coordinate 35,982,798 downwards.
TCTTCTCAGAACCAGTTTCCAGTGTTAGGAAATGGAAATAGTAAACACCATTGCTTGGCGTAGTGTGAAAATTGGAAATAACATGTTTAAAATGAATAAGTACAATGTCTTCCGCATAGCATGCATTCACAAATGCTAAATATTAGTATTATTAGTTTTCCTACCACCTTCATCTCAAGAATTGCCTGAGAGCCTAAATCACGCTTATTCTCATGTCTGCCAATTGCCTTTTTTCTCTGGGGAAAGAATGGTAAACAGAAAGGCCTCGGACATCCAGAAAGATGTGGGCCTGGAATTACCTTTCCACTGCCCGGTGACTTGAAAGCTAATCATCAGTACTGCCATCATCCAACTTTTCTGCCCCGAAACACAAGAATTCTCAACCCGCTGCCCTTCCCTATTTTTTGCAAAATCTTCAAAAGTGAACATGAGTTCCTACCTTGAATGCTCTAAATTTGGCTTAAATAAGCCATTTTATTGCACACTTACTATGTGTCGGGTACTATATTAGCATCAAGCAGTCACTATTCTTAATCCTGAAAACGTTTTTCAGGGTTAGTATTATCAGTGTGATTTTAGACATAGGGCAAAGGAGGTTCTCACAACTTGAGGGGCTTGTCCAAAGACATGTTCCACATGCAACCCTGAGCCTGGAAACAAAGACCCCCTACATCTCAGTTCCATGCTCCTCCACACGAGTCTAGCTGCCCATTTCACCCTGGGATGACTTTACTCCTCTAGCAAGGGGCTGGTCCTTTGCGAGCTGGGGGTGGTTACACGCACCACGGTCGCCTCATGTTCTTCTCTGCTTGTTTCCAGGAGTGGCCGACTACAAACCCTCCGACCATGAGCACATCACCGCCAATTTCACTCGGTACTAAGGGTGAGGTGGGTTCAGGTTCTCTCAAACATCGCCGAACGACGGTGGAATCTTTGTTCACTTCTTTTCAAGTCTATGTAAAAAAAGTGGATATCTACAATGCTACCATATTCCTGGTAAAACATGGAAACGACTATGTAGAATAAATGATTCAAACTCCCCTGGAGTCTTCACATCTGTGACCCATGAAACAAAGTCCGGCTTCTCAAGGCAATGACTGCCGGTCATTGTTTAGACCTCGGGTGAGGGGAGAAGAGCGAGCCCAGCGGATATCTCTGGGGCTCATTCCGATCTTCTTAACTAATGAACACATTTCTTTATTTCTACAAATGAAGTATTTTAAAAACTCCAACTTAAAAAAAGCCTCCTATTTTTGTTTCTTATTCCAAGTACTACTTTTCAAATCACTTAATGAAATGACTAAAATTATTTCGTATGAGACTCCCAGATGGTTTAGAACTAGGGAAATGGGGCGCCTGGGTGGCACAGCGGTTAAGCGTCTGCCTTTGGCTCAGGGCGTGATCCCGGCGTTATGGGATCGAGCCCCACATCAGGCTCCTCTGCTGTGAGCCTGCTTCTTCCTCTCCCACTCCCCCTGCTTGTGTTCCCTCTCTCGCTGGCTGTCTCTATCTCTGTCGAATAAATAAATAAAATCTTAAAAAAAAAAAAAAAAAAGAACTAGGGAAATGATGTTAATACTCTCCCCTTCCATTTTTAATATTTATTCTGGGTAAAATTAAGTTTAAAATGTATATTTTTATGTAAATTTACAGATACACATATTTAATAGATAAAGAAAACTAATAGTATGTAATATAAAATTTAATATATTGTATATATTAAATACAAATGTATATTTAAAATCCCATCCCACATATATAATATATAGATAGATAGATCCATAATCCCACCCTACACATATATTGAAAGAAAAATTAAGCTTTCAAAGACAATCATCACTCTAATCTCTGCTGGCAGGAGTCAACACTGGGACCAAGTTTCTCATGAAGGATACGAAACTGTATCAGAAGACCTAGAATACACTCAACTTCAACCCCCAAAATCCCAATTCTGAAATTATACAAAGGAGAGAATCATAATAGGGCAGATACACAAGAATCACAATGTGCGCCGAGGCAATTAGACAGCAAACCTTAGAGATGCAACCTCAATACACTTCCTAATACTGACCCCAAAGCAGACAGATTCACCTGCCCCATCACACGTCTCCCCTCCCAGCTGCTCAGAGTAAGAGCCTGCCCTCTGGGAACAGGGGTTCCCGGGAGAAGCAGGTGTGAACCACCAGCCCAAGCCCTCATCCCGAACATACCTATTGGGTACCTCGCTGGTACCGTGCTGGAAGGCACTCTCTGGGGTGTGAGTAAGCATCTCTCATAACACGCCCTGAGAGCCATAATACGGAAAACACGGAAACAGACTACATGTCCCACAACAGGGCAATGGATAGGTAACCCTAGCGGATCCATAGGATGGGATACGTTAAGTCACCGAAATTCTGAAATTCCACATATGAGTGAGATCACACAGTATCCGTCTTTCTCTGACTGACTGACGTCACTTAGCATTCCACCCTCTAGATCATTCATGCAAATGGCACGATTTCATTCTTTTTATGGCTGGGTAATATTCCATTGCATACATAGGCCACATCTTCTTTATCCGTCATCTGTGGATGAACACTAGGGCTGCTTCCAGACTTTCGCAATTGTAAATAATGCTGCTATAAACATAGGGGTGCATATAGCTTTTCGAATTAGTGTTTTGATTTTCTTTGGGTAAATACCCAGTAGAGGAATTACTGGTTCGTATGTGGAATTTAAGAAACAAAACAGAGTGCCTGGGTGGCTCAGTCATTTAAGCATCTGCTTTCAACTCAGGTCATGATTCCAGGGTTTTACCTCAGCCTCCCTGCTCAGTGGGGAGCCTGCTTCTCCATCTCCCTCTGATCCTCCTCCACTGGTGCTCTCTCCTTCTCTCTCAAATAAACAAATTTTTAAAAATCTTTTAAAAAAGGAAACCAAACAGATGAACAAAGAAAAAAGAGACAAACAAAAAACCAGACTCTTAACTACAGGGAACAAACTGGTGTTGCCAGAGGAGCGAGGGGATGGGTGAAATAGGTGGAGAGGACTGAAAGTACACTCATGGAGGGGCACCTCGGTAGCTCAGTCAGTTAAGTGTCTGCCTTCAGCTCAAGTCATGATCCCAGGGTCCTGGGACCGAGTTCCACATTGGGCTCATTGCTCAGAAGGGAGCCTGCTTCTCCCTCTGTCTGCTGTTCCCCCTGCTTGTGCTCAGTCTCTCTCTCTCTACAAATAAATAAGTAAAATCTTTTTTAAAAAAAAAAGGTACACTTATGGTGATGAGCACTGAGTAATGTATGAAGTGTTCAATCACTATATTATACACCTGACACTAATGGAACACTGTATTATGTTAATTATACTTGATTTTAAAAGTTAATTTTTTTAAAGTATGATATACTATAAAAGTTAATTTTTTAAAGAGTTTTATTTATTTATTTAGAGTGGGGGAGGGACAAAAGCCCAAGCAGACTCCACACTGAGCATAGAGCTGGACCTGGGGCTTGATCCCATGACCCTGACACCATGACCTGAGCTGAAATCAAGAGTCAGATGCTCAACCGACTGAGCCAACCAGGTACCTCTATTAAATTTATTTTTTTTTATGTCAGTAAAATTCGTGTTGAAGATAAATACTTGCTGACATAGAAAGACATTCGTGATGCACTGTGATGCCATCCGTGCCAGAGTACAGAGTGGTTAACTGTGTGATGGATTGTTGGTGACTGCTTTTGTTTGTTTGCTTCTCTGTTGTCTACATTTTCTCCATTCAATATAATAATTGAGCAACTGGAAAATGGGGAAAATTACTTTTAACAAAGATGACTTTTTTAATTTAGCAATAAATTGGGCAATGAAAGGAAGGGGTGTGTGAGAGAGAAAGAACACTGCCCCCCAACTTTAGCAATTAACTGGGTGTGTTCATTTTTATTGGCAAGGGTAGGGGACAGGTGAGCAGACTGACAATGGATCTGTGACAGGTCGTAATTCCACCTTGAGGAAGCGCTGTAATAAAAGGGAGTCTCCGTGTGCTCATTACTGCTTCAAGTAGAATGACCAAGCATGGGTTTGGGTATGGTTTCAGGGACCATCATAAGCGTTGTTGCGACCTCTACTGGACATGGCTGGTAAAGCCTAAGTTTCCTTTAGGGAAATTTCTTCTTGATTGTTTTTGTGAAGATGTGGGGGAGAGGAGGGAAGATTGCTACCAAATCCACTTCTACTTTTCCTTAGCTGGATATATGAATGACCTATACCATGTTCACGGTTGAAGATCATACCCTAATAAGGAAGTGGAATTAAAGAGAGCTTCCTCTAGCCTCCCCAACTGAGATCCTATAATTCTTTGAAATGACAAAGAATCTTGCTCACAGGCACAAATGGCATTGAGATAGTTCTAAGAAGAAGAGGAACAACAACAAAAATCCTGGCCAAGAAAACAAAAATAGAAAGGGAGAGAGAATAGAATAAAATAGCTCCAAATTTTATCTTGAAGACCAAACATGCAAAACAGCCGTGATGTTTTTTGGAAAATAAAGTGAATTTGAGCAAACATATAAAAATATGTAACAAAGTCATGATAATTAAAACAGTGTAGCACTGGTTTCAGATCAAGAACATGGGAATGGAATAAAACGTTAAAAAATAATTACGTGGGTATTTAGTGTATTATAAAATCACGTATCTTTTTTAAGAATTTATTAATTAATTTATTTATTTATTTATAGAGAGCACGCATTAGCACGGGGAGGGGCAGAGGGAGAGAGAGAGAATCAAGCTGACTCCACGCTCAGCATGGAGCCCAATGCAGGGATCCATTTCATGACCCTGAAACCATGACCTCTGCTGAAGTCAGGAGTCCAACGCTTAACTGACGGAGCCATCCAGGCACCCCATAAAACCACATATTAAATGAGAATTTTCAACTTGGCAAGAAGATTATATTGCATCCCTACTTCTGGCCTTAGAAACATATTACCAAAGTCAAAAACTCTTAAGAAAATAACGGAAAGATTTTACTGCATGAAAACTATGAATGGTCCTACCTCAAAAAAAATTAAAGGACATAATGAACATGGTAAAAAAACACTGAATCATACACAAACAGGAGTTCATATAATTGATATACAATAAGCATTTAGAATTGATAAAAAAAAAGAAACAGTACGATTGAAACATAGAGAAAGTACACAAGCAAATCACACATACGAAAAAACAGACAAAAATATGAGAACAAAGGTAGGAGGAAAAGTTCAACATCACTAGTCACTGAAAAACTGCAAACTAATGTATAACGAGTGTGTAAATTATATGAAGTAGGACTCAGAGAATGCTACTGGAAATGAGCCTTGGGGGCGCCTGGAGGGCTCAGTCGGTGGAGCATGGGGCCCTGGATCTCACAGTTGTGTGTTCGAGTCCTACATTGGGGGTAGAGATTATTTAAAAATAAAATCTTTTTTTAAAAAGTCAACTTTCGTTTACCCTGCTCCTGCTTACCCAAACTCCAAACCAACTCTGTAAGGCTGGGGGTTTTCTGCATTTTTTCACTTCTCTGATTTAAAAAGAAAAAAAAGAAAAAGAAAGAAAAAAGAAAAATTCTGATTTTAGTAGCTAAAATGTCCAATACTGTGCAATAGTCACAACTCTGAATTCCATCTAAAGGTGAAGCTGCATCCCTCTGCAGTTCAGTCCTGCTCCGGATAGGATGACTGCAGTGGAAACAAAATGGGAAGGGGGGGGGGGTCTCTATTTCCTCACATTGCACTTTCACCAGTCATGTAGGATCTTTCCTGCTCCTCATCTCTCACCTCTGTTGCTGACCCCTCTGGGATGCTGACTGGCATAGCCCCTGATATGGGTTGAAGTATGTCCGCCTCCCCCCACTAACCAATATGTGTTGGACCCCCAGTCACCCCCTTACCCCTCTACTCCCCACTTCCACCCCCCATCCACAGTACCTCAGAATGTGACACTGTTAGGAGAAAGGGTCTTTACAGAGGTAATCAAGTTAAAATGAGGTCAAGAGGGTGGGCCCTAATCCAATATGACTACTGTCTTCTAAAAAGGGGAAATTTGGACACAAAGACACACATAAAGGGAAGACTATGGGAAGAAAGAAAGGGAGAAGACAGCCATCCACGAGCCTGGGACAGAGGCCTGGGACAGCCCCTTCCCCACAGCCCTCAGAAGGAACCAACCTTGCTGACAGCTTGATTTCAGACTTCTGGCCTCCAGAGCTATGAGGCAATAACCTTTTGTTGTTTAAGCCATTAGGTTTGGGGTACTCGTTACAGCTGCCTTAGCCAACTGACAGAAGAGCCAACAGTAGTTGACTCAGTTCCCGGTACAGTTTAACATACACTCTTTCTCTCACGGGTGCTTTATGGATTCTTCAGAGAAACACACACACACACACACACACACACACACACACACACCCTACCCTAACTGCTGAGGATACCTTGATGCATGCAAATTCATCTCTGCTAAATGACTGGCTGGTTGCATACAAGCCTTCCCTCAGGCCCTGGACATCCATCATTACATCTCTTCCAGCTTCTTTCTCCTTGCTCCTCAGTGGGGTCCTGTTAGACAGGAAGTAAGAAAACCCTAAACGGGCACACTGCACGGGGGTCTACATCTGGCGAACAAGGTATGCACACCTTTGACCCACCATCAGTGGAAATTTAACTACTTCCCAAAGGCAGGCCTCTACTTGGCATCAAACCTCCAAACGTAGACTTTTGTCAAACACCAGTCCCCCTCAAACGGAGGTCCCCTATCAAGCTGAGTGGTGAGTCCTGAACTGTCTCTCACTAAACTTGATGGAGCACCCCGATCCCTTGCCACTAGACAGGGAGAGTGGGGCTCACTATATACCAACAAATCTGTCCAAAGAAATCTTTAATGTGATCTCCAGTCTCCACTTCTTTTCTTGGTTTTTCCAATGCGTTTTACAGGCTGGAAGAAAGTGGAGAGCTAAGAATAACAAAGCCAGTTCCTACCACCTCCTTTGTAAGTCCGGCCCAGGGGGCACCAGGGTGGCTCAGTCAGTTAGGTTCCAACTCTTGGTTGCGGCTCAGGTCACGATCTCAGGGTCCTGAGATCAAGATCACACTCAGCTCATGGAGTCTGTTTGAGACTTTCCCCCTCTGCACCTCCCCCTGGTCACTCACGCTCTCTCTCTCTCTCTCTCTCTCTCTCTCTCTTTCAAATAAATAAATAAATAAACTCTAAAATAAATAACTAAATAAATCCTGTCCAGAAGGCCCAGCATCTCACTCTGGAATGTGGGGATCACCACATACGCTGGGACCTCAGGCAAAGCTGAGTCAGACACAATCCTGTTTTAACAGCCTGTTATAAACGTAGTATTGGATGTCGTTTCCCTTCTTTCATATTGGCAGAGCTCTAAACAAAGGTGGGCAAGGAAATTCAGCAAGGATGTGGACAGAGAGGCATTCTGATACACTGTTGGCGAAATCAATCCCTTTGGAAACTTCCTTTATCTCTACCCCCTTCCCAAGATATATGTTAGCAATCATCATTAGCCCACTGATCTACATCTAAAGGGTCTCCTGACTAAGGTTTTACTAGACAGTAGTAAACGACCCCTCAAGCTCCTGGAAACCTTAGAGACTTACACTATCCCTAACCCCCCACCCAATTTGCAAGTCACTCCTCACAACCCCAGTACAGCTCTTTCTGTCCATGGGTCCTGTCCCTGTGCTTTAACAAAAACCACCTTTTCAACACTGAAAACATCTCAAGAAATCTTTCTTGACTGTTCGCTCCTGGACTCGAAAACACCACATCAGCATCATTGCTCTCTTAGAAATGCTATACACCATACGGAAGCTAAACTGATGAAGAAGCTAATACTAACTAGCCCTTTGAGAAGGTTCTATGAGCTTCCTGGGGTGAGGAAGTTCCATGCTGATTTATTACACTATGATATTATGATGAGAATCTGATAATCAAAAACCCAACATTTTTATTAAAATGAGATGGTGTGCACACATACGCATACATGGACACAGACAACATGTGTGTGGGTGCCATTTACACCAACAACCAGACCTGCAACTAGGCTACAGGTTTCTGTTATCTCGGGATTTTTAAAATAAGAAAGACTAAAAACTGAGATGCCAGGTAATTTTTATACCCATGGCCAAATACACAAATCCCAGTGGATATAGAGCTGGATGATCCAAAAACAGTGCCTGGTAGCTATACTCTGCTTTTTAGATTTTCCAAGTGCTCCCAGAGGACTGGTTCTCCACTGGCTTAGGCATTACAATCAGCCACGGGGCTTAGTTCACCATAGGAATTCCTGAACCCCACCTTTAGAGTTTCTGACTTAGTAAGCAGGGACCAGATACTTACATTTATATGAAGGTCTCAGTAACATCTGATGCAGGTGGTCTGAAGACCAACTTCTGGGAGATTTTAGCAAACCTGTTCCAGTAAAAGTAAGAACGGCAAGGTTTTTATCATACTAGCTGTGTGGCAAAACATTTCATCCCACAACATCAGTTTCTTACAAATAAGTACCATGGAACTACCAGAAAAGGAGTGTTAATAAATAAAGAGCTGTGAGAACTGGAAGGAGGAAAATCATTTTTAGGGACCAAGGAAGACCTCACGTCCCTCCTATCATTTTCACAACACTTTATTCATACTTCTGATACCTCAACATTAGCTATTGTATGCTCATCATATTGTCCCTACCTAAATATAAATTCCTAAAGAATAGAATCACTGGTTTTTCCTCTTTGTATCCTCATAGTACCTGGCACAACTCTTGCAAAGAAAAATAGACATCATTTGTCATAGTTACTACTTAAATGCAAAACTTTTAGCTCTTTTAAAATAAACAACTTTTTAGTTCTTTTAAAATAAACAATGAGGTGGAAGTTGGGGGGGGGGACGAAAAGATTTAGTGACCAGAGAGAGATTGTACTGACACTTACTTTCCATCCAGAACAAAATTACACAATATTCAGCTTGAGATTTTTAAATGCCTGAGCACATTCAGTTCTCCCACTTTGGGTGGAAGGGACCAGGGAAGAGCTGTGTAGAATCTGACACTGGCTTGGGAGGGGGAGACAGTTAAACCCTTTTAGAGCTGCTCTAAAAGGACAGAAACGGTTGGCTGTAATACGTCCATTAACTCTTTTGACAGCTTCAGTGTGCAAGTAATCAAAAAGTGCCTAACATTGTGGACAGAGAAAGTTCTCCCGGTAGCTTTGCAAGCGTTACAGGTTTTATTTGTTGCCATTTCTGAAATTAATCCTTGGGGAAAGACCATACACCGTTTTAGCATGATTTAAATACAACAGACAACAGCCTCAATTCGTTAATCCCATTTGTGTCCTAGAAGCTTGGGGAAAGATCCTCTCATTCTAAATATTAAAAAGGTTCGGACCCATAAAAATGATTTGCCCAACATCCTCCCAGAAGAGTCATGCATTATTTTAACTTGATAATCTAGTTTTGATACAGTCTAGTCCCTGGGTTCCCTGGAGTGACTCAAATTCTGATCGTACTGTGTGTTTTCCTGCTGTGTGACCCTGGCTAAGTTAGATCCTTTGACCCTCCGGATGTTACCTGCAAATGCGTGTCATGACTTCCTTATCTCATGGACTCCTTGGGAGGACCACACGCAATGACGAGGTACTGAACACCTAACACATGGCAAGCGCCCACTAACACGCCAAGCAATGGTCAATCAGTGGGATTTTCCTAATGTCTCTGAGCTGCCCCCTAGAGAAGCGGCGTAAAGCGGCGAGCTGTGAGACACGACCCGGTCGGGAAAGCTAGGCTTTCTCAGCACAGTGAGCAGCACAGAAAACCCTGCCCCGTCGTGGGCAACCAGGAAGAGACCCCGGAGCGGATGGAGACATTCAGAATCCTAAAGCGGCGCTGGGCGTGGCTAGCACACGCCAGCGCGGGAACCCAAGTGACGCGGCCCGGTTTCTTCCGCTTCCGCCGGGATTCTCTGCGTAGCGGACCGGTGCGAACGCAACTTCCGGCCCGACCGGGTCCGGGGAGTCGCTACGTTCCCGGTGGGAAGCCGGGGTGGGCGGACGCGCGTGGCCATGTGGCGGCTGCTGGCTCGAGCCGGGACGCCGCTCTTGCGAGCGCGGCCGTCAGGTCGGGAGGCCCTCGGTCCCTCAGAAGACCTCCCCTTCCTCCCCACCCCCGGTGCGGCGCCTCGCTGGCTCCTGGAAGGCTCCGCCAACCGTTGCCGCTGCCCTGAATAGGGGCCGCGCTTCCCCGCCGCCGCTTCCGTCGCGGTGACTCGTGCCGGGGCGGCGCAGCCACCCGCGGGGGTTGGCGCCCGGAGACCCCTGCTGGCTTCTCTGGTTGGGGGGGGGGGG
>NW_024424786.1:35894410-35972421 GCF_017311325.1 Ursus maritimus | reverse complement strand
GGGGGGGGGGGGAATACTGGGCCTGTGAGGCCATTTAGGGGAACCCGCAGCCCACCATCAAGGCCCTCCATCAGGACTGACTTTGGTCAAGGTCGTACCAGGCTCAGGTCTGTCGCTTTCGGATTTTAATTTGATTTGCCTTTGTAGATTCTTGGGCCGCCCCGCCCGCCAGTGCTGGCCTGAAGATGCTGCTCCCGGTGCCGACTTTTGAGGGTGAGAGCTTGTGTCACTTTCGTGTTTGTCTTTTCTCTGATGGGACCTGGAAGAGGGTAGGCGGAGATGTAGGCGGGTTCTTCTGCTTCCTCTCCTCTATTCACTCGCTCAGTAAATATGTATGGCGGGCGTGCTATATGCCAAGAAGTGTTGTAAACCCGCGGGATATAGCAGAGAACAAGGAGACCCACAAAAGTCCCTGCTGTCATGGAGCAACTGTGTCATGGGGTATCTCCCCTATGGCCGCCTGTGTGGCGCTGGTCCACCCCCAGCCAGGCATATTGCCATAGAATTTGAACTTCCGATGTTCTCTCTAAAGGATGTTACATGTATGCGGTCATAGAACTATGGGCGAAGGGCACTAATTCGTTGAATATAAACGTTACGATAAACCACAATTTTCTAAGTATAACTTACTGTGTCTTTATTGGAAATCTTTAAAAAAGAAACAAAAACAAGCAAACACAAAAATACGAAAGTGTCCTTGAGCTCTGAGGGTTTTATTTTCTACACGAAATTGTGAAACTACTGAATGCTCCGGAAGTCCATATGGACTTGGAGGTGAGAGAAAGCCTCACTAAATTTCTCTGTAGCTTCTTGTAGAAACTGGAGGAGAGCAGGGGACAGTTGCTATGACCTTGTTAGCCCATTAATAATTTGGTATTTCCTTGAAGGCTTCTGTTTTATATTTGACTCCATGATAAAGCTGTGCCTGTTTTACCATAGACATGTTTAAATGACTTAGAAGTTAATAATTTTTTCCCCAACTTACTTGTCATAATGTCCGATATGAAAAAGATGTACCGTGTCTGGCCTGCATTTCAACCCCACCCCCAACACAGCAAGCTGTTGCACTTTGTAGGAAATGTACAGGTGTCAGCAGTAAAAAAGACGTAGATCAAAGGATCCCTAGGTTGTAGGTTTCCTAACAAGAACGTGGCAGAGCAGAAGATATTTTCATGTACAATGTCGTGTTCTTTCCACCACCTCCATTAACATCCAGAGAGGCTATGTAGTATTTAAAAAAAAAAAAAAAGTCATACTGTCTGGCTTTGCTGTTTTCACTGGATGGCCTAGACCAGATTATAAAATGTCTCTAGGCCTCAGGTTCCTCTTTTATAAAATGGAGATTTAAAATAGTACTTGCCTAATGTTCTGTTTCTTGAGCAAGGTGACCATTAAGGTGGGTGTGTTTATCCCTTCACTTCGTGATAATTTGCTGAGCTTTACATTTTTTATTTGGCCCTTTGATCATGTGTGTTAAACTTTAAGAGGTTCAACATTTTTAAAAAGGGAAGCCTTAAAAAATTACCAAGGTTATAAAGTTGTTTTAAAGATTAAATGAGATACTGCACGTAAAGCATTCAGCTCAATGTACTTAGTAAACATTGAAAAAAAAAAAAGTAGCCAGTGTTATGTGTGACAGTCTTAATCTCTGTACCTTCCCAAATGGTCTTTTTTCTAGTGTTAGGCAGAGTGCATTTCATTTGAACGTTAAAACTTTGTTATCTTCAAAGGTTCAGAAACGTCTTAATACTTGTCATAACCAAAAGATTCCGGTGTCAATAAAAAAGCACCCACAGGAAAAACCTAATATCCTTTTGAAATTATTTTTTCAGTGGTAACTTTATGACTTCCACTTGATTGGTATAAATCTTTCTAGGAAGAACATGGATCCTTTGAGATGTGTGGTTTTATTTATTCTTGGTTGTTGGTGCTCCTTCTAGATGTTTCCATTCCTGAAAAGCCCAAGCTTAGATTTGTTGAAAGGGTACCACTTGTGCCAAAAGTGAGAAGAGAACCTAAGAACTTGAGGGACATCCGGGGACCTTCTACTGAAGCTACCGAGTTCACAGAAGGCAGTTTTGCAATCTTGGTAAGTGAGTTCAGTGTCCAGCAGCTACAGGATGGAAGCCAAGGATTAGCAGAATCTCATGCTCTTGGAGTTCTCATCCTCCACGAGTTTTATTAGAACTGCCACCATTTGCTCTTTAAACTGCTGTTCACTACCCGGTAAACATTTGAGTTGTGTATCTTCTTCATGTCGAGTGAAAATAATGCAAAAACAGGAGAAGGAAGGCTACCTAATTGGCCCCTGTAATCAGACTATAAAATCCTCTCAGGCCTCTGGTGAAAATAAAACTATCCATGACTTGGGATGTGGGACAGCTCTTTCCTTCCTCATCGAGTAGCTTCCATAGAGACTTAATGTCAGTAGCTGCACAAATGGGTGTGGACTAGGATTGATTTCCCATCAGGCAACCAGAGTGATATTTTACAGTCCTTCCCACAGCTTGCTAGGCAGCCTCTGACGGCCTCTCACAACCTCATGTCCATGCCCTGTCCCTCACTCTACTCCAGCCACTCTGCTTCTGCTCAGACTCACCAAGCCATTCCTCTGCCTTCAGCCGTTGTGGTTCCCCTTGGCTAGTTCCTATCCTTCTGGTCTCAGCTTTAAATATCACCTCCTCGGGACGCCTGGGTGGCTCAGTTGGTTATGCATCTTCCTTCAGCTCAGGTCATGATCCCAGGGTCCTGGGATCAAGTCCCACATTGGGGTCTCTGCTCAGCAGAGTCAGCTGCTCCCCTTGCTGTGCGCTCTCTGACAAATAAATAAAATCTTTTTAAAAATAAATAAATAAATATCACCTCCTCGAAGAGGCCTTCCCTGGTTATCCATTGAAATGGGTCCACCTTGTTTTCATTTATTACTGTACCCTAGAGTTTTCCCCATGGTACTTATTAGAACTTTTTATGTTTATGTATATCATTGAAGCTACAGTTACTGTAAAAGAGCATATGAAAGATAACTAAGTCCCTACGTATTTCTAATTGTTCATCCACTTTTAGGCACTGGGTGGCGGTTACCTCCATTGGGGCCATTTTGAAATGATGCGCCTGACAATCAACCGCTCTATGGACCCCAAGAACATGTTTGCTTTATGGAGAGTACCAGCCCCTTTCAAGCCCATCACCCGCAAGGGTATGGGACACCGCATGGGGGGAGGCAAAGGTGCCATTGATCACTACGTGACTCCCGTGAAGGCTGGCCGTCTCATAGTAGAGGTGGGTGGGCGTTGTGAATTCAAAGAGGTACAAGGTTTCCTCGACCAGGTTGCCCACAAGCTGCCCTTCCCAGCAAAGGCCGTGAGCCGTGAGACTCTAGAGAAGATGCGGAAAGATCAAGAGGAACGGGAACAGAACAACCAAAACCCCTGGACCTTTGAGCGCATAGCCACTGCCAACATGCTGGGGATCCGGAAAGTCCTGAGCCCATATGACTTGACGCAGAAGGGGCGGTACTGGGGCAAGTTCTACATGCCTGAACGTGTGTAGTGAGGATGGAGACGGATGTACAAAGGCTACCGGGAGAAAGAATCTACGTTTTTATTTCCCTCAGCCTATCCTTACAGTCTTAGGTGCCTCTCATATCTAACCAAGGAGCAGTATGTGAGTAAGTGATTTCTGAAAAATTGTGTAGTATCTGTTGATTTTTTAAGTGCATCATATTTACATCAAATAAAGTTTGAGTATCACCTCAGGATGTAGCTTCTCATTGGTCACTCCTAATCCTTAAATGATTATGAAGCGGCTTCAGTGACTGTTAGGGGGTCCACTTCTCCCCAGCTATAAGATGAATGTCTTCAGGGCTGAAACAAATGCTTCCGTCTCCCACCTCTGGTGTAAGTTGGATTTAATATCTGCACAGGTTTCCCTGCTGTCAAAGTTTGCTTCACATCGCTTCACTTTTACCAAAGAGCTACATTAGTACCTGTTTTTCTCAAACTGAAAGAAATCTGAAGATTTTCTCTTAATGGTAATTCTTCACTGTACATCATTTCAGTTTAGGAACGCTCTGCTTTTGGACAGTGGGGAATTCTGTACTGTTATAGTACGGGGGCTAGTTGCTGTATTTCCTAGTTACAAGCGCTTTTGGAAAAGCAAAAAAACAGCGGTACATACATTCATTGAACAGATATTTATTTATGTGCAGCTACCCATCTCTCAATCTTGGAAGGCAGAGGGGGATGTTGGACAATATGGTAACACATATCCTTGCCTTTTAATGCAAGGAACAGATAAACAAGTTGAAGTTGTCTGGCCTTTCCTAGGTCTGAAATCCTCTGAGGAGGGCGAGTGTCTGGCTCTACCTTCGTGTCCCTGCAGGTTCTAGTACGGTGGGGTGGGCCGCACGGCACTCAACTAGTTACTGTTGGAGGAATACAGGCCCCACGTGTTTCAAATCCCCCTGGTTCCGCCTTCCTGTCTTTAACAAGATTCAACTCTTCCAGAGCTAGCCAGCAGTTTTCTATCCCCTATCCAAACTGAAAGAAATACAAATGGATAGAAATAGTAAACCATTTGCTTTTGAAAGTGGGTAGAAAACAGCACATGACTTGAAGTGTCAGCTTTTTTTTTTCAATCCCACCTTCTTAAAAAGATGTCCAGCAAAGAAAGTAATCTACTTTCCAGAAGTACAAATATATCTACAGTTACATGGTCCTCAAAGTCGTACATGGTGGTTCTTAATGTATTTTTAGTGAAGCTCCTGTAACATAATTACTAAATTCTACTAGAACACATCTGAACCTTGAATTGGGGCCATTGTCTGGGACCGTCTTATACGCAATTGCTGGCCAACAAAATCAGTGTCAGGTAGCAACACGAACCATGTAAGTAAAAGATGATGCAAGTGGTAGCCTCCTGTCACCTTTCTGACCTGACCTCTCATCTCTGTTACGGTTCATAAAGCCTGGTGCTGATGATTGTTAGGAGTTCAGTCATGGTATAAACCTGTTTCTTTTGTTTGGGGTCCACGTTGAGTTACCCACAATCCTGGGGCCAGCCAATCTTTGCAGAGTGAGAGACTGTCAACTCCGTCACCACCCATAAAAAAGGACTTTCTATGTCACAGTAATGGGAGGCCTGTCGTATTTTTGCATAAGTGAATCCGGTCCTCCCCGGGTATTTGCACACAGCCTCTGACACTAACAAACCCATTTACCACTGATACATTAAAAGGTTTCAGAGTAAAACCCATGGATTCAACAGTGAGCAGAAATCAGAGCTGAATTACAGGTAGTTAAGTCAACTGCTATTGACCATCTGTAAGCGGCAGGCACTGTGCTAAGCACTGGGGACGCTGCTGTGAGCAAGACATGCATGGCGCCTATGCTTAGACCCTCTTCACTTCAGACTATTAGACCCTGCAGGAGGAAGCAGATGGAGGGCTGCTCAAAGATGAGACCTACAAGAACCTGCAGAGCAGACCTAACAAGGGCCTGGTGCTGATCAGAGAGAAAACGAAATGCTGCTGAGCGGGGTGCGCTCCAATGCCTGCCCAGCACGTGCTCTGTACCCCGCAGCCCCTCCCTGACACCATCTTCCTAACCAGCTACATGTTGCTGTGCAAACCGGTCCTGCAGCCCTGCCCCCCACCCAGCTGCGCACTGTCACAAGTCTACTTCACATAACTCTTAGTAGGTGGGTGATGGACCCCTGTGTCACAGGCTCATAATGGAAAGAGGAGTAGCGGTTGAGGAGTCTGCAGTGGAGAAGGGACGGCACCACAGAAGGAGGACGAGTAAAAATGCCGGCCGGGGCTCCGTCGGTGAGGACTACAGGAGGTAAGGGAGGGGGAAGAAAACCACAGGTTATACCACAGGATGTTCCAAGCCGGGATCACCAAGTCCTTCCTCTGCAGGGGCAAGGGGTCTGCTCAGCGAGTCGGCACGAACTTGCCCTAACCCTCAAAGGGAGGAAGTTAATTTACTCTGGGTGTACTGGCTGGCTCTCTCCTACTAAACAGTTCAGGGTACTTCCAGGGCAAGAACTAATTCTTTCTCCTTTAGCCATTCCCAGACAGCACCGCCCAAATTTTGCTGCCGGAAATCAGCATCCTTCTACAAGGCATTCTAAACCGAGCATTCTGCTGCCCGCCCTGGTGATGGAACAGACTGCCACCTGCCTCCCCATCTACTGCCAACTCATTATCCACCCAGTTTCCTGTGAAACCTTTTTCCTTCGTTCTCGCCACCCTTTATCTATTCTACCACCTAATCCCACTCAAATCTGAGGAACCCAGCGACCAACAACATATGCCCTAAGGACATAAGAGTTTCAGGTAAGTGACAGAAAAACAAAATGATCTCCCCACAGATGGCTCACCTTTTTCAGGCAAATATGCCCCCAATGGTGGAAGCTAAGATGATCGCAAGGATAATACAGCAGATCATGATCATGATCTTCTTCTGCACATCCGGACAAGGAAAGAAAGAGCACGTGAGAAGCCACGTCACGGTGCAGAGTTGCAAGGGAGGGAAGACAAGTGGATCCGGACATGGAGGAGGATGTGAAGGGCAAGGGAGATGGATCTGGCTTCTAGAACCCAGGATGCTAATAGGAGCGTTGCTTTCAGGCAAGAGAGTCAAAATTAGGTCAACAGCGATCTCGGAGGACGTTTAGTATGTTGTTCTGCCTCCTAGAACCCACCACGTCGGAGTCATGCCACCTCCTCCTGGAGCCAGCCGGGGGGAGCACCTTACACCCGAAACTCAGATACAGTTACACTGCTTTCTTTGAGAGTTAAAGCATTTTCAAAAATTAGACCTTTTGATCCATCGGGTCTGGCACATGGATAAAAAGGATTATAATCCTTTTCCCAAAACCTGAAGAAAAACCGCCACATGGTGGCACCCAACCACTATTTTGCAGGGAAATAGAGCCAAAACTGTTTCTCAATCAATATAAAGTCATTTATTTTTAAATTATCAATAAAATAATCAAGTTTACATTTAAAAAATACAAATGACAAAAAACCCTTCACTTGTATTCCATACTAAGCCCCAAAGCTCAACAAAGGCCTGTGATGAGAGCTCGTCTTCCCTTGTTGCTGGAGCCCGTCCACTGCCTGACTTCATAGCCACGGGAAGAGCGCATCCCCTTGGCTCTGTCTGAGTGCTGAGCTAGGACGGAGTTCGCAGCCTTTGCAAAGGAAGCCAAGGGGTGGTGCCTGGATTAGGTGCTCACCCTATCCTGGAAAGTCAAAGCTGAACTATGAATCAGGGAGACTGGCAGGGAATCTAAGGGGCTCTCCACTGGGTCAGCATAGTCACTACACTTGAAATCATTTCCGGGCTGTTGTTTCCTCCATGACAACAATTGGGGGAGACAAAGAACCTGTCAAGCTCATTAACCTGGTAGCAGGATGAATGACTCCGTAGTCCCTGGTCTCCCCCAACTGACTCAGCCCTGGAGACTCGATCACCCTAAAGGCCACAGGAATGATCTCAAATTGCTGTGGATGTTCTCAGGACAAGCCTCACCTATGCAGCAGTGGGGAGAGGTGCCAAAACTTGTCACACCTTCTGTCTGCTAAGCAGAAAAACTTAATGGGGTCAACTTAGTCCTCACTCCAAAAATCTATGATTGTCCCAATACTCATCCAGAAAACAAGGTTTCTCGATGACACAGACGATCATAGTTCTGTGATTCATTTGCAGATAAGCAAATGTCTCTTACCTAATTTTTAGCCCAGCTCAAGGTTATTTTCTTTTGAGGTTATAATATTCTCCATTTCTAGCTTCCTACTTCCTGAGAGACACGGGCAAATACATACATACGTCTCACACACGTGATTATAAAAATACCTCTGGAATATATGAAATGAGTGACTGAATCCTCGCACCAATCCTCGCATTTCCAGAGCCTGAGACTCAAGCACCTTGTCCCTGGCCCAATTTTAAGTGCCTGGTTATTTTTGGCCTCGAGGCAATGGCTTCACAAAACATCACTCCAATGGAGAACAGCCAGTTTCCAAGAGTCAGAGAGGGAAATACCTCATACCCTCAGCCTTGACAAATGGTAACCTCAGACAACGGGATCATCCTGGTGCCTCCTTGAGTAAACACGAGAGACTACCACATAAAGACTGAAGTTGGCCACCAAGCTGAACATACTAAGAGCTTAATTTAAAATTGAATTTCAAACAAGTCAGCTTCTAAGCCCAACATGACGTCCACCAGTTCCACATATTTTCAGGACATAGGGACAACAAAGTGTGAGGACCGAGACCCTGCCAAGTAAAAGGCTCAAGCCAGGCCTTGTTGTTTCTACATTTGGAAGAATCCCCTTGTGTTGTTAAAGATACTCCCCTAAAAAAATACATTGCAATTTCTGGGAGGAGAATACTCCATGAGGTAGAAAATACAGCACCTTGGGAAGGTTTCAAATGGGCTTTCCAAGGCGCAAGGCATCATCTGACACATTCAGAGGGAACAAAGCGAAGCTGGGTTGGTTCGTACTGTCCGGGACAGAAGGTACTTCAGAGCTGGTGGGGCAGGAGAAGGTTTTGAGGAGAACTCAGGGCTGCATCGGGTAGATTAGCTTCCTCCGGGGCTAAACTGTTTGCTGGGTCAGGTCCAAGGACGGTTACAAGGAAACAAAGGAACAGGTCGCACTCTCTCTCAGGAAGGCCATTCAAACTCGGTTCCCATCTGAAGACAAGGGTGGCCACACCAGGCTGGAGTGAAATCGAGTTCTAAGAGAGGCAGGGGAAGGAGGAGCTGATCAGTGCACAGGATGACGGTGGACAGCGACATTAACACTCAGTCACAAACCTGGAAGGGGGAGAGGGAAGATCAGACATCGCTGCAAAAGGAGAGCAATGGAGCAGTCAACACTAAACCTGAGAAATCCTGCGGACAGACCCAAGACAGGACTGGACCTGGAACTAAATATCCTATCGTGAAAGAAACAAAAAGCCATATTATGAGAGGGAAAAAGAAATCCCTGAGACTTTTATGATCCTTCACACAGGCTGTCATGTTCCCATAGAAGGACTTGCCAAGGGGAGGCACAGTCGTGGCACAAAAGCCCCCGTTCTCTCTACGGGGCCCTCATCAGCCCTTTCCAAAAACAACTGCCAGAACTTGAATCTACTCCATTACTCCCCTACTCCCAACTTCTCTTACACGTGAAAAGAATAAAGAAAAGTTCAGGGGTCATCATGGCTGCTCCATCTTCAGCACTCGGTAGACTTGCACAACTTTCTTAACTTCCCTGAGCTTCAGTTTCACATCTGAACATGGGGACAGTGCTACTACCCTAGAACAGTACCTGGCCCACAACTGGGGAGTCAAAGGAAGACTGTCTTCCCTCCCTCCTGTTCAGAGACCTCTTGCCCTCGGGCCACATGGGACGGAGAGTACTGACTTTATAGGATACAGTAAACAGCCCAACACTGCTCAGCGAGGACACAGCATTTTGGAGATCAGGTAAGTCAACTAAAAACAATATGTTAACTAGTCTCCTCATTTAAAAATGCTCAAGAAGCAGTTGCTGTTTAGTGCTATAATTAGCTGACTTGGAGCCCCTCTGGTCACATGGGAGGAGGAAGAAGGAAGAGGCACACGGAAGCAAAACTAAAGAGAAGGATCAGGTCTGCGTACCAACGTGGAAGTGTGCGTCGAGTACTAAGGACATTTGTATCTATTACCTCAGCAACCCAAGTTCTCTGAATTCATAACCAAGAGAAAATAGAAATGCGAAAAATATAGGTTAGTTATACTGTTCATTATAGTAACACGGAAATCACAAAACTCCAACTTTGGGGAAGTATTAAATAATTGAGAGTATATTCACAATCTTGTCTTGAAAATTAGATTCACAGAGAGATGTTAGTGATGTGGAATGATGCACTGGATTTTTGAACTGGGTCTAAAACCATCAATAAGACGACCTGAAGTCTGTGAAACCATGTCTGAGTGGGTAAACATGCCACAAGGTTATCAGCAATAACATTAAAAATTAATTCTGTTCACCTTCTCTGTGTTTTATAGGTTTTTTGTTAATATTATATCCTATAGTTTATTCAGAAAAGTAATATTTAAGAAGTCACAAAAGTATTAACAGTGCCAATAATTAGATCATTCCCCTCATGCTGCTACTATGCACACGGAGCCCTGACTCAGTGGTCAGCTCTATTTTCACAAGACTTTAAAGAAATTGACAGCCTAAATTTTAAACTCACTCTCCTCCAAGCTTCTCTGGACTTTGTAAACAATGATATGTGACTACCTGGTTTTACAAAGAGAAGCTAAGACGTAAGAAAGAACTCTCCTAGGCCCACCATCAGCTGTGTGTTCAAACTTGGCCCTGTGACTTAACATCTCTTTAAGCCTGAGTGTCTTGGTCTGTAAAATACAGGGAACAACAGTACCTACCTCAAGAAGGTGTTGTGGGGATTCAAGGACGTGTGTAGGAGATGTTCAACACACGCTCTGGCACGACTCGACACTCAGAACTGTTAACTGCTGTATCATTCACGATCCAACCCGTTAGCCACAAACAAAGCCCCACCACCCCAAACCCCAATCCAAAGCTTTCTTGACACTAAAAAGGATGTGGAAAGCAAAGCCCAACATGCAGCAAGAATTCAGAAGGTGACCCCCAGACCCAGGACATAGACTGTACCTAATTAGGAACGTGCTTCCCGAGCAAAGGGAGTGACGTGTAGTGCTCAGATGTGCCAGAACAGATGACAGCACACAGTGTAAGACAAAGAGCTGAGACAGAGTCCCCAGGAGAGGAACCAACGGAGCCCGGCCCAGAAGAGAACCTTCCCCAAGGCCAGAAGCCCAGAAGAGTATTCGAAGAAGATGAAAGAAGGCACAGGCGATAGAAAGTCTGGAAGAGCTCAGTGTGTCCAAGGGAGGCGCACTGCCATGTGAAATCCCAAGCCAATTTCTCAAGAGGGAGCCAATCCAGAGTCCCCGAGAACCTTCCATTTACTTACATTTCAGTGCAGCAGCCACTCGGGCCGCCATTACTTCAGCCCAACGGAAAGTCCGATAATCAACGCTAAAATGCCCAGCAACACCACTACTACCACAATGATAATTATCAATTTCTGGAGAGGATAAGAGAAACAAAACAAATCATTATTACAAACAACCGAAAAACAACAATCCATCCGAAACCCAACCCCTCTCACGTCTACATTGAAAGACTCTTATCAACCCAAGTAAGACTTCAGCTCTACATAAACACATTGTTAGGCTATTTCATGGTTCTTGAATGCCTTCCCGGCTAGCAAGGCCAGCAGATGGAAATATGGAGCTTCTGTGGGCTCTCAGCTCACACTTCAGTCTTGCGTGTGTGGACAGATAAAAAAGCAACCATCAAAGGGTCTCCAAGCAGCAACAGGCCAAGGTGTCAAGTGACCAATTTTTCCTTTTCTAGAAGAAGTGTATGTTTTTGAATAGTCCTAATTTCAAACTTCTGTCTGTCTCTCCCCTAAAGCACACACCCACCCTTCAGACCCAGTCCAGTGACTGGGGATCAGAAAGCGGGATTGCGGTCCTCCTGTGAGCCAGCCTGGATTCATCAGGTAAAATAACTTCTCAGCTCCTTGAATCCCAAAGAAGCAATGGATACAGTTGGAAGAAAATCAAAGAACTGAAGAACAAAAGTATCAGCGCCCAGGCGAAGCAGTCAGAGAAGAACAGTCTACAAGGCACGAGCCCCCCGAGCTAGCTACCACCATGGGCAGAGAGGCTTACAAGTCCTCAAGCGACGGGGGCACCGGAAAAGGGGTAAATATGCTGGTGTGGGGGAAAGAGCATGATTGGAATGTGAATTTGAATCCCACTCCTATACTTACTAGGTGCCCTGAAGCCAGTTACTTAACCTCTGACCCTCAGCTGTTCCACCTGTAAGTAGGAATAACAGGTGCTCCGTAAGATAGGAGGTGATGTTGCATGGAGATCAGCACAGCGCTGGGTTCGCAGTAGAGGAAAGGGGGGTGGGCTTGGTTAATGGAGTGGAAGAGAGTGAACAGGTTTCTGAAGAACAGAGTCAAGTGTAACATCTGAAAGGATCACGAGCTCTGTCCAGGAAAAGTCTAGCAGCAACACTGGGCAACGCATCCAGCCTGCAGAACTGCCTTCAAGGGTGGGTTCTTGGGTAGACAGCTTGTGAGCCAGATCCATGCAAGGCACACCAGGGAAGGGAGGGCAACTACTCTCTGGGAAAGGCTAACGTAGGTGTTGGGATGAGGCCAGGACAGAGAGGGAAGGCATGGGCTCAAGGACATGGGTGGGGAGGACCAGAGAGAGGAGGGACAAGCCAGATCAGCGGAGACTAAGGCGCTCACCCTCCGAGCTTCACTCTGAAACTTGACAGCCTTTTTGGTATCTGCCACGGCCCGCTCCACAAAGCCCACTGACTGGTCCATGTTGTTCTCAATACGGTCAATCATGGCTCCCTTTTCCCGGATGCAAGAGGTGGTGGCAGCAGAAACAGAGACAGGCAGAGGGAAGACAGAAAGAGCGAGAGACAGCAAGCACAATAGACTCTCTTCTCTGAAGGCAGCCGGAGAGTCTCACCTTCCGGGCCTGACCCTGGTACTTCACGGCTCTTTTAGTTTCTTCCTGGGCCTTCTCCACATGGTCCACTGTGTGCATGACATTCAGCTCTATGTTATCTAGCATCTCACCCTGCAAAGAACAGACACCCCCATAAACCCACGCCAGGAGAGTCGGAGCTCACGTGGGGACAGGGCTCCCCGTTATAAACCCCAGTGCGAAGACAAGCACCCAGAAGTCTTCCGTGGGGCATACGATCACATCTTCCACGGGACTACCTCTGGCTCCCCAGTCCGTGGTGGTGGTCACTCACTTGAGCAACACTCGGCAGATTACTTCTCTGGGACAGGCCCTGCACAGAGCTCCTGGAGCTCACTGTCCAGATGCCTGGTAAACACATGTTCTAAGACTGATCCCACCATCACCATCCTGTTTTTAATTAAGCATATGAGGAGAGGAACCAAAATAAGAGTATCTTAGGGCATAACTGGGAGGCCGGGCTCTTCCTGGTCATGCAGACCTGAACCGAGCTCACTTGGCCTGAGGCAAGCTTGCTGCCTCGTGCTTCAGAACAGCACTGGCAAACATCTGCTCCTCCAGCTTCTAAGGTTGGGGGCATCTGCTTTCTCCGAGAGATACTCCCAGGCCCCTTAAGGGACAGACCCTGGGTTTACCTAAGTCCCCTGGTCACGTCTTATATCTACGTGGCTATTACGAGACAGTGGTCTCCTGGCAAGATTCCCAGCCATCTCTCAGCTATTACTTCCCAACGGGGAAGTCTGGTCGCTCCAATTAATTCCGGGCATCTTAGGAGGGGAACACCCCTCACCTACCCAGACCTGCCTCCACCCACCCCGTTGCTTTACGGCACTCTATAAGCAGAGAAAGGCACTTACCCTCACTTGACTCGCAAACCAAGTCCTCAGCAAGGCCGCGAGGAGAGACAAAAGAAGAGCAGGGAGGCAGGCACTTAAGGAATGGTCTTAAAGGCTGGAAGGGACGGAGGAAAGGCACCTGGGCCCTGGGCCGGGGACGGCTGTCGGAAGCCAGCCAAGCAGTGCTCGGGCTTCGGTCAGGTTTTGCAGCCCTTCCACAAAGGGAGCGGTTTTCATCCTTCCCAGGTGGCAGAGTGGCCGGAAGTTCATGGGAACAGCGGTACACTGGGACACCGAGGCGTCTCTGACTGCGTCGTAAGACCCAGCCACCACCTGACCGCGGGGAGCCACCACCACATGCGGGTGACAGACTCACAACGCTGAGCAAGCACGCCCAGGGACAAAATACGCAGTCAAGCCGTGAGTGTTCTGAGCGTTCCTACAAGCCATACCCTACTGTCCTTCACTTTGTTATCTGTGCTTGTTCCTTAGCAAAAGTGCCAAAATCTTTGGAAAAACATACAGAAGAAAAAAAGAAAAATGGGGAAAAAAATTAAAACCTCTGTGAAAGTGAACCCTTCACTGTGAATTGGGGAAATGATCCCGTTTTCAGTGTCACCCGTGAAACGGTTGCTAGCAGGAGACTGTTTTAGGGCATCCTCATTAAGAACCCACATCCCCAATCAGAAGGGAAACAAGAGGGGCTGAGGCGGAAGGAGGAGGGACCTGACTGAGCACATCAAATCCCACGGTAAGACGGGAGGCCAAGCGAGCAGGCAGGAGGACAAGGCTGAGACGGCACCCGGAGGGCGTTCCTTTCCTGGGGCACTAGGATCCTATTACTCCATCCTGAGATTCCCGATGATTCCTGCACTGCACCTCACGCGACTTTCCAGTCCACCCTTCTCAGGAGCGCGTCCTCCCTCTCCCCAGGGTGGTGCCCACTGCCGGTTACCTGATTCTCCACCAGCATGGCGATGTCCATAAACATGTCATGAAGCTCCTTGATGCTGCTCTCCAGCCGCACAATGTCCTTGTGCCGCCCCTCGATCTCACTGAGCGCTTGCTTGGAAATCTGAGAGTCAATGATCTACGACAGGCCACACAAAGACCAACCATCAGCCAGTACCCCTGCCACAGCCCCCACTCCCACTCCGGCCACGCCCCTGCCTCCCTCCCCCACTCCCTCCCTGCACCTGCAGCCCTGCCCTCACCAACCACACGGAGCTCCACGGCAGCCTCCCCTCCCCATGAGAGGGGCGCGCATCCCAGCCCCCCGACACTCACCCCAGAAGTGAAGATGGCAGGGTTCCCACTCTCCAGCATCTCCTCCAGCTCCTCATCGGTGGTCTTTTTGCCGGCTTTACAACAAAAGAAACAGAGCATCAAATACAAGACCACAGTGCACCCATTCAAAAGTTCCCTGAAAAGGGCGTCTGGGTGGCACAGTAGGTTACGTGTCAGCCTTCGACTCGGGTCATGATCCCAGAGTCCCAGGATCAAGCCCTGCATCGGGCTCCCTGCTCAGAGGGGAGCCTGCTTCTACTCTCCTCCCAGCTCGTGCTCGCTTGTGCCCTATGTTGCTGTACTCTGTCTCTCTCTCTCTCAAATAAATAAAATCTTTACAAAAACGAAAAAGTTCCCTGAAAACCAGGAACACGGTAACTTCACTCTCAAGACCGTGGTCTTTGTAACGCAGCCCCAAGAACTCCTGATACATCTTGCTTCTGATTTCTCCCCTAATCCAATCCACCCTTTGCATTACAGACAGTTACCTTCCTGAAGCATGTATCTGACCACATCCCTTCCCAGCTCAGAAAGCTGCCCGCCCCACTCACTGTACCTTGGAGGACCAGGAGCCAGTTCCTGGGTGAGCCCTCCCTCCTCCACCGAACCCCACACTGCTCTTCCCAAGGGCCCCTCTTCCCAGGCTGCACAGGGGAGCACTCCTAAACACACTTGCTTTCCTCTGACACCTTCCTGGTTCACACGCTTCCTCCACGGAGAGCCCTTGGCACCTGCAGTGCCCCGAGTCCCCAAAGGGCACATCTGTCAGAATCAGTCTCTTCCTCACAGCACCCAGGGCCATACTATAATTTCCTAAATGTTCTTTGGTGTCAAATACACAAAAAATGTCGTGAGTCCCCAGGAGGGCAACTGTCAGCAAGTGCCTCCCCTCTGTGTGAGGAAATGCTGGCGCCCACAGGAACCAAACCACCAGGGCCCAACAAGCATCGCGCCACCTTGCAGCCCACGCCAGGGCACCAGGTGCGCCAGTGCCCTAAGGCCTCTCCTGGGCTTGGGTGCAAATGCAGGCGCAAGGCCAAGCAGGGGTGCTGCTGCTCGCTCCCCCAGTTCTCTGGACTTGGGAAAGACAGCCCCACGGCAGGGAAAGGCGAAGGGGTGCGCGCCGAACCTCAAACACATACTGATTTCGAGCTGCCGCTGGATTCGCCCTTTACTGCGTTCGCGGAAGTCCACCTGAGCCTCGTTGTATTTGGTCATCACCTCCACGAACTTCCGGGACAGGACGGAGTGCTGTGGGAACCATGCCAAGTGCAGTGAGCCCCCAGGAGCGGAAGGCCCAGGAGCCCGCACTGCTGTCGAGCCTGCACCCGCGGCCCCACACGGCCCAGTCTGCGGCAGCACTGGACTCGGAAGCAGAAGACCACGTATGAGACTCAGCTTTCTGCTCTCCTAACTTCAGGAGAGTCTGCTGACCTTCTCAAGACATGTGTTTAGCACCTGTTTCCCTGCCCTGCTGACCTCACATGGTAATCCTGAGGCCAAACGAGAGCCCTGTATCCACACGACTAGCTGCGTTTTTCTGGCACAACCCTTGGCTTGCTTTCTAAAGCGGCCAGACTCCCTCCCAAATCCAACACCTGCCAAAATGCTTGAGTTCTAACCCAACCTGACCTCCCGAACTCCCCTTGCTTGTAACTCAGTGCATTCACTCAACAGTCCCATGTGCCTGCACTCAAATCTTCACCATGATTTTTATTCCTTGCCCACCTCTCCACATCAAGGCCTACTGGCTTCTCCTTTGCAAAATCACCAGTATCTGTACCCTTTTCAAACCCGTTAGCAGCATGCATGTTCAGACCAAAGTCATTGCAAAAGCCCAGCAAGAGACCCACCTGCCTCTTGTCCCTCCCCTGCTCTGGTTCAGCGTTTGGGAGGCCCCCAGACTATCTCCTAACAGATGCAAGCTGAAGTAAATGCGCACAGGCTACCTGATCGTATCTGGGTTCCCCAGACAGGTATTCAAAGATCTCTGGAGTACAGCACTACATTCTTGACCAAAATTCAATTACCACTACCCCACTTTTCTCTCCAGACAGGCTATTCTCTCCATGCCAGCCCCTCACCCCTGCCCCATCCCCATCACTACCACTATCACTACTAACACACCTCCCACTCCTGTCCCCATGCCTCTTAGGGGAACCTCTCTACCCCTGAGCCTGTCCATGTTGCCACTCTTGCCCATCTAAGGCCCAGCCCCCAATTTTTCCTGAGCTCTGCGACTGCTGAGAGCCCCGTGCACTTCACTGACTCTTCCTACACTGCTCTCCCGTTGGGTCCTATGTGATAGCTTCCTTATGCCACTTGAACATGACTGCCAGTTCTCTGAGCTCATGGATCATATCTTTGATGACCGCCAGACAGCCTAAGTCCAACTGGACAACTAATGACCACAATCTTCAGAGAGACCTCCGTTTCCTCCCCTGTAAAACAGGAGGCACACTAATTCTGAAGCTGTGCCCTAGGGGGACCTTGGGAAATTCTTCAGGGGCCTCCTTAGAGAAGCAGAGGGTGACGGAGGGGCCAAAAGGGCTGGACTCTGGCCCCTCTCCTGCGTCAGCCGGGGCAGCTGTCCTTTACCAGTTCTTCCTAATGAGTCCAAATAAGAATTGTTCTTTAAAAAAGAAAAAAAAAAAAAAAAAAAAGACTCCACAACTAAAAACAAAAAAAACAAAGAAAAAATTAAGACTGGACAAAATGACAGTTAGACCAGGGCAAATCTTACCTGGGATTTCCGAATCCGAAGGTCTGCCGACGACCGGACCTCATCCTCCTCGATGTGCCTCTCCATACCTGCGGAGCAGAGCAAGGTTATTCCAGCAACACTACCACTCCTCTCCTCCAAGCAGCACAGCTCAGTACAAGGCTCCCCACATGCCCTCTCACACCCAGCCCGTGCAGAGAGACACCAGCATCTACGATCGCGACGCGTCAGCTCACAAGGGAGCCGCGGGCCTCGTGTTGCACACCCTTTACTGTACCGGGTCTTGTCTGGCTGTATCTTAGCACAGCAGCCGACAGCAAGAATCTCCGTCACTCGCTAGCTGTGTGGCTTTGGGAAGGCCACGTCACCTTAGTGTTCCTGTTCCCTCATCTGTAGAACGGAGCACGGACAGCACCTCCCTCCACCACCCACGAGAGCCGTGAATGAGAACGCACACAGTGCTCTGCATGCTCTCACGGCTACCGTTGGAAGCAGCCCCAAACCGCTTCCACCTCTCCATGAACACAGGTACTGTGATCGTTTGGGGGAAAGAAAGGATGAGTGCCGCCTCCACTCTCTGACCAACAGCCTGCATTCCCAACCAACTAGGCAAAAAGGCAGTTGGAACAGAGACCTCCTGGGCCCCAGGGGAACTCAGTCTATGACCTCGGCCTAATGGGACAACTGTCTAAACCGAAGGGGTAATGGGCCCCCCAAGAAATGTCTGCAGACTGAATAATAACACGCTCTGCGTCTAGATTGCTCTGGCATTACTGTTCACACGGACGTAGGGCTGGGAAACGGGCCCCGTAAGAGAAAAGTCAAGGGACGGAGTTAAAGCACCGAGTCACACAACGACTCGGCAGCCGGCAGCACACTTCGGTTCTGCACTCTTCCAACTGCAGTCCTGCCTCCAGGACCCGCAAAATTCGGGGCAGTGCCCAAACCACAAGCCACGATGGGACGAGTGTATCATCTGGGTGAGCTTCGGTCCAGAAGAGCTGGGCCCCGCGGATGTGAGATGGGTGGTGGGGGGCTGGCTTGTTCCCCTTGCTCCCTTCTTACTCTTTAGTTTGTTCCGGACGTTGTTGGCCCTTTTCTTGATCTCGGTCGTGAGCTGCTCTAGGTCGTCCTTGGTTTCTGGGTAAACAAAGGCAAGCAGAATCGGTCAGAGACTAACTGCTTGGTGAGCCTCACCAATCAACAAAGGAGGTGGGAGCTTTCTCAGGTACCCAACATCCATGACAGTATTTATCCTGAGGTGCTCCCCAGACATCTGTCCTTAGAATCACAGACAGCTCCTTTTCCAGGCACCCTGTCCCAGACCTGCAGAATAAAAACACCCACAGCTGGAGCCCTACAATCTGTCTTTTTAACAAGGTTTCCCAATGTTTACAGCACCAATGTCCACAATAGCCAAAATATGGGAAAAGGCCAGATGTCCATTGATGAGTGCATGGATAAAGAAGATGTGTGTATGTATGTGTGTGTATGTATACACACACACGCACAATACACACACACACACACACACACACACACACACACACACACACAATGGAATACTACTCAGCCATCAAAAAGAATGAAATCTTGTCATTTGCAATGACATGGAAGGATCTAGAGCGTATTATGACAAGCAAAATGAGTCAGAGAAAGACAAATACCATATGATTTCACTCATATGTGGAATTTAAGAAACAAAACAGAGAACATAGGTGAAGGGAAGGAAAAATAAGATGAAAACAGAAGAGAGGAAAACCATAAGAGACTCTTAACTCTAGGGAACAAACTGAGGGTTGCTAGAGGGGAGGTAAAGGAGGACACGTGATGGAATGAGCACTGGGTGTTATATGCAACTGAAGAATCACTAAATTCTACCCTGAACCTAATAATACACTATATGTTAACTAACTTTAAGTTGAATTTTTAAAATAAATAGATAAATAAATAAAGCTTTCCCAAGTAATTCTCCGGCACACAAAGTTCTGAGAACCTTGCTTTCAGAGGAAGTCATCTGGTTTACCACGATGGCTTCAGCTCAAAGGTAGGACAGAGTTTCATGGGATTTCTGAGAAAAGGGATGTCAACCAAGGGTCATCAACCTAGATTCAGGCAAATCTTTATAACATACCTACTATGTGCACAATGCTCTTCTAGGATGCATAGAGCAAAGTAAGCACTGGCCACAACTATTCATTCAGAAACCATCCTTCAGCACCTGCTACAAGCTTGGACCTGAGCTAGACACGAAGGCATCAGAGAGAAGATAGAGATCCTGCCTTCAGGGGTTCAGGGGCTACTGGGGGACAAGGGACAAATAAATCAGTTGTTCTAATGTGCAGTGTGTGGTAAGGTGTGAGTTCTGGTCAAGGTGTGCACAGGTTGGTGATGAAGAGCCCCTAGAACAGCCTGGAGGGATCTGGAATCGCTTCTAAAGACAGATGATGGTAAGACCACGTCTTGACGAAGGAGGGAGTGTTAACCAGGCAGAAAAGGAGATGAAGAGCGGACTCTCTGGGAGAAGGGACGATACATAAAAGACATGAGGAGACAAGAATTATTTGGGGAAGAGCCAAAGTTCAGTCTGGCTGAAGTGTGGATGACATGGGGGAGGGTGGCAGGAGGAAAGGGTGGGCAGGCACGTGTCCAAGACAATTCCCATAGGCTCCGCTGAAACGTGCCAGCTTTATCCTTCAGGTACTAGGGGCCCCTGAACAATTCAGAGCAAAATGATAGTGTCTGGCTCATTCCTTGTCCTTAAGGAACCTAAAATACAGCCCAAAACCCCACTCTAAAAATGTGAAAAGGTTTGCCGAGGTGGCAGTAACACATGGGAGTCCTGGGATAGGAGGGATTGAAGGGAACGTGACCCATTCTGGAACACTTCATGGAAAAAAGATGGCCTTGATCTAGCAGGATCTGGATGGGGGAGGGGGGAATAGCACACGCAAAGTGACAGCCGAGGGTCGGAGACGAGGGACGTGAGAAGCAGTCAGCATTGGGGCGCCTGGGTGGCACAGCGGTTAAGCGCCTGCCTTCGGCTCAGGGCGTGATCCCGGCATTCTGGGATCGAGCCCCACATCAGGCTCCTCTGCTGGGAGCCTGCTCTTCCTCTCCCACTCCCCCTGCTTGTGTTCCCTCTCTCGCTGGCTGTCTCTATCTCTGTCAAATAAGTAAATAAAATCTTAAAAAAAAAAAAAAAGAAGCAGTCAGCATTACTGCCAGTCGTGAGAGGGACGGGACGGGAAGGAGAGGAGAGCGTGGCCACATGGAGTCCGCGGGACCATGAAGAGGAGAGCTGGCTGCGCTGGGAGCGTGAGCTGAGGCAGGGAAGGGAGAATGGAGAGGACCCGACGTGTACACAGCGTGTGCACACCCCCTGCTGCCCACAGGAGGGAGGAAAACTGGCTCAGCCCCAACGCCGAGGGTCATCGCTGCGCAACTCAGCTCCACGTCAACACTCACTTGGCTCTGGAATGGGCGCGGACAGGATGATACTGTAGAGTTTCTTTGCCTCTTCCACGTGCTCTGAGATCTTGTCGATGTTTTGCCGAGTTTCCTCAATCTAGAATCACAAAGACAACAGCCTTTGTTGGGAGAGGAAGAACGTGTCCACAGCTGAGATAAAAGCTTAGCAGAGCTCCCTGGTGAAAGCCGCCCACCTTCTGGGTTTGTGGGACAACAGGAGGACTAAAAAGTCTTCTGCTGCCGAGTAATGCCCTTCGCATGGCCAGATAAACTAGCGTCCAGAGCAGTCACCGAAAACCCACACGCCCTGCTCCCTGAGAAGAACACATCCGCCCACCTGGGACGGGAGGCCACGGACCAGAATCAAGACGAGCCAGGAAAACCCATGAAGTCGAGTCGGAGGGCAGGGCCAGTAAACCCTATCAGGCAGACCTGTCAGCAATCCCCGGAATGAGAGCAGCAGAGGGGAAGGATGGGAGAGAGGAGAAAGGGAAGAAGGAAAGAACAGCAGTGAACAGCAGAGAACAAACGTAGAGAGCAAAAATAAAGAAGAGAGAGAGGGAGACTAATAAGCATTGCCCACTAGGAGACGCCGGAGCTTCCCTTGGACATGTGTTCTGCTGGGTTCCCCCGATGATCGGCCACAGACCATTTCTGCACCTGTCTGAGGTTCCTGATTATGCAAGGGGTGCATGATAAAATATCTCCAGCAGCACTTCATTCCCAGATAGAACCGCATCACAAGACACCGCTGTGCGAGCACTCAGGGCTGCCTCGGTGCCGTCCTGCAAGGCACCGTGACCCCTGCTGATGCGGGAGCCCCACAGAGCCCTCAGTGCCCACCAGGTCTCGATGCCGCACTTCCAGAAGGATGGGCTTGTCAACACTGCAGCGATTAACAGACAAATCTTGTAAAATACCGTCCAGCAGGATCTTAACATCAGGGATGCAATAAAATACAACTTGGCGTCCAGCATGCTTTTCTTCCAGCAAATAATTCACTTGTTTTTGAAAACCCGGTCGGAACTCTCCAGATTAAAGAGAACACAGGAAAAATGAAACTTGAGTTCTCTAACTCTCAAGGGAGCACTTCTGCCAGTGGACCGTTATTCACCTAAGGAACCTAAAGGTCATAGAGGTCATAGGTCATGCAGTGGGACGACACTCAAGCAGGGATGTTCAGATGTTGGAGCACCCCAGACTCCGACTGGGATGATTTTTGCATTACTTCTAGGACTTGATCTTTGGCTTTTCCAAACCGTTTAACTTCTAGCAGAATCCCAGACCTTCCCAACGCTAACAAGGGCCTGTGTTACCACCTGTGAACGCTGGCAGGCTCTCGAGGTGTGACCACCTCAGAATCGGGCCCTTGGGTGACCCCAGAAATGGCCACTTTGCCCTTCCCTTCCCCTATCTCTCACATCAAACACTGGCTCCTCTTACAACTCATAAAACACCATTGCATCACACCATGTCCATTTCCATCATGTGACTGTCTTGCCCAAGTAATTCCACCATATCGTACGGGACTGAGAAAGAAGGCTCCCGAGAATAAGATACACGAACCCCTTCAAAAAGGGTTTCACGTATCTTAACACACTGTGAGGCCTTGGATTCCGCATGTTCAACAGATCGGATGTCTTAGAAAATATATTCTGGAATATTATCTCATAAGGCAAAGAACATACTGATCCGAACTTTGGTCAATGATAGAAAGATGAGATAGGAAGCTATCAGCTGCTGGGCCTCAAGTCCAGAGTCGCTCCAGACATCCCAAGACTGCATGGTAGATGGCCTATCTGACTCTGTGGATGGGAGAGCCAAGCCCTAGGTGCTGCCCCCTCAGCCTGCCTGTGGGACTGGCCAGCCCAGGGAGCAAGGCTCCCACCCCCACTTCCTCCATCCTCCACCCAAGGCGGGCTGGCTGCCTTCTCTCCTCTGTCTTCATCAACCTCACCACTTGGAGGCATTTCAGGGATTCTGATTTAGAAATCCAGTAACTCTGTCAATTCACCAAATAATCACAGAACCCATCTAGGACTTCAGGATGGGCAAGTGGCCGATCACAAAGCTTTCTTTTTTTGAACTCTGTGTCTTTGTTTTTCCTTGGAAGTGTTGGTTTTCCTCCAAGGTGACTTTCTGGGTATTTCGTGGTGGCAGCCACATGCATTTAATTTTCTTTTGTGCATTTGCCAGATAACCAAAGACTGATGGGGGAGGGGGGTGCAAACCTAGTAGGAAGCCTACAAGGCTGAATCTAAAAGCTCAAGGGCTGTTTGTGTGTGTTTGGGGTTGTTCTAAATGTCCTGACATTACCTTATACAAGAATATATTTAAGAACTGAATTGATTTAAGAAATACACATGTTAGAAACAAGCTGACACTTCCATGGGGCCGTCATCACTAGCTCGTTTTTGTGCCTGAGAATACTGCGGCTCACAGGACAGGAACTCACTCCAGGCCACGCTGAAGAAAGAGGCAAAACCGGGCCTCTGTCAGACACCAAACCCTGTCTCCTGCACCAGCTATAAAGGTACAAGAACCACGATAGACGTTCTTCTATCTTCTCTCCCGTGTCCCTGTGTATGCAGCCTGTGTCACAGTAATGCTCGTGTTCCACTCCGTTTTGTGAGACTGGCTCAGTTGCCCTTTGCTGAGATCATGTGCCTTATTCCTTCCTTCTCTAACCAAGGCTCCCTACAGAGAGCTTTATAAACCAAGGGTGCTGGAGAATTGTTGCTGATTGAGGAACCAATCTGAAAGTTGTATTTTTTTAATCACCACGCTAAATTTGCAGCCAGTACACCCTCAATGCCGGCTTATTGTATGTTACTTTTCAAAATGTATTTTCTGGGGTGCCTGGTGGCGTCGTTAAGCATCCGACTCTTGATTTCAGCTCATGTCATGATCACAGGGTCATGAGATTGAGCCCCATGTCAGCCTCTGCACTCAGTGGGGAGTCTATTTGAAGATTCTCTCCTTCTGCCCCTCCTCTCTCCCTCAAATAAATAAATCTTTAAAACAAAATAAAATAACTTAAAAAATAAAATGTATTTTTCAATGATTTGTCAGTCACGTGGCCATTCAGACAGTACAGTTCAGAAAATGTTAAGGATCAAACTGGCCAGGTTCAAGTTTCGGCTCCACGTCCCAGCAGTTTTATGACCTTGAACAATCTGCTCACCAGCCCCACATACCCCCAGCCCCGGTTCTCTTACCTGTGAAACGAGGATTTTCATATTTCCCACTTCCTAGAGTTTTTGTGGGGATTAGATGAGATAATGCACGTCAAAGGCTTAACGAGAAGTACCCGCTCACGAAATGAAATGACGAAGAGAAATCTAGGAAGAGCCAGCCATTACTGCCCGTGTATCACGTGCCAGGTGCTCTGCCTGCCTTCACAAGCACGTCTCACCTGCACAGCCCAGCAGTCCCCTGTTAACAAAACGCCCTGCGATGCTGTCAGCAGCCACCCAAGGAAATCAAGTAGGACAGCAAGTCAATGGCTCTTCACATTGGGTGTTGCCTCAGGGAACCAATTATGATTTCCAGATTATACTAATCACCACCATCTAACTGAAAGAAGGGAGTTATTTTCAAGGCATGGGTGGCCTCCTCCTTCTGGACCTAAGGAGCCAGTGGAATCTAATTAGATAATGGGAAGCAGAGAAAGTCCTTACTTTTGGAGAACTGGCAGGTTGCCATGGGGGTGGGGGGAAGGCTTTGTCCATTCTACTTAAGAACAAGCCTCTGCCTCCCCTAAGCTCCCACATACTCTGTACCTGTAGTTAGACATTAATTAATTCCTGCATATTTATTATTCCCCCCCCCCCGTTACAGTAACAAAGTAATGGGGTTGTAAGGGTCAAAATAATGACTCCTTTTCACAGTTCATACACCTTGACTTTCCCCCAAACCGAGGAGAATCCAAAACAGTCCCCGTATTACACATTCTCAGTCAAGTCTTCTTTGATGTGTTTGCTTCTCTGCTTTAGAAAACACACACTGACCAGAAGGAACAGAGA
This sequence comes from Ursus maritimus, assembly GCF_017311325.1. Taxonomy (NCBI): domain Eukaryota; kingdom Metazoa; phylum Chordata; class Mammalia; order Carnivora; family Ursidae; genus Ursus; species Ursus maritimus. The sequence continues at coordinate 35,947,463 of NW_024424786.1, read as the reverse complement.
GGTCTCCGTCCAAGCAACAGAAGTCAACTCTGTCAGGGGTTTTATCAAGACTAGTGATAAACCAGTGGAATCCCCTTTCATGAAGGAAAAGAAATGAGCAATCTCAGAGTTACACTGACCAATGAAAACAAGTATTCTTAGATAATAATCTCAAATCAATTAAGTACATTCGGGTTTTGCATCACTCAAAATTTGGTCAGGAAAACACAAATCTATCTAGTTGTTTTAGCCGAAATAACAGAGTGCAGGGATTCTTTCCGCCAGGATGGAAAGGCCAAGAAGCCAAACAGAGGATGGTGAGGCACTCTGGAAATTACCAACAGCAGGGTCACCAGAGCCCAAGACCAGGGCCCTTCTGACGAGAGCCACAGCACAGTGGAGTTGGCCAGTAGAACGGGCACCTTGGAGGCAGGGTCTACCCAGCAACAGTTGAGGCCACGGAGGAGACATGTCTGGGGAAGAAAACCATGGCCTCCTCCCTCCTCCTCGAGTCTTCTGCCAGTGCGTCCCCAGGTCAGGAACACCAATGCCAGCAGGCAAGGGAACCTGGGAAATGAGGGCCTTGCAGTACAGAGCAGAGCCCAGGAAAGGCAGGGGACGGACCTGAGAGCAAACGGGCATGTGACGGGAGAGGGCTTCACACTGCCCAGCTCACTGACTCACCCAAATATTCCAACTGAAAAAGGAACTGAAGTATCCTTAACCTGCTAGATTTGACTCAATGCCTAGGTTTCCATATTACGTTCACTTTGAGGTTATTAGTTTTAACAAAACTCAAGCCTCTGCAGAAATGCCTCTGCTTCCAGTTCCTCTAAGGAGGCACCCCAGCCCCTGGCACACACGCCCTGCACTCTCACCCGTCCCAGCCCTGACTCAGTGACCTCTTCCCACTTGGACTACCTCACAGCCATCACTGGCCAAGCACAGGGTGTCACTCGGTCTAAGTCTGTTGAATGAGCAAATAAGTGAATGCAAGTTATCTCGGGAGACAAGCAAGCTTCATATACCAGCGGAACCGCCAAACAGTCTCACAGATGGTTTTTAAAACACTGCCCACCACCACGAAAAAACCAGCAAAACCTTTATAATAGCATTTTCTGAAATGTCATCATTCACCCTTGCTAATAGAAGTTACATGTCAGAAAGTGTTCTATGAAAAGAATAAATGCTCAGATAAGCAAGTTAAGCGGGTTTCTTTATTACGGGACATCTCAGAGCTTTTAATGAGTTCATGTACATTTTAAATCCCCATGGGAGGAAAGGAGTATGAAGCATTTTCCAAACATATTTGCTCACCATCCATGACGAACACTTTGATGCACCAAGTAGCCATCTGCGGCCCCTGCCCTTTCTCGTGAACAGAACTCTGGTCTTGCTTGGGCAGCAATGTTGTCAGCCCCAGGCAATGAATCAGGATCAGTTCTAAGTCAATCCTGGCAACGCTGTCGCTTTGGGAACCACTCCCTTCCCCCCTGTCCCTCCCAGCTGAGTGTCTGTGACCACATGATCCACTGTTGGTCAACGGCCCACGGGGGGAAGTCAACTTAGAGGATCTGGGTGGTTTTCTTGCCTGATAAAAGGATCTGAGGGCTTCTCTGGCTTTCCCCTTTCTGACTTCTTGCGATGCTGGTACACAGGGGTGGGTGTCACATGGAGCTGTGGCTCTGGAAGTTTTAAAACATGGCACGGATTCTTTCATGGTCCTCCCACTGAGAGGGGGCACCTACGCACTGCTCTCGTGAACCTGGCAGGCCTGTGACTGCTTTGACATCAGAGTACCGAGGTGATGTGCCATAGGCCTTGCATAGCCGGAACCTTGCACTGGGGCCCTGAGCCTCCATGTAACACCCCGATGATCCCGCGCTGGCCAGGCTAAGAAACCCCAGCCACAGAAACAGGTCAGGTAGAGGCGCTCCAACACCTATGGTCTCTATGGAGCTTTCCCTTGAGTCACCAGACGTTTGAATAAAGAGGTCTCCATAAGGTTCCAGCGTCCGGCTGTTCACGTCTTCCCAACTAAGTCCCCAGAAATCGTGGAGCAGAAATGACCCATCTTCACTGTGCCCTGTGCCTGAATTCCTAACCCAGAGAATCTGTCAGCATCACAAAATGGTTGTTCTACACCCCTAAATGTTGGGGTGACTGTCATATGGCAACAGGGAATCAGAACAGACGATACCTCCCAATCCCAAGGGAAAAGCCAAGAGGATCCCAGAGATAGTGGCCTGACCTAGAACCACGCCACCCAGCCCACCGCACCGCCCTCCACGCAGACTTCTTCACATGGGAAGTGATGACATATCCTTAACTGCTTACACCACCGTCACTCAAAAGCAGCCCTGGATGACAGGCCATGCGGCTGCCAGGGTCCCAGACCCAGGTCAGAGTTCCCACCCTCTTTCCCACAGGCTACCGCACCAGCCAGCTGGCTGGTCTTTCCATTGCTGGCCTTTCCCGCCCTCCATGAGCTGCCACCAGAATGATTTTCCTAAAAACACTCTGATCCCAGCATTTCCATAACATCTTCAAAGGCTTCCCCTTCATTTCGCAGTGGTTCATAACTGCAGAAGCAAAAGAATCATCTGGACGGATTTCCCCAAAATCGGAAAGTCTAAGCCATTCCAGGGCAAAAGGCTCCCCAGGTGATTCTGAGGGGCAGGTCTAGTTAAGAACCACTGGGGCCTTCCCTCACCTTCCTCTCTCCCCTGCTGTGCTCCCCCAGGGCCTTGACATCTCTATTATCATGACTCGCCAGCTGAAGAGACACCAGCGGGCAAGGACCCTGTTTTGTAAAGCCAGCCCTTAACACTGTGCGGAGGACACGGGCACGCGTGTAGTCTGGTGAATGGACGAGTGAACACCGAAGAAAAAGCCCCTGTGCTCTGCCTTCTCGGGCAGGTCTGCTTCCTCTGAAAATGTGTTGTCTCTGCCAACTGAGCAAACAGAGCAAAGAAAATACAGACAAGCACAACTGAGACAATAATCTGAGGTTTATCATTTACCAGCCCCTGGCTTAATCATCCAAGGCCTGAAGACCCAAGGGCCAATTCTTTCCTGTACCAGCGGAGAAGCTGGAGAAACCATTTGAGTTTTACAGTGCAGTGCGCATTCTGAAAACGTCCTGGCCCCGTGACTTCACCTGCCCCTTGCACGTGCCTCTCTGACGGGGTTGTGATTCACACACTCAGTCCTCGACAAACAGCCGCGGGTGACCTGCTTGTTGGAACAAGTCCAGAAAGCAAGGTGCATTGCAAAAATGCCTTCCCAAGCAATCTGTTTAGCTCTATTCCTGCAGGATACCCTTGCTGTGTTCCCCAGCCGCATGCAAGGGGAGGGTGGGAGGGCTCGTTTCCCCAAACCCCCGTTACCTGGCATGTGCTTTATCCCACTTTCGAGGCTATTCCCAAACACACCAGGAACAGAACGGTGAGGACAGCTCAAACAGAATGAAGACATACTCACTGTATGCCAGGCGCTGTGCTAGGTACGTCCACACACTTTCTCAGTTTATATTTATAATACCCAGCAGGCAACACCTCAATTCCTGCTTTAGAGGAAGCTGGGGTTTAGGGTAGTGAAACAACTTTTTCAAAGTTATACTGCTGGTCAGGGCAGTGCTGAGATCCGGACCGGGACCCGTGGGCGCCAGAGCTGTGGCCTCTCTCCACAGTCCGTGGCCCCCCTCCCCCTCCCCCACCTCTGCCCCATTGCAGCGTTACCCTCCCGGGCCCCCCCCCCATCAGATGGAAAGTAGGCGAGTGACATTTACCTAGGCCCACACGAAGCACTTTCTGAGGGTCAGCTCCTTTACCCCCCAACAAATCTGCAAGGTGACTCTGTTGCTCCCCATTTCACAGACAAGCTCACAGGGACTGAGGGAAGTCAAGGAACGTGCCCAAGATCATACAGTCAGTAGCAGATAAGGAACTTAATTCCGAAGATTTCTATCCCACAATTCAGTCCCCTTCTCCACCCTAATTATGACAGGGTTTGGGTGGTTTTGTTTTGTTTTGTTTTTCTCCTAAATGACAGAAAAGCATCTGACAGAGAGAAAGCAAGAAAGAAAAGCAGGGGCGCCTGGGTGGCTCAGTCAGTTAAGCGCCTGCCTTTGGCTCAGGTCATGATCCCAGGGTCCTGGGATCGAGCCCCGCGTCGGGCTCCCTGCTCAGTGGGAAGCCTGCTTCTTCCTCTTCCACTCCCCCTGCTTGTGCTCTCTCCCACTCTCTCTCCCTGTCAAATAAATAAAAATCTTAAAAAAGAAAAGCGGCCTTCAAGGGCTTGTTAAGGCTCCAAAAATGACTATGATCCCAGCCAGCACTTTTCTGTTCAGAGAACGCTTTCTGGGTGTGTGACCCTCATGTTATCCTCACACGGACCTTGAAAGGTGAGTGCTGACTTCCCAATTTCCAGAGCAGGAATTAAGAGTCCAGGGGTGTTAAGTGACTGGACCAAAGTCAACCGCTACGAGATGCTCGAGGATGAACTGAGACCACGTCGTGGAGACCCCCCATCCTCCCACGTCACAGGGAGCCTGGAACTGGCTTAGAAGAGGCAAAGCACTGTTATTGGCAAAGCGGCCTTATCTGAGGGAAGAAGTTCTCCAACGTATCTGGTTATCCAAGATATGCTCAGAACACGTGACAGTGGCTACAGGGGTCCTCCCCACCCCTGAAAAGACATTTTCCTTCCACGATCCACACCTGGAACAGCCCTGGACTCACTAAACTCAAGTGCTCTTGGGTCTCGCGGCAGTCCTCGACCAGAAGGACAGACCCACCCAGGGAGGGGGTGAACCGTGGAGTGTTCACAGCCAGCTTCCCAATCAGGCCAGCACGCACTGCAGTTCGCCCCTACCCGCTAACGACTCGCCCAGATGACCTGCCCTGAACTGCCAAGCTGTTTGGACAAGAGCTGGAGGGCTCTTGACTTTCCACAGCCTCCATCTAGAGACGGGAGGTGCCCACGTTCTTCCTGCAGAAAGAATGTGGCGCTTCATGTCTTCTTTCCAAAAAAATAAAAGGCCTAAATAAAGAAACCACATTATGATGGCGGAAGCTTCCATGACTGAACTTCTCGTGCTTTCGTTTTGTTTTGAAGGATCATTCATCGGGCACATCCATGTCAGACGCTATACCGAATGCCTTACCGACATCAGTCCATGATATCTCCCTAATAACCCTAGGGGGAATTGGAGTATCAATCCCCATTTACAGATACGGGAACCAAGCGTGCGAAGGAACCACGGCTGGTCAGAAGCAGGGCTGAGATTGGAACCCCGGGACGCTGTACCATCTCGCCATCCAACAGCAGCACTCCCCACGAGGACCTTCAAGATCAAAGATTATGTGGATCTGTAGACGGGGGCAACCCATCTTTGCCTCTGTTGAACTTCCAAAATACTAAACCAGTGGTTTCTTAGTGTTTCAGTTATCACGAGAATTAAGTCAAAGGGTCTGAATTTTTGGAAACAACAAATCGGATCTATCTGAATCATGGACCTAAAAATGTGATTTTTTTTCTTTCACACTCATGCCTGTGACCCCCATGGTTGATTCTGTAAGGAAATCACATAACTTAGGCAAGAAAGGATATTATTAAAATGTTTGGGGCGCCTGGGCGGCACACGGTTAAGCGTCTGCCTTCAGCTCAGGGCGTGATCCCGGCGTTATGGGATCGAGCCCCACATCAGGCTCCTCCACTATGAGCCTGCTTCTTCCTCTCCCACTCCCCCTGCTTGTGTTCCCTCTCTCGCTGGCTGTCTCTATCTCTGTCAAATAAATAAATAAAATCTTTTTTAAAAAAAATGTTGTCATGTAGCATAAGACTTTAACAACATCTCTTTCATTGCATCTGATTTACCTTCTGATTTTCTCAATAAGATGAAAAATCCAGACCCTCCCAAGTATGTATTAAAGAGAATCTCCGGGTAACTTCTTGGTCTGGCCGTCCCCACCCCAGGACAAGACCAACCGTCCTCTGCTACCCTTGAAAGAGCCGAGTTTTATTCTTTACACGGCAGCTGTGTTTCCTTATGTACATTCAGGAAAACACACACACACACACACAGAGGAAGGTCTCCTACCTCAGCAAAGAACTCATCCATGAAAGCCGTGTTGTCAATAGCAATCTCGACCTCGTCGGCATCATCATCCTGGGTCAGCTGCTTCTGGGGGAGACAAAAAGGAGCGGCGTGAGGCCCCGAAGGCAAGACGCGGCGAACAGTACCGAGTACTCACCCGGAGCTCCGTCTAGATCACGCATTATGCACACGTGATCTCCCTGACAACTCAGAACAGCTCTGCGATGCTTCGAACCCCAGCCTCACACTGTCTGCACTTAAACCCTCGCTGCACCGCTTACTGACTTTGTCAGGGAGGTGGGGGAGAAAGGGAGGGATGGGCAGGCCCCTGCCTCACTGCGCCCGGGTTTCCTTATCTGTAAAATGCTGACAACGCACTACCTACTATACAAGGGGGTTAAGAAATGAGACAATGAAGCTAAAACAGGTTTTCCCTGTGCCTGGCATGCTGTAAGTACTCAGTAACTGCTAGATTTTGGGGGGGGGGGGGAGTATTATGACTCATTCCAGCTGGAGAACCGAAAACAGAGAGGCTGAATAACCTGGCCAAAGTCACACAGCTATCATGTCGAGACAGGCAAATTCTAGCCCATCTTTTGGATTTGGACCCCATGTTCCTAACCCCTTCCCCACAGTGTTCAAACGCGAGATCCGCCCTACCAGAGATCTGTATGTTTCTAGCCTCAGTTCCTCCAAAGCACTCGCTTCCAATCCTCACAGTAGGAGCAAAGATTTTCCTGTTTTCATAAACCGCCTATTGCAAAAAAAACAGCACTGTGTTGTTCCCTGTCAGAGCTCCTGTTTATAAGGAAAAGGAAGCTCTCCCCACAGCCCCCGGCAACCCCGGGGGACCCCAGCGTTCTGGATCTCATTCCACTTCCTCTACAAAATCACAAAATGGCTATCTAAAGGAAGCATTTCCATTCCCACCCAGCATCCAGGGCCTGAGCTGTTTCTATGTTCTCCCCAGCGCTGCACGACACACTGACCATTTCTTTTTTTTTTTTTTTTTTTTTAAGATTTTATTTATTTGACAGAGACAGACAGCCAGCGAGAGAGGGAACACAAGCAGGGGGAGTGGGAGAGGAAGATGCAGGCTCATAGCGGAGGAGCCTGATGTGGGGCTCGATCCCATAATGCCGGGATCACGCCCTGAGCCGAAGGCAGGCGCTTAACCGCTGTGCCACCCAGGCGCCCCCACACTGACCATTTCTAAGCACAGAGGGAGAACGGGTTCAGGGGAGCGGAGGTGGGGAGCGGCAAAACCTGCTTCTCTACAACCTCCAGTGGGCTTTGAAACACCGAGACGTGTTGCTCTGAAACACTAAGAACGCCACGGGCAATGAAAGCCACCAGGGGCCTCTCTTCTCTACCTGCTGCCACCCTCCCCTGACCCCAACCCCATCTTCAACAGATGATGGAATTACTGGGAATGCCCATTGAAATCTGAGACTCCGCAAACATCTCTGGAGTCTGTTCCGATTGGCTCCCTCATCATATTCTCTGGCTTGTCTGGAACCACCAGCAACACAAACTCAACAGCCACATTCAAAGAAATTGAATTTGAGAGCAGTGCTACAACCCCCAAAATTGACTTCCTAAAAAGTCATTCCTTCCATTCATCTCCTCGGATTAAAAGTCCCATTGCCTAATAGAGCACAGAGGGCCCATTACGGTCTGGCCCCACCCACATTCCTCCCTCTAGGATCCTCTCTCTAGACCAGACACTTGCAACTTTCCTGGCTGTTCCCAGACACGCCATTCTTTTATCTGCTCAACTGTCACACAAGGACCAGCTGGAAAAGTTTTACTCGCCTTTAAAATTCAGTCCCAAAACCATCTCCTCTGTCTGCCTTCCGTGACACTTCCCCTTCTGCACAATTTAAAACTTCCCTAAGGTCCCACTGCATTCTGTGCAAACCTTCCATAGCATCCAGCACAGCGTATTGTTAATTATTCCTTTACTTACCGACCCTTCCCCGCTGGCTGTGAACCCCTGGAGGGCCAGGGCTGCCTTATCTACTGTAACAGATACCCTGAGCTACCTGCCTGCACAGAACACCTTCCTTTGTGCAGATAACTTTCCCAGAATTGTGTGGGGAAGGTGTGGGGGATCAATCTGGACCCAAGCTCTGGGAGGAATTTGAATTGCAAAGTGAATGGAGCTGAGTCCCCCAGTGGCAGCGCCCAGCAGAGATATCTGCAGAGCCACCCTTGCCTCTACTCTTCCAAAGCCTCCCCCGGCTTCCAGCAGGTTCCACAGACCTTCCCAGCACTCCTCCAATGAGCTGAACAGTACTCTTCTAATATTTCAAGAACTCTGTTTCGGAGGAATTGGCTCTTGTTATTCATTCCATGTGTATACCCAGCTAGATACGTAAGACAAATGGAATCAATTTTAGCCACACGGAAGACTAGCCTCCATAGAGACTCAGCCTGGATTCAGCCAGCAGTTTCTAAAGTGCAGACAAAGAGCTCCCTTTATCAACTATCGCCAGTATGTGGGCCTCTTAGCAGCCTCCAGAGAGCTCCATGTCCCGGGAAGGATCTCTGTGACCCTCACTGGAAAACAGGGGCCCAGTCTTCTCTGGGAAGATGAGTTCACGAGTGTTTGTTGAGTTTCCTCTCTACAGAGGTCTGGGAAGTGGGATGAGGCTACCATCCTGGGATGGACTGAGGGAACTTTCTGGAAGCTGGGAACAACCGTGTCCTGGAGGGTGGGAGGCAGGCATAATGACATAAATCTTTGAGACCCCTGGAATTTGTACAGGGAGTCCCCCCATCCGAGACGTCAGCTCTTGGCTTGGAGCAGGCTCGGGGGGTGGGGGGGTTGTAGCCTGCTCCACCTGCAGTGAGAGAATGTGTGAACCAGGAAAAGAGAAGTCTTTGGAAACTCACAACCCAGGTCTAACACCTGCTGTTACCACTTACTGGCTGTGAGACCTCCATCAAGTGTCCTACTGCTCTGAGGTTTTTAGCTGGAAGCGGTAATGACACTACACACCTTCCGACATTTATGGGCATTGGAAGACATCACATACGGAAGGTTTCTAGCACAATACGGTGCACACATTGGTGCCTAATACATGTCACTTTCCCTATCACCTTGCCGTAAAGACATGGTGTCTAAAACAGTGAGTTCTCCTCCTTCAAGAAAGTCCTCACACTAACGGCTAGGACAGTAAGGTCAGCTCCAGAGCACCAGGACAATGTGGGTTCCAAAACACACTTCATCACATACTGGTCGCCAAGCCTTACCCAACTGGTTTGACACCTCGAAGCCTCAGTCTCCTTATCTACAAAATAGGAATAACAGCGTCTACCAATGCTTTTGTGAGTATTCGGACAGCGCACAGTGACACCTCAAACATGCAACCGTATGGAAGGCCTCGACAACCTCTCTACAGCTTCAACCTGAATCTAAGTATCTTTAAATAGGAAAGAAAAAAAAAAGATACAGGACTTCTAGAGTTGAATGCAACCTTACAGATTCTATCATCAAATTCTCTCACTCAGAGACGGGCAAATCAAGGCCCACAGTCAAACACTGAGTTACAGACACAGCCAGGAACAGAACTCGGGTTTCTGGATTCCCATCTTCCCATGCAGAGTCTTTCCACTGTGCTGTGCCACTTCCAAAAATATAACAACATCAACGACAACAGCACAAGCTTTAGTCCAATTGGAGAATCCAAGCAAGAGGCTGTCATCATGGATTATCTATTCGGAGTCGCGGGACACGGGGACTCCCACCAGGCTTCTGCACCGGGGATCTGACTCATCCCACGGAGACCCCTCGTCCCTTCTGACACAGCCAGGCTCTCTGGACTGAGGTCTTGGGGACCCCAAGAGCAGGGAAAGCACGCAGCGCCCTTTCTCTTCGGCCCCCATGACGGAACACAGCCAAGAAAAGAACTTCAGCATCTCTATCAAAGAATCAAGGCGTGTGGTAACAGGAACGTTGCAGTTCCTGCCACATGGGGCCACAGCAGAGACTCTCAGAACCACGAGCCCAGCCACTTCCTTCCCTTCCCCCAGGCCCAATCTCCTGCTGCCCCCCACCAGCCCTCCCAATGAGATGGGAGATCTGCCAGGGGGCAGCGCTGAGTCTGTCGCCCACCCCGCCTCCCAAACGTACCCCATAATCCCATAAGGGAGCTGTGACCACGACCTCCTCCCTGCAGAGTGGGGAGACTTCAGGGGCCCGGAGCACAACGTGCAGGTGCCGAAGCTCTAATTCCTCCCACTCCACGCTAACCACCTTCTCTGTCAACCTTAGTCTATTTGCCTCGGGTTCCCCTCATTAGCTTCTTTAATAAAAACATGCCACCCATAGAGCCCCGACATGGGGGCTAGCTGGCCACGACACCCTAGCTGCTTCACATTCGCCGTGTCAGCGAGCCCCGTCTGTTTGAGAGCTGAGGACCTGCAAGTCATGGAAGTTCTAAGTCACCCGGGGTCTCCCAGCCACTGATTCACAGAGCCTAGGCTCCAGCCTGCGTTGTCTGTCCTAAGCCCTTGTTATTCCAGGGCACCTTCCCAAAGCGGCCTATCGCCCAGAGCAACCGGGAGCCACGGAGAGCAGCAGCCCAGCTGGGCGTTTGTCTCATTAAGCCTGCGTTTTCGCACCACGTAAGGAGCTTAGCTTTCCAGCACAGCTTTGTGGAACCCCAGGACACTCGATGTGTGTCTCCCGAACCGCCCAGGGAGGCCAGGGAGGGGGGGCCAAGCAGGCGGGCGCTTCCCTACTCTTCAGTCTGCACAGCTTTCCTTGTACCTGCTTTATACACCAGGGCTGATTGTAACATTGCATTTGAAGAAAGAGTCCTGTTGTCAAAAAAGAAAGGAAGAAAAAAAGCAAGCAAGCAAACCAGCAAGCAAACCAGCAAGCTTAGCTAGCCAGGAAACCACAGGCCTCAACAAATGGATGCCTTCTAGAGAATGGAGACAGAGAAAGAAATCCCCTCACTCCTTTCCAGGTACAACCTTCCAGTTATAAAATAAATAAGCCACGGGGATGAAAGGCATGACACGGAATATGGTCAGTACTGTAACAACGTTGTATGGTGACAGAGGGTCACTGCGCTGCGCGTGGTGAGCTCAGAGTAACATACACAGTTGTCAAATCACTGTGTTGTACGCCTGAAACTAAGATAACATTGTATTTCAACTATGCTTTAATTAAAAATTTAAAAAAAAACAAAACGGCTGCAACGTAAGTTTAAATCATCGGCAATTCCTCAAGCATCGTACAAATCAGAGCAGCGAGACAGAAGGGAGGGGCAAAGAAAGAAAAAGGGAGCCTCCCAAATGAAGAAGTCACCAATTCCCTCCTTTCCACACGTGCCAGGCCTCAGGAAGACCTGACGGGTCCCAGGACAAGCCCGGGAGCTCTCGGGAACGTTCTGGGGTGAGGGAAATAGTAAGAGGGGCAGGCACCAGCCATCCGGACTAGGAAGGGACTAGGAAGGGACGTCTGGTCCTTAACTTCCCACAGCGGGGCATTAAAGGATTGCGGCTGGTGGGGGCAGGGTCCTCCTGGCTCAAGCAGGTGGGCACAAATTTGTGCACTTCCTCCTCCCCACGAGGAAACAGCTCTTTGCTTGGGAGCTCCACATCCTCTTCATAAACCCAGACTGTCTCCCGATAATGCAACGAGACAATGGCATGTGACTTTCCTTGTCCCCGCTGCCCCCTTCCACCATCTGCCCCCCTCTGGAATGAGGGTCTGTGGATTCAGAGACAAGCACCACCCCTGACAAGGATTCCAAACACACAGACACACGCCCATGCCATACTGCCCAACATCTGGTTTTTCCAGTCCCTCTTCTTCAATTAAAAGAGCCAGAAATTCTGAGTAAGCGTGTCAGCTCTCAATAGGTACTCAGTGCTCTTGTGTCCCTCACTTACGGAGGCTGATGGCCCTTCTCCAACACCCGTTTTCCCTCCCACCATTTTCCCTTCCAGTGAAACCCTCCCAGAGGGGTCACTTCCCTCCCTTTCTGCTGAACAGATGAATCAGGAAGAAAGAATCGCGAACAGTGCCCTAGTGGGACTCGCACTTTTGCTTTCAAGATGTCTTCTGGATAAACAACCTGAGGCCAACACTGGCCTTGTCTGGAAAATGAAGAACTGAGGAATAAACCCATGACCAGACTAGCCCAAGGCCAGCGAGTCCGTGGACAACTGAACAAGAGACGAAGTCTCTGATGGCCCCACGCCACACATTCTGTCATAACAATACTACTTCTCTGTAGTATGTGTGTATTTCGTCACTGACACTCTTGTGGTTCCAAATATATTACCTCCTTCTCACGTCAACCTCTGAGGACAAATAGTATTCTCTCCACTGACAGACGAAGCAACTTCTCAATTAGGTTAAATACCGTGTCCACGGTGCTTCCGCTAGTAAGTGCAGTAAGTGGCAGTGTGAGGGCTCGAAAGCAAGTCTGCGGGGACCGGGACCCGGGTTCTTACCCTCCACACTCCAGCTGCAGATGTCCGTCCCACTCTGGCTCCTAACACACCCTCACTTATTTCCGGAGATGCTGAAACATCAGTAAAATGAAACTGGATTAATCTATATGCATGAATGAAAAAGTTACCAGGACAGGGGAGCCTGGGTGGCTCAGTCAGTGAAGCGTCTGACTCTTGGTTTCGGCTCAGGTCATGATCTCAGGGTCGTGAGATCGAGCCCCACATCAGGCTCCACGCTTAGCACAGAGTCTGCTTGGGACTCTCTCTATCCCTCTGCCTCTCCCCCCGACCGCTCGCTCTCTAAAATAAATAAATAACTTTTTTTTAAAGTTACCTATGCATGTAAATCCTATGAATCTTATGCACGTATACAGAGACACACAGATACACCGACAGGGCCAAGTTGAGAACCCAGGTCTGCTGCTCCATAGCCGTGTGATTTTAAACAAGTTACTGAACCTCTCCGTGGCAGGGTTTCCTCATTTGCAACATGAAAAAATCTGCTCACACAGCTGTTGTGAGGATTAAATGAGTTAATACACATGAAATGTTGAAAGCAGTGCCAGGTACATATTAAATGCCCAAGACCATGCCATCTCAGCAGAGAACCGGGCCCATTTCCTCTGAAGAGAGTTTCTACCAAAGGGGCGATTCCAATACCAGCTCTCAGGTGGTGAGAGCAGGTCCCTCAGTGTGAACCGAGACTCAGCTCATCTATTTGAATGAAGTCATTTTTCTGGACTGTGCATTGAAAGAAATAAAGCTGTCTCTGAATTTCGCTTCTGCTACTTTCTCGCAAATTTTGATGTTTACTCCTCTTATTATCATTCTAAATATTTTGTCATTTCCTTTTTGGTTTCTTCTTAATCCAAGAGTTATTTAGAAAGATCTTGTAAATTTCCAAAGCAGGTAAACCTGGCGGGGGAGGGGGGAGGTTGGTGATTATTGTATTGTTAATTTTATTACATCATCACCAGGGAACATGGCCCAAAGGATTTCAATATTCTGTGCAATCTGACAAATTTTCTTCAGGTCTTCACACACGGTCAGTATTTTTCAATCTTCTACATGTGTTTAAAAAGATCCTGCATTCCATTTGTTGGACACAAAAATCATTGAAGTTTCATCCCCAGTGCCATGTTCATTGCCACCTGTTTCTACTTCTCAGGACCTTAGCTAGGTCTGGAGAAGGAACAGTGCAAAGGGATGGAAGTTCACCTAAAGAAAAGGAGGTGGGGGAAAAAACGTCCTCTGGGTAGATGTTGTTTATAAGATGAGGAATCTGTGGTAGGGGGGTTAATTCATCCAGAATCACATGGCCAATATGGAACAAAGCCAGGACGGAACCCTGCCTGTCCAATCCACTGAATTCATGGTGCAATAACTTAGACAGATGATGGAGCGTCATAACCAACCACCACGTCCACACATTCTCTTCCCCACTACAAGGTCCCATCCATGCACTCACCCAACAGTATTCACTGAACAACCATCACTTGCCAGACAACAGTACAGACACTGGAGACGCACAGACCAAACTCAGCACCCCATGTTCTCCAGGACCTCACTGGCTCTGATGGGAGGCACACGGATCATTACAACACCACATGGTGAGGACAGCACTTAAGGAATCACACACCCAGGAGAAGATGGGGTGCCCAACCTCGCCTGAATCCAAGGGAGATTCCCTGCTGGGGAGGAGAGAAGCCTATTACAGAATGTGTGCAAAGGTGACCCCTTGGGGAAATGTTGAAAGATGAGTGGATTTACCCAAAGGATAGCTGCAGGAAGGCCACCAGAGTGAGAAGACCACCCCTTTTCCTGCGTTCCCTCACATCCTGGAAGAGTATCTTCTGCTTCTCCCTGGAGAGTTCAGGTCCCCTTCCAGCTCTTCCTCCCCTACTCCAGCCTGTCTTCACTCTTTTCTAACTTCCTCTTCCTCTGCACCCCGCCCCTCAACACCCCACAGCATCCCATTCTCAAGGATGCAGAATGGAGGAACTAATAACATCTTCCTCTCTACTCATCCCCAGCCTTCTGCTCAACACTTCCTTTCAGTCCCTGTCCCACAAGCCCCCTTCCCATCATGATCCTTCGAGAACACTCCACTATTCGCTACATGAGGTACCATCTATCGAGCGCTCCCCGCAGGCTGAGGATTCTTCCAAGACATGCACTTTACATTTACCATTTAATCTCTACAACAATCTTCTGGGGACCCTCCCCATCTAGCTGAGAAAATGAAAGCATAACGATGCCAAGCAACCTGCCCAAGATGGCGCAGATGACGAGTGCCTGAGCTAGGAGAGCCCTTGCTCTTGACCACCATGGAGCAGCACCTCCAACGGCCACCGCGCCCCAGCGCTGGCATAAAGCACTGGCCTCCAGAAACACACTTCCAAAGCATGAAAACACACAAGCCATACTGACCAGGCCGTGGAAAACAAGGAATGACGGAGAAGCCACTGCAGGCCCCGGAAGGCGAAGGAAGCAGGCCACCTAACTGCCTTGTGGTGTCCTGGACTGGATCCCAGATCAGAGAAAGGGACATTCAAGGGAAAATGAGCAGAATTCAAATAAAGTCTGGAGCTCAGTGAGGGTTTTGGCAAACATACCATCATAATGGAAGGTGTCATCAAGGGAGGAAACCAGGTGCAGGTAGACAGGGACTCTCTGTACTGTCTTTGTAATTTTTCTGTAAATCTAAAATTAGTCTATTTTTTAAAAAAGCAAGCCCGATGCCACACTAAGTTGCCCTAACCCCGTCAGCTAAGCATCCCCAGAGAGCAGCTGCTCCCCTCATCTCCTTTAGGGTGAACTGTACTCGCAGTGCCCGCAGGGGAACGCTGCCATGGAAGCGGCCCATTGCATGAAGACAGGCCGACCTGACCATGGAGACTGGGGACACTGGTGACAGGAGGAAGCTGCAGAGGCCTGAGACCCAAGTGGCTGCAGGTACAGCCCCTCAGGGACCCCAGAATCCAAGTCAGCTCATTTGCAGACTGTCCCCATTCATTCACTGGACAATGTGGCCTGCTGCCTTCCCTGCTATGAGCTGGACGGTACGAATACAGGGGGAACGAGGCCTGGGTGGTCTGTGCTCCCCCAGAGAGCACATGTGCCAGGCAGCTTCTGACCCAGCACTAGGTCCCTGTTGTTCCCCACCAACAAGAATAAAGAGTTCGAGGAACGGGAAATGCTGCCCGCTCAGGGTCTGGAGGCTGCCCTGTGGTGACACTGGAACGGAGCATTGAGAGACGTCTAAGTCTTTGCCAGGGGAGAAATGCAGTGAGCTAGATTCTCACCGCGGCATCCACATCTTCTCCCTCATTGTCCTTCTGAACGGGGCCACGCTCCATGATAAACCGGGCTGAGGGTTTTAGGAACAGCTCGGAGCCTTGGAACTCATCCATCTTTGTCCTTGAGGATGGAACCAGTGACCTCTGGCTTCATTAGCAAAGTCATGGCTCCCTGGGTAAATGCTGCCCTTCACCAACCCACAGGGAATGCAGAGGGAAGCCGAAGCCGTAACGATGAGTAAGGGACGTGTGAGGGCCAAGCTGTGGATTCGTCGATACACAGATGTTTGCTAGATAAGCACCATGCAGAGTGCTGGGCGCTGGGGCCCCACAGGAACCCCCTCTCTGCCACTGCGTCAAGGGGCATGCAGTGCGGGGTAATTGGGGAGATGATCAAATACGGTGCAGGGAGATCTAAAAAAGCCAGACAGACATGTTCAATTCTTGATCCCAATACTTCCCAGCTGGGAATGTCAATCAAATCTGTGCCTCAATCTCCTTACCTGTGAAATGGGAATATTATAAAACACCACCTTGCCTTGCAGGGTTGAAAGGGTTAGAGACAACATCTGTAAGGCACCTAACACCGTCCTATCAGATAGTAAGTAAATGCTCAATAAATGATCATTTTTACAGCAGCTGATGATATGGTGACAACAGGGAAGAGAATTATCAATTTCTAAGATTTTAAGTAATCTCTACACCCAACGTGGGGCTCAAACTCACAATCCTGAGATCAAGAGTCGTCTGCTCTAGAGTCCCAGCCAGCCAGGCGCCCCCAGAATAACCAATCTTAAAGGCAATAGGACCTAGGAGACTAAGAGTCCAACTCATGAAAAAACAAATGAAGGTGGTTTGGAGCCTACTCCATGGTGACTCCGTGGTGACAAAAACCCCACTGACCTAATAGGAGAAAGGCATTTGCTACAAAGCAATATGGCCCATGCAGGCAGCTGGAACGGAGGGAGAATATCTGGGCTGCAGTTAGGGAGGCTATGTGTAAAGGATGTGTTTTGGAAGATAGGTAGGAATTTTGACAGCAGGGGAAGGGAGAGAGCAGGACACAAACAAGCATTTCTCCCCCAGCTTCTGCCAGGCCCCGGCCTCCCCCCCACTCCCAGGAACAAAAATAAATCTAATCCCCTTCTCTCATCCAAGCGTTTTCTCTGCCTCTAGCTGATGAGTCTGTAATCCCTACTCAATCCCCCGTCACTCATCTCAGCTGGGCCTCCTGTCTGCGCCAGCTAAACCGCTCTCCCATGGGGTGAATCCTCCCGGGAAGAAATCACTGACCAGTAAGAAATCTCATCACTAAAGGGCAGAATCTCAATGAAAAGGTTCTTAAGTTGAACCTCAATGAAGAGATTCTCAAGTTGAATGTCAGCAAAGAGATTCTCAAGTCGGGATATTAAGATTTGGTTATGAGCCAAAGCACCTGGCACACAGTAGGATTATATATTTATATTTATTTATATTTTATTAATATTTATATATTTACTGAACGAAGTGAGCTTTAAAGGGGAAGTACAGGCCCATGTTTCTGAGGGGGTTACCCTCGAACCCTTATCATTGGGACCTCTGGTCCCACAGAGACCCCAGAACGTCAAAGGCAGGAGGCCAAGGAGCCCTTGGGGATGCAGCAAGACACAAGACAGAACAGAAAGAATAAAGAGTCCGTCCGACCTTTAGAGCCCCACGTGGTTGATATCATTAGTGTGTCCCCATTGGCACCGGCTTTGGAGGGCACCGCGTACCCCAAGTTATTTCTAGTTCTCCACAGATCAACTCCAGGGGGTCCAAAGTCCTTGACCTCTATTCCCTACATGACTGGCTTCTCTGCTATCATTACCTACCTTTGATTTGGGTGTTTTTTTTTTTTCGTACATGACCACTGACTCTTTAAGACCCGGACTTCACGTCATAATTCTGCCTAACATGATGTCCAGCAGCAAGAGGTCAAAAAGGATGGGGATGGGCATTCCCAGCACACAGAAGTCCCAAAGCACTGATCGTGGTGAAGGAGTGAAGCACTCACCGATGGAAGAGTGGCTGAGAAAATCCCGGATCCTCGCCTCTCGGGAGACTCTACTTGCCATGAAGAGATGGGACTTGGTCTTAACAAGACCTGAGCTCAGGCATCCCTTCGGGGAAGCACGCCCCACTCTCTAGTGCCTTTTCCCCGGAGGCCAGTCAAGAGGATCTTCCCACGGTAGCTTCCACCACAAGGATGGTATCATAAAAATTGTCTGCTTCTTCTCGTCTCCCTCTCTGTGAACTTCCTCAGAACGTCCAGGAATAGGTGGTAATCACCAGTATAGCCCAGTACCTACCACCAGTGCTTGGGCCATGGTAGGTGCTCGGTAAACGTTTGCTGAATGAAAAGAGAGCTGGGACGGGAATTGCATGGACTCCGTGGACCCAAAATTCAGCTTGTGAGAAATCAGCAAGAACCGCCTCGTGAGACGGGCTGGGGTAGGCACTGCCCATTACCGGCAAGCTTGTCCTACTCTCTGGAGAAGCAGGCTGCTGACTAAGCGTACCAGGAAGAGCAGGGCAAGAGATGAGCCAGGTCTTGGGACCCTGGCCTCTGGAAGGTATGCCCCCTCAGTGTGGACGCTGCTCCCAGCAGGTCAAGTTGGGGAACTCACATGCCCTACGGTGGGTGATTATCTCGGATTATCTCATTCAACTTCCGCAACGGCCCTATGGGGAAGATCCGATGACCCACTTTACAGGTGCAACTGAGACTTCGGTCCTAGAAATTCCAAAGCCTCACAGTCCCCAGCATCAGGGCCTGAAATCTTTTTATTTGCCCCCCCCCCCACCAATCCTCAAAGAGCTGCTCAAATTTCTACAACGCTCCACATCCCACAGGCTTCCTGCCTCACCCCGAGGCTTGAGGGTTCAAAACCTCTCTGGCCAGTCCAGTCCGTCCTTGGGCAGCTCTGACTACTGAAAGTGCTTCTGGGTTTTTTGTTTTTTTGGTTTTTTTAAAGATTTTATTTATTTATTTATTTGACAGAGAGAGACAGCCAGTGAGAGAGGGAACACAAGCAGGGGGAGTGGGAGAGGAAGAAGCAGGCTCCTAGTGGCAAGCCTGATGTGGGGCTCGATCCCAGAACGCCAGGATCACGCCCTGAGCCGAAGGCAGACGCTTAACGACTGCGCTACCCAGGAGCCCCCAAAAGTGTTTTTGTGCAGAGAGTCCTTATTCTACCCTTCAACTTCAATCTTCTCCTTTCAACTACAAGGAGGAAAGCTAATCTCCTGCACATGACAGCCCTCTAACTATCTGGAGGCAGTTATCACCTCGCCTCCCCCAAAGCTTTAGAAAGATGCCACAGAGGAGATTGCAAAGGATTGCTGAATGTGAAACTGGTTTCATGCAGGGTAACGAACGTCCTTCATCGATGAAAGGAATCAGAGAGGGTTATCTTGTGGCAGTGAAGGCATCTCTCACCTGCAGAGGTATAGGGATGGGATGTGGCCTGGAAACCAAAATCCATGCAAACTTGAACAACAGCCTTCACAGAAAACGTGAACATTTGCCATGAGGGGCTTCTGAGATGAGCAAAAGTTCTCGTTTGACAAAAGAGGAACAGAGAAGCAGAGAGATAAAGGATACAAAGAAACACAGCTATTCAGCTAGCGGCCAGGCGAGACTAGCTTTGAACCTGCAGACTGGTCCTCTTTGCACGGTTCCACCAGCCATCTCCCTGCTACAAGACACTAAGGTTGCATCCGCGAGTTCAGAACAGCACCCCATCACTGCACAGCCTCCAGGCTGACTTTGACCTTCCCCGGAAGTAAAGCTCCATTTGACAGAGGGTAACAATGAGGCTCAGGGGAACAAAGGGCCTTGGCTTTCCTGGCAAGGGAACTCAGAACTCAAAGTTCTTTGCTATTTGTTGACAGTGGGCTTGGAAGGGGCTGTGGGCTATCCTCCTCTGGAAATGGGTTTCCTAACACAAGGAAGGGAGTCGCCTCTGCCTGCGGTTCGGTTCTGCACTGTTTTAGGACTGGGTGTGCTGGCTGATAGAGGAAAAGCTTCAAACCCACGTTCCTCTTTCCTTACTGCCTCCCCAAACAGCATGCCTCAGGAAGAGTCCGGTGGAGAGCGCCAGGAGCCTGGTTCCTCCCCGGGTTGCACCCTGCCCAGCTCCAGGACACCCCTCCCACCCAAGCTGAGCTCTACTTGCCTCTTGTATAAAAATAGGGGCAATAAAATCTGCCCTGTCAGTGACCAGGATGTTATGAGGCTCAGATGACAAAGAGCGAGGCGAAGGCAGGGAGGCTCTCTCCTGCTCTCTGCAGCTGTGCCTTTTGCTTCTCCCGTCCCCATCACCCTCACCTCTTCTGCAGCCCAAGGAGCCAGAGCAGGCAGAACGGACAAGAGGGGCATGAAGGTCTCACCAGAGACAAGGGAGGAGAAAGGAAAACCAGTGCAATGCCATCCCAGCCATCCCTCACGCTTGTATGAGGCCCGCATTTTTCCAAAGAGTTTTGACAGCTATCGGCATAATATTTACTATCTATTAATCCTACCCATGCTCTGCACCTTACAAGAAGGGCTCTGCATGCTCTCTCGCTTTCAGTCCTCACAACCACACACCTTACAGATGACAAAACTAGGCTCAGAGTAAGCAGTGTAGCCAGGAGGCAAGCCCAGTTCTACCCATTCCTGTGCTCCCCAAACTTGAATGTGGTCTTGCATCACCTGGGGAGATTCGTGAGTAATCAGACTGATTTTGTAGGTCCAGGCAGGGGCCTAGGCTTCGGTCTCCTAATAAGCTCCCAGGTAGAGGGACTGCTTCCTAGATATCAAAGGCTAGATTTAAAATTCCATCAAGACAGAGCCTGGGTCACCCAGTCCCCAGGGCTTAGCACAGGACCTGCCCCATAGAATGTACTCAGTAATTATTTGTTGAATGAGTCAATGACTCAAAAACCCACGCTTTAACAATTCTCTGTATCAAGTCCCATTATGTCATTTGATATCATAACAAATCTGTAAGGTATGATCAACCTCACTGGACAGATAAGGAAACAGACGCTCAGAAGAGTAAGTAGCCCGAGGTTTTAAGCTTTTGTGCAGTAGGACAGGAGGCGGTCTTCCTTCGGATCTTTTGCCCAGCTGTCCCGAGGATGAGGGAGAAATTAATAATTATAGACCTCGGAATGGCGGGGAGCGGGGCCCATCCTGGCACATGACCAGCTCACAGCTCAGGAGGTCACCCAGAAACTCTGAGCTGCTCCTGGGGGAGGGGCAGCCCGACTCGACGCCCCTCAAAGGGAGACAAGGAGGGTAGGAGGAGGCTGATCCTGGGCATAGTGCCAGGCAGCAGCAGGCAGGTGGAAGTGACCTCTGACCTCACAGAGAACCCCCGCTGGGCTCAGGCAGCCCCCACCCGCGGACCCCAGCTCTGGAGTGACACTGGCCGGCTTGGGGGGAGGGGCGGGGGGGGGGAGAGACACAGGCATCCACGGAAATCGCAGCCCAGGGATGAACCACCGGCACATGACCCCGAAGAGGAGGGGGGGTGCGGAAGGGGCGCGGATGCTGCTGGAGTTCGGGGAGCTCAGGCCTCGCGCGGGGACCCCCTCTAGCCTCGATGTGGGGAGCAAAGGGAAGGCCCTCTCCCTCGCAGCTGCGGCCCCCGACCCGCCAGCTCCCGGGTGCGGCGGGACTCACGGCCTTCAGCTGCTCCAGCCGGTCCTTCATCCTGCTGCCCAGGCGCCCGGAGGCAGGTGAGCGCGTCCCAGGTGAGCGCGTCCCAGGTGAGCGGCCGGAAGTGGCGGCCGGCCGGGCCGGGGCGAGGGAGCTGGAGCCGCAGGCCGAGGCGGGCGGCGGCCGCGGGCTAGGAGGAGCGTCCGAGGCCACGGGAGGCTCCGCCGCGCCGCCCCCTCCGGCCCCGCCGGCGCCAAGCGCTCCAAATCCGGCTCCCGGGCCGGCGCCGGCGCGCAGCGCAGATCCGCCCGGCGGGCCCGCCCCTCACCTGGGCCGCGCCCCGCGCTCCTCCTTAAAGGGCCCGAGCCGGTCACCGCCCCCACAGCTCCCGCTACCAGCGCTGCCGGCCCCTCGGGGGGCGGGGAAGTCCGGGGGAGGGCCGGGCCCGCGGGCCCGAGGGAGGACCCCCGCTTTCCGCCCGACCGCCGTTCGCCGGCTGCATCGGGCTGTGCCGGGTCCAGCCCCACACCGTCCCGCGAACGGAGAACTCTGGCGATGCGCTTTGCGCGTAGCAGGTGGGAGGGAGAGCCAGGCGTGCTGCCGGGAAGAAGAGCGCTCCGAGTGACGGAGTTGGCCGTCCGGGGGCGTGTTCCTAGAGGAAATAACTGGGAATGCGACGGGACGGGGCAGGTGCGGGCGAAGAATTTGGGTTTGACACTGTTGGCCATCGGGACTCCTCCGAGAAATGGAAGCAGTCCAGTGTTGGGAGTCAGCACCTGCTCCTAAGAATGTGTACAACTTTGGGGAAGTCGCCGTTTCTCCGGGGGACTCCGTTTCTGCGTGCGTTAGAGTAAATACCCACCCCGGTGTGCCGTGAGGCCCGGGTGACAAGGGAAGAATGACTTCGCACCGCATAGCGCAGGGTGGGAAGATGGAGACGTGGATTTGGAAACCTGATGCCCTCTCAGTTCTGCAAGGGGTAGGTTCCCAGGTGGGAGGTGTCCCAGAAGTGGCAAGGTGGGCGGGTTCTCCGCGCTGACCCCTCCCCCTACACCCCACCCCACCCTCTCTTCCCTCTTCCCCATTCGTCTTCCTCCTTGGGAACCAATGATCTATCCAGTGCGGGGCGGCTCTCAGGAAGTGGGACTGGCAGTCCGAAGACTGAATTCTCAAATCAGGAAAAGAATGTGCTCTATGTATTCAGGTTAAAAGGCTGTAAATATTTTCGTAATTCTAACAGAACTTTGCCCTCTTTTGCGATCTTAGTGCTTGCTCCATGCTGACGTCATCGTTCCCATAAAGATACGGTCTGTAAGCAGTCGGGTGGATGAACTCTATGATTCTCAGCCCGGATCCTCCCTGTAGGCTACACTTCCTTCCACCCGGGGCGTTCCCTTGGTGGGTTCCCGACTTTGGGAAGAGCAGGCTTCTGCGCCCCCTGGTGGTCATAAGTGGAAAAGGTGAGTAAGTCAGAAACCGAATCCCACCTTCCCTTAAATTTTTATTAGCGGGGATGGATAGCTAGGTCCCGCGCCTTAGGAAAAGAGAGTCTCCTGAGGGAAACAGAGATGTGAACAACCCTTTACATTAAAGTCTAGAAAGGGCCGTAGGAGTCTGGAATAAGGATCGAGGATGGCCATCACCTTCTGCCTGAATGCTTGCAAAGATACGTTCAAGGCCTCCTCGTTAAAGCTAATTGTTTTTGAAAAGATACAATCGGGCGCCTGGGTGGCTCAGGGTCCTGGGATCGAGGCTCGCTGCTCGACGGGGAGTCTGCTTCTCCCTCTGCCTCTCCCCACCCCCCTCCCCCGCTTGTGCTCTCTCTCTCTCTCTCATTCACTCACTCTCTCAAATCAATAAAAATCTTTTTTAAAAAAAAGATAAAATCATGACTCTCAGACAACTATAAAATGAACACACATCAAAGATTTCATTTGACTCATTAATTAATGAGGGAACCATTAAGGTGTCAAAAAACTGTTTAGAGAAGGACCCAAAGAACACACACAGACAGGCAATCAGGAATGCAAAACTGGCTTCTGGGGGTGGGAGGAGATCAATGGCACCTGCATCAGAAAGATTTCATTTGCATCTCTATGGACAAGGATTATTTGTATTACCAGCAGTTTTCTACACTTTACAGAATTGTAAAGTAGTTACAAGACCATAGGAGGCACAGATCAATAATAAAAGCAAATAACCCAGAAAGGCCTAGCATGCCATCTGACACTTAGTAATCTTTTTAAATTTTTTTTCCATTTTCATTATTTCACAATTTTTCCAGACACCCTGAAGGAAGCATCTTCCTGGTTGAAGAGTTCCAACTATTGTTCGTTCGTTTTTTGTTGCTGTACAAAGCAGAAATTTCCCCCGCACCTTCCACCATTTCTTGCTCCTTGCCTTTATCCAAACATTTAAGAAATGTAATCTGTCCTTTCCGTGAAGGGAGCGTTGCTATGGGGCTGTAGAATGATTGCTGACACATAGCTGGGAGGCCTGGGTTCTAGGCAGAGTTTTTGCCACACGACAGCTGTCACTTCACGTCACACAACCTACTTTCTCATTTGCGACATAGGGGGCTGGTCGAAACTAGTGGTTCCCAACCTTTTCAAGATCAAGAACATCCTATTGTCTTTGTTTTCATTCATGGATCTCTTATTTCAAAAGATTCTGTATCCTCATCAAAATATATTTACTGAGTAATCAGAAATTTGGATTCCTCGAACTCAGATGCAGAGACCAGATCGGTCATTGCCAGAGGGAGGGGTGCAGAATGGATGAAGGAGGCCAAAAGGTACAAACTGCCAGTTATAAGTCCTGGGGAGGTAATATACAGCATGGCGACTAGAGTTAACAAGAAGGTTTTGTGCATTTGAAAGTCACTAAGACAGTAGATCTTAAAAGCTCTTGAGACCCCTGGGTGGCTCAGTCTTTAAGCGTCTGCCTTTGCTCAGGTCATGATCCCAGGGTCCTGGGATCGAGCCCCACATCGAGCCCCACATCGGGCTCCTTGCTCATTGGGGAGCCTGCTTCTCCCTCTGCCTGCTGCACCCCCTGCTTGTGCTCTCTCTCACTCTCTCTCTCTGATAAATAAATAAAATCTCTAAAAGAAAAAAAAGTTCTCATCACAGGAAAAAAATTGTAACTATGTGAGGGGACAGATGTTAACTAAATTTATTTTGCACTAGATAGATAGATAGATAGATAGATAAATCATTATGCTGTACACCTTAAACTAACACCATGTCATATGTTAATTATATCTCAATAAAACTAGGAAACCAAAAAGACATTTGATTTCCTACGAGATGTTTCCATGAAGAAAAAATATAATAACCTCTTGGTTAGCCTATGGGACCATAACAGAAATGACTGTATGATTTCTCTTAAAACTTTTTAAATATTAAAAATACTGTAAAGAGCCCTCTTAAGTGCAGTCGGAGTCCAGGAACCCAGGAGAGGACGCTTCGGCAGACATCTTTTATTATGGCGTTCCATTTGAAGGCAGTTACAGACTTCAAGCCTTCTTTAAAATTCGTGTTAGGCATGAACCCTATTTTGTTTGTTTTCTATAAGCGTATTAATATTTGCTCCTCCCTGACAGGCAATTCCACCTGCTAGTTGTGTACAAGGAACTGGAAAAAGTCAAGTTAACTGGAATACAGGACCTGGGCAAGGGGAGTCCAGGGGCTGGTGAAGAAGACTCTGATATTGAGCCCAAGGGGACTCTAGGGTCTCCAGGTAGGTGGACAGGGACTTAAGGTTCCAGGCTCAGTAAGAGCCCCTTCTCTCTGATGTATTTTTGTTTTTCTGCCCCACAGTGGAACTTGGTTTCCCATCTACTCTGTCCTGGTGCAGCTGTTTCCCCATTAAACACAGTCCAGATCACGTGTGCATTTTGGCTATATATAATTCAGCCAACACTTAATTTCACTTTTACAAACAAACCAAAGAGAGGATCCTGGCATT
Source organism: Ursus maritimus (assembly GCF_017311325.1). Lineage (NCBI taxonomy): Eukaryota > Metazoa > Chordata > Mammalia > Carnivora > Ursidae > Ursus > Ursus maritimus. The sequence continues at coordinate 35,921,971 of NW_024424786.1, read as the reverse complement.
TGGGAGCTCTCCTTCCTTCTCTCTCCTCCCTCTGAGCCTACTTCTTTTCCCGTTGGAGGAAAGGACTGAGTCTTACCCCATCTAGACCTCCAGAGCCTGCCGCAGAACAGGCGAGACCACTTTCTGGCTGTTGCACCTCGAGGTATGGTGTGAGTAGAAAGAGATAAGGGGAACTAGAGAATTTAAGGGGAAGGTCCTTTCTGTTCCCCAGAGCACCGTTTCCCCAGCACAGGAGGGATGGAGAATAAACACTGACCTGTGGTTTTCTCCCTCTTATCATTTGTACTGGTTAGATACTGCTGCATAACAAATTAGCCTTGAACCTAGCGGCTGGAAACAGCAAACCTTTATTATCCTCTGGCTTCTGTGATTCGGGAATCCCCGTGTAGCTGAGCTGGGTGCCTCTGTCTCACGATCTCACAGACTCCAGAGACGGTGTGTCGGCTGGGGCCACAGTCTCACTGATGGCTTCACTGGGGAGGGTCTGCTTCCAAGGTCACTCTGGTTGGCAGGGTTCAGTTCCTCAAGAGCTGTTGGCCAGAGGCTTCCCTCCGTTTCCTTGCCGTGTAGGCCTCTCCATAGGGCAGCGCACAACATGGCAGCTGGTTTCCATCAGAGCAGGAAGGTGAGAGAGAAAAAGAGAGAGATGGAAGCCAAGGTGTATTGGTAACCTCATCTCAGGTGTGGCATCACTTGTGCTGTATTCTGTTCACTAGAGGATACTCACTGGCTACAGCCCACACTCAAGGGGAAGAGGATTACTCAGGAGAAAGAAGGCCAGGAGCCATCTCTTAGCTGCCCAGTACACAGGTCAAATCCCAAATTAATGCCAGAGTTACGCTCTTCACCTTCTAGAGTTCTCTTCTCCCCCATATCCGTCCCGGACAACTCTGATACATTCTCCAGGCCTCAGAGTAAATGTTTCACCCTCTAGGAGTGACTTAAGTGTCCCCTAGACATGTCCCTGTGACACCCTGGACTTCATCAGAGCCCCTATCACACCACGAAATACCTGGTCTGCCTCACACACCTTCTGTAAACTCTGTGAGGACAGCAGCCTTGTCTCTTCTCTTCACCGACGTGGCCCCAGACCCAGGCATAGGGCCAAAAATCTACGAGGCACTCAGTTAATGTTCGCCAAATTTAATAAAGGAATCTTCCCCTAAGACAGCTCGATTACGTCTTTCCTCTGATTGAAACTCCTCAGTGGCTTCTCGTTACAAAGACGAGGGAGTCCATACTCTTAGAATGGCATTCAGGCCCTTGCCCCATCCGGCCCCAGCCTCACGTGCTGTCACTCCATGACACACACAGCCCCATCGTCAGCCTCACCAAACGCCCATCTCTTCTTGGAGCCAGATGTGCCCAGGATTTCCCACCTACCTCTGCCTGCTAGGCCCCTTTTCCATTTCATGTCTGGCAGATCCCTGCTCCTCCTTCAAGACCGAACCCTCTGGTTCACTCGGGCGGCCCCTAGGCCCTGCTGCCGGCCTGCCCCCAATAGAACGTGTTCAGACCTCTTTTTAAAGCCCACCCTGTGTTGTCTTGTACCTAGCTGCTTACCCGCCTGTCTCCCTGGCTAGACCCTGAACAGCTTAAGAGCAACAAACCAATATATTCACCTTCCAGGGCTATTATGAAGTAAGTAGAATGCAAATATTTGGAGAATAAACCAAGGAATGGTTAGCTACTAACACACACACTCTCACTCTCTCTTTCTCTCTCTCCCTCTCTCCCTGGGAATCCTCCTTGAGGAAGAAAGACAACCCTTCCTGGATCTTACCTCTTAAAACTAAATGCAATTGCACCTCCATGTGTTTTGGAGAATGAGCTCTGTGTCATTGAATTCAGTTTAAAATAACAGGTTTTATTTACAAAGGTATCTTTTTTTTTTAAGTAGGAGCCCAACATGGGGCTTGAACTCATGACCCTAGAAATAAACCCATATACCAGTGGTCAGCTGATTTTTTTGTTTTGTTTTTGTTTTTTTGCAGTAGGCTCCAGGCCCAATGTGGAGCCCATTGCAGACCTTGAACTCACAACCCTGAGACCGAGACCTGAGCTGAGATCAAGCGGGATGCTTAACTCACTGAACCACTCAGGCACGTCTTACAAAGAAGTCTTAGATCATGTTCAGATGTTCTCCTAGCATGAACCTCCAGATGCCATACACCTGTGCCTTTGGCTTGACAATTAAATAACCTGAACCTTATACATTTCTTTTTATGTTTATATAAACTCCTCAATCCCTGGGGCCTTAGAAGAAGCCTCACTCAGAGGAGCCTGTGGTTACTAGAGCTGCAGAAGACATGTTTGTTTCTTCCAACATCTTTGAAACACCTGCCAAGAGGAACAGATAAACACAGCATAGGGACAGGCAAGGGAGTCACTATGGCCTTAAATGTTTATAACAGAAAATAAGCTGTCTCGTATATTTCTCCATGTAGATATTATTTTTTTAAGCAGGTTCCATGCCCACTGTGGGTCTTGAACTCACAACCCCGAGATCGAGAGCTGCATGCTTCACCGACTGAGCCAACACAGGCACCCCTCCATTTGGATATTAAACTAACCATGCTGAATCTTTTATAGTACTTTTACAGTTTTTCTGTGCCCCCCCCAAGATGTCACAATGATTTGAGGAAATAAGTAGATATTATTGCCCCTGTTTTATTATGAAATTAAGTACAGAAAAATGGAGGGCTCTCCCCAAGTTCCCATAGTATGGTGATAGCTTGCTGGGAGAGGTAGTAGTTTTGCTCCCCGGCCTTTGAAACCACACCATCCACACCAGATCCCACGTTCTGCCAGTCCTGGCATGTGACCTTGAACATGTTGCTTATATTCCCTGTATCTGAGTTTCCTTATCTGTAAGCAGAGATAACAATAGCATCTGCCCCTTGGGTTTTCGTGACGATAAATGGGCAATCACTAATTCCCTTATGTAATCCCTTGCGAAGAAGCCTACTAACCCATGATAACGACACTGTTTTTCTCCAGGAGCAGGGGGCATTGAAAAGTGCCTGGACTATTTCAGTCACTAGTGAAACCCTCCTCTTGGTAGCCAGTCAGCCTCGACAGTTTCAACAGGGTGAGTTTAGTGGTGATAGAGTTCAGTGGTGATAGGGTTCAGAAAATGTAAGAGAAATGCATCCTTCAGTCTGGAGTCTGCGCATTTGCAGTGAACCTGTAGGAGACCACTGGATGGGGTTTGATCAGCACCATATTATTCACACTTGTTTGACCATAGAAAGTTCATTTCTCCCAAACACCAAGTACTCAACGAGACTCGCGTCGTGCAGATAACACTGACCTAGTGGAATATTGCAGTGGACTACGGGAGGGGCAGCAAGTGTCCATAAGTGAACCAAAGAAGATCCTTTGGGGTTCTTGTCTTTCTCTTTTCTTTTTCTTTTTAAGATTTATTTATTCATTTGACACACACAGAGAGAAAGGGGGAGACAGAGCACAAGCATGGGGAGCAGAGGCAGAGGGAGAAGCAGCTGAGCAGGGAGCCCGATGTGGGGCTCCGTGCCGGGACCCTGGGATCATGAGCCCAGCTGAAGGCAGACGCTTAGCCAAGTGAGCCACCTAGGCACCCCCGTTCTTGTCTTTCAGAGGAAGACAGGAACATTTCAGTTCCATGTACTACAAATCCTAGTCATTGTTTCTGCCTCCTAAGCCCGTGATACATTTTCAGAAGAAAAAAGAAAAGAAACAAATGTAGCAGACATGTTATACTTTTCCACATAAGGAAACAGAGGCACAAAGAGCTCATTCTTCTTACAATTCCCCCCTCAGAAATGCCCTTCCTGGGGCACCTGGGTGGCACAGCGGTTAAGCGTCTGCCTTCGGCTCAGGGCGTGATCCCGGCGTTATGGGATCGAGCCCCACATCAGTCTCTTCTGCTGTGAGCCTGCTTCTTCCTCTCCCACTCCCCCTGCTTATGTTCCCTCTCTCGCTGGCTGTCTCTCTCTGTCAAATAAATAAATAAATAAATAAATAAATAAAATTTTAAAAAAAGAAAAGAAATGCCCTTCCTGGGCACCTGGGTGTCTCAGTCGGTTAAGGGGTTAAGGGTCATGAGGTCGAGACCCGGGTCAGGCTCAGCCGAGTCAGCTTGTCCCTGCCCTTGACCACCGCCTCCCCCCCCACCGCAGTGCACACTCTCTCTCAAATAAATAAATAAAATCTTAAAAAAGAAAGAAAGAAAGAAAGAAAGAAAGAAAGAAAGAAAGAAAGAAAGAAAGAAAGAAATGCCCTTCCTGCTCGTCTTTGCACACAGAGACCTGGATGCTTCCACGGTGCAGCTCAAACGCCCCTCCCCCATCACACTTGCCCTGATTCCTCTAGAAGCTCACAGCATTGTATCAGTTGCCCGTGGGCTATCCTGGTTTGTGTCCTTAAACACTGCGAGACTTCACTTCCTTCCAGCCTGGAGCTGCCTCATACTTCCCTTTCCACTTCCTGCTCCCCCTACCGCAGGTGAGTACCTAGTACATAGCAGAGGTCAATAAAGAGTTGTTTACTGTCTTCTTAAATGTTGCTGAATGAATAAATCACTCATAATTTTTTTATTTTTATTTGTTTTAAGTAGGCTCCGCACCCAATGTGGGGCTCGCCCTCACAACCCTGAGGTCAGGTGGTGCACACTCCACTGACTGAGCCAGTCCAGCACCCCAATAAATCACTCACTAATCAACGGGCAGAGGAATAAACGAGCTTCCCCCACCCTACGAAAGACAGCAAACTTTGTTCTGATGTTCTGATGCCATGACCCTGGGACAGGGACCGTCCCCAAACAATTGCCCTCCCGCTCACAGCACATGTGAGTCCTTTCCCCTCATGGTGTCCAGCCAGTGTTTATCTCCACAGAACTAGCTTTCCTCAACTGGAATCCAGATTTGAACCCACATTACCCCTCTCCTACCCAGAGAGGCTCAATTAAAAAACAATCTTTCCGTATTACGTACATGTCATGTCTGTCCATCTGGGCTGCCCTTACAAAGTACCATAGACTGGGCGGATTTGTAAACAACAGAAATTTATTTCTCACCCTTCTGGAGGCTGGAAGTCAGAGGTCGGGGTTGGGTGAGGAACCTCTTCCAGGTCACAGGCTTCTTGTAGCCTCACATGGTAGAAGGGGCCAGGGAGCTCTGTGGGGTGCCTTCTATGAAGGCACTAACCCCGTTCTTGAGGGCTCCATCCTCGTGACCTAATTCCCTCCCAAAGCCCCACCTCCTGATACCGTCCTGTTGGGGATTAGGATTTCAACAGATGAACCTGGGGGGGGGGGGCACGAATATTCAGATCTTAGCAGCTAGGGACAGAGAGAAATGCAAGACTTGTGAGTGTGTGTGTGTGTGTGTGTGTGTGGGCGTGTGTCTCTGAGACAGAAAGGACACAATGGGGAGGAGACCCAATGGGCACAGGGAGAGTGAGTGAGATGCAGACTCACAACTAATCCAGAGTCAGACATTGTGATGGAGACAGATTAGCTCCGGGTATGAAGGTAAGAAAAAAGAACCACAACTCCAGTGCTTTGCCCATCACCTTTCCCAGGAAGAAGAGTGTAGGATGAAAGAGAATTTGAAAGGGTCTAAGCTCAGCATTTGCACCCCAGGAATCAGCAGAGAGTGGTTGCGATGGTCCCAATTCGATGTGCATTTTTTTCTTGGCTCTGCCCATGTGCTGACATGTGAGCCTGCTAAGAGCCTGGGAACTGGACACGGACTCTACATGTGATGATGAGGATAAGCAAGGACCACATTCACTGCCGCATCTCCCTTTAAAATCACGAAGTATTTTCACTTTGGGCCCTCAAAACTACCCCAGATTGAAGTCGGGTGGGCATTTTCATCCCCATTTTAAAGATGAAGAATCCGAGGCTGAGAAAAGAAAAATGACTTTCAAAAATAATATAACCAGGAAGAAGTAACAGTGTAAATCCCATGGCCTCTTAGCTCCCACCTCCTCATTTTTCAGGAAGCACGCCCCTTTGTTTCTCCCCAGCGGGGTCGGAGAGGAACATCCAGAGTGTTCGCTGTGTTTAGGAAAACAGGAACCTGATCGCTGTTCTCCTCAAAGCATCCTTAAGCTCTCTGTTTCTCATGCTGTAGACCAAGGGGTTCAGCACAGGGGTGATGAAGGTGTAAACCGCAGACACTCCCTGGCCCCTGTCTGGAGAGTAGCTGGAGCTGGGGCACAGGTAGATGAGGCTCCCGCATCCGTACTGCAGCAAGACCACAGTCAGGTGCGAGGAGCAGGTGGAGAAGGCCTTGTGCCTCCCCTCCGCCGAGTGGATCTGCAGGATGGTGGCCCCGATGAAGACATAGGAGAGAGTGATAAGCAGGAAGGGGACGGTGAGGACGGTGATGCTGACCACAAACAGAGTGGCCTCATGGACCCAGGTGTCTGCACAGGCCAGTCTCATGACAGGGAGGACATCGCAATAGAATAGGCTGATTTCTTTGCTGCTGCAGAAGGGGAGTTGGAAGATGAGCACAGTCAGCGGCATGGCCAAGACGAACCCCAGCACGAGAGACCCCAGCGCCAGCTGGACGCACAACCCCCAGCTCATCACGAGGGTGTAACGCAAAGGGTGACAAATGGCCACAAACCTGTCATAGGCCATGACAGCTAGTAGAATGCAGTCGGAGCTGCCCAGGAAGATGAAGAAGAACATCTGGGTACCGCAGCCAGGCAAGGAGACCAGGGCTCTCTCGGGGGACAGCATGCTGGCCAGAGTCAGAGGGGCAATGGTGGAAGAGTAGCAGATCTCCAGGACCGCCAAGTTGGCCAAGAAAAAGTACATGGGGGTGTGCAGGGAACGGCTGATCCAGATGATGAGAGAGATGGAGACATTGCCGCCGATGCTGACCAGGTACAGGATCAGGAAGGCCACGAAAATCAGCACCTGCACCCCAGGGAGTTTGGAGAAGGGATGGAAGTGGAAGTGAATCAGCCCGGTTTGATTTGCACTCTCCATGGGTTCGGTGCATTGGGCCTGTTGATGGCACCTTGCTGCCCCCTGAGGATAGATTAACGTCAGGACACAGAGCTCATGCTGGGTGAGCCATTCATCTTGCCCTTCCAAGAGCTCCTAACCCCAAACATCTTTAGCTCCAGGCTAACCTCCACACCTGGGGCGCCTGGTGGTGCACACAGTCGGTTATGCGTCTGACTCTTGATTTCAGCTCAGGTCCTGATCTCAGGGTCGTGGGATGGAGCCAGCATCAGACTCTGTGCCCAGCACGGGGTCTGCTTGAGATTCTCTCTCCCTCTCCCTCTGCCCCTCCCACTCATGCTCTCTCTCTCTTTCTCAAATAAATAAATCTTTTAAATAAATAAATAAATAAATAAATAAATAAATAAATAAATTCTGCAGCTCGCTTCTAAATCAGTCTTTTTGTTGTACATTGCATCATATTAAGAAGTTAAGTCATGTGTAAGCGTACAATTCAGGGGTATTATATACACCCACAATGTTGTGTAACTATCACCTCTATCCATAACCAAAACTTTTTTATCATCCCCAATAAAGACTGCGTATCCACTAAACAATGACTCACCATATGTCCTCCTCCAAGCCTCTAGTTGCCTCCATCCTAATTTCTGTCTGTCTGAGTTTGCCTGCTCTAGGTACCTTCACACAAGTGGTATCATGCAATATTTGTCCTTTTGTGTCTGGTTTATTTCACTAAGCATAATGTTCTCAAGGTCCATCCATGTGGGAGCATATATCAAATTTCCTTTATGTTTTATGGCTGAGTAGTAGTCCGCTGTGTGTACATACCACATTTTGTGTATCCGTTCATCTGGTCATGGACACTTGGATTGTTTCCACCTTTTGTCTCTTGTAACTAATGCTGCCATGAATGTAGGTGTATAAGTATCTGTTTGCATCAGCACTGATATCTTCAGTCACAGAAAACCATACCCAGACCACAAATCTCTCTACTCCCTAATCCCTTGCCTAGTTCTCAAGAGCATAGCCTCTGGGATTGGACCATCTAGGTTCTTTTTTTCTTTATTTTTTTAAAGATTTTTATTTATTTATTTATTTGACAGAGAGAGACAACCAGTGAGAGAGGGAACACAAGCAGGGGGAGTAGGAGAGGGAGAAGCAGGCTCCCAGCAGGGCGGGGAGTCCGATGTGGGGCTCCATTCCAGGACCCTGGAATCATGACCCGAGTCGAAGGCAGACGCTTAACAACTGAGCCACCCAGGTGCCCCTGGACCATCTAGGTTCTAATCCCTGATGTGCCATTGACCAAGAGTATGACCCAGAGCAACTCATTGAAGCTTTCTGCTTCAATTTCTCTATCTATAAAAATAACAATAGGACAAAACTCTTAAGACTGTTGTGAGGAGTAAATGTGTCTGGCCCCTAGTAAACTCTCCATGACTGTTAGCAATAATCATTAATATTTCTCTTCTTCCACCTCTTCAAGACCACCTTGATGCTTCCAGTTCCCCCAGATAAGCCTCCTTTGGGCTTTACTCCCGTCGCCAACAACCAAGACCTATGGTTCATTTCTTCTATTAGTCTTTTGCCAATATTGCCACTACCCTTGGCTCCTTGACCTTTTGTCAACCCTGCTACCTTCTCGAATATCCAATATACCTATTCCAGGCTGAGCAGGACTAAAGATTACAAAATCCTGCTGAAGGGGGCCACAACAAAGGAGCACTACCAATCCCAGCACTGACCGCAGTCCTCTAAAGAGCTCCTCCTTCTGGTCCCCACCAAGACTAGTGCAAATTTCCCTGGTCTCTTCAAGTCTTCCCTTCTGCTACCTCCTTCCTCACTAACAGTAGCTGACCCAGCCTCCAACCGCACAGAAAGAAATAACAAAAGCTACTTGGAGGCTGTTCATCACCATCCTCATAGCGCTGGACCTACAACATAGGACCTATAACATATCCATAACACAGTTCTGCAATCTTACATCACCCTCCAATGCCTCCCTATCTCCTCCCCATTATGACCATTCCCTACTCCTTCTTTAGCACAGGCAATCCAGTTTCCATCTTACTCCTTGAAACCGCTCTCATGAAGGTCACCAATGACCTCCAAATCATTGACTCCAACAGCTACTTTTTTTTTTTTAAGATTTTATTTATTTATTCGACAGAGATAGAGACAGCCAGCGAGAGAGGGAACACAAGCAGGGGGAGTGGGAGAGGAAGAAGCAGGCTCATAGCGGAAGAGCCTGATGTGGGGCTCGATCCCATAACGCCGGGATCACGCCCTGAGCCGAAGGCAGACACTTAACCGCTGAGCCACCCAGGCGCCCCCCAACAGCTACTTTTGACTTGATCTGCATCGCATTTGAAGCTGTCAGATACTCCCTACTCTTTGAAATTCCTCACCCGTAGCCTCTATAATGCTATTCTACCCAGACTCTCTTCCTACCTCTCTGGACACTTTCCCATCTTTTTTCACTTTTCCATTTCTGTCACTTTCAGAGACTGCTCTTCCTCTTAGTAATTTGCCAAAGGAAGGTGTTGTTGTTATTCTAGGTCTGCTCCCCAGATCCACTCTCCACCTTGCTCTGCCCCATGCAAGGCTAGTCACTAGGGACTGTATTAGCCAGTCTCCCTCCCTCCGTGGTTTCTGGTTGAATTTGGTCAATGAGAGGCACTGGCAGGAGAATGAAGAGTAGCATAAAAAGCACTAGGGTACTGGGGCACCTGGGTGGCTCAGTCGTTAAGCATCTGCCTTCAGCCTAGGGCGTGATCCCTGGGTCCTGGAATCGAGCCCCGCATCGGGCTCCCTGCTCTGCTGGGAGCTTGCTTCTTCCTCTCCCACTTGCCCTGCTTGTGTTCCCTCTCTCGCTGTGTCTCTCTCTGTCAAATAAATAAATAAAATCTTAAAAAAAAAAAAAAAGCACTACGGTACTTATCCTCCCCCCGCGCACGCACACACACACACACACACACACCATACCACATCTCTTGCAGAAACAAAAACTGACACTTAACCTTTCTTCCAATGATGAAGCAATTCATGATACCACAGTAAGAAGGGGGAGGGGACCACATTGCACCCTGGGTTAAAACAAAACAAGATCGCCCTGGCTGGTCTATGGATGCCCCAAAGAATGTATTTTTACTGTTTTTGCCATGCTGATGTCTGAAAATGTGTCATGACCTTTGAAAATACGATAATCGGGGGCGCTTGGGTGACGCAGTCATTAAGCGTCTGCCTTCAGCTCAGGGCGTGATCCCGGCGTTCTGGGATCGAGCCCCACATCAGGCTCCTCCGCTAGGAGCCTGCTTCTTCCTGTCCCATTCCCCCTGCTTGTGTTCCCTCTCTCGCTGGCTGTCTCCGTCAAATAAATAAATAAAATCTTTAAAAAAAAAAAAAAGAAAGAAAATACGATAATCGTGTAAGAATGTTATTTTCCACCATACACAGAATAATACAATCTTAGTAGTCTTGCTGATTTGCAGTTTTATCCTTTGACTATTTGTTAGGTTTTTGTGTCTGACAAGCCAGTCTTTTTAAAGTCTAACACCCTGCATGCTTTGCAAGCAAAGTGTTTTCCCTTCCTAAATGCATCTGCCCCCGCGGGGTCATCTGTTTGGCACAGCCTTACGTAGGGTAGGAGGGCTAGGAGATGGCTGGAATCATGGTAGGAAAAAGTTCATCAGTTTCTGAGAGTCTTGTTCCTTGAAATTTTCAAATCCTTCTCTGGGAGCAAGAGTAGGAGCGCACACCTGCCTGCCTCTCTCTCTGCAGAGTAAGTGAGGATAGTCAGCACGTCCTCTACCCCAAATATTTGATCTCCGTGAATTAAACACTAAGGGGGCAAACAGTTATAGGAAAAGGACTATTACTGTAACCAGGGGTCTCACCATTCCTAAACAATGTGTTTGCTTCTGCGTTCACTTGCGTATTTCTGTCCCCTCCATGGACTGTAAGCTCCATGAGGGCAGGACGATTGGGTCCCATTCTTCATTAATGCCCAAGACAGTAGCACAGTGCCAGGCACGTTGTAATTCTGTATTGACATGAACACTGGAGATTTACTGAGGCCCTATCAATGCCAATGACTGATACTTAGTACTTTTGAAGTAGAAATAGTAATCTTCATTTTAGCACTCTGATACTAAGCATATCCTTTCTGGAGAGATAATCAGCTGTTTGTTTTTTTTTTTTTAAGATCTATTTATTTATTTTAGAAAGAGAGAGTTGGGGGGAGGCAGAGGGAGGGAGAGAGGGAGAGAGAGAATCCTCAAGCACACTCCCCACTGAGCACAGAGGCTGACAAGGAGCTCAATTCCAGGGCTCAGAGATCATGACCTGAGCCAAAATGGAGAGCTGGCAGCTCAACCGACTGAGCCACCCAGGCACCCCAAAGATAATCAGCTGTTTTCAAGAAGTGATTTAAGATGTCATATGCATTGGGGCACCTGGGTGGCTCAGTCAGTTAAGCATCCGACTCTTGATTTCGGCTCAGGTCGTGACCCCAGTCTTGTGAGATTGAGCCCCAGCCATTGGGCTCTGTCCTGGGCATGGAGCCTGCTTAAGATTCTTTCTCCCCTCTCCTTCTGCCCCTACCTCCCCCCCCCAAAAAATGATGTCATATGCTCTGAATCAGTACTCCCAACATTGAAGGATCTACCCTAAGGAAGTAGTCTGGAATATGGAGCCAAATGCACAAAGATGTGTATGATGTGCCTTAATAATTCTTTATAAGGAAACAAAACAAATGCTTAACAAAAAGTAACATTTCAGTCACTTGGGGTATATTCATATGATGAACTATTTATTATATTGCCATTAAAATTGTTATAATTAAGAGGTTTAATAAAGTAAGAAAATGCTTATAATATGATGTTAAATGAAGAAAACAAAGAGGGAAAACTGCATCATAGCACAAACCAGTTATGTTACCAGCATCAAGGGCAACAGTAAACTCTTAATAGTTTTTTAAAAGGAAATGGGTGATTACTGTTTTCTATTTTTTTATTACGATATGTTATTCAGCATACAGTTTTCTTCGTGCTTTTCTCCACTTTTTGAATTTTCTTCCAAAAATGTGTTTATTTTTTTTAGTTATAAAAATTTGATTGATTTTCAGAATTCTCATTTGAGAAGCAAGGAAATTGAAGTTATATAACAGCCAGTCATTGTTGGAACCAGGATTAACATCCAGATATGGCCACAAAATCTGCACACTTACCAAAGATAAAGACCAAGATTGTGCTAAATCTAGGTATTTGTTTATATGTTTGTTAATTTCCAGACATATCACATTCTTGACTTGGGCTGAGTTTATCGTTGTGTTCCTTCCCTCCTTTTCCTCTTTTCCTTCTTTCCTTCCCCTCTTTATTTTTCTTTATCCTCATCCCTTCTTTTTTAAAAAGATTTTATTTATTTACTCTAATGAGAGAGAGAGAGTGCACAGGAGTGGGGGGAGGAGCAGAGAGAGTGAATCTCCAGCAGACTTTCTGCTGAGTGCAAAGCCTGACGTGGGTCTCCATCTTTCGACCCCAGAGACGGCAACCCTAGCTGAAACCAAGACTCAGATGCTCAACTGACTGAGCCATCCCAGCCCCCACCTTCATCTCTTCTTAAAGCCAACCCTCTAGATTTAGCTCCTCATTCCAGCCCATCAAGATCTTACAGAGAATTGCAATTCTTTGTTCCAACAAGTAATCAATTTCTCTCCCATTGTCATCTACAAATTTAATGAACACGTTTCTCAAAGCTCTAACTGGTCTGATGCCCAGTGACAGCTATATTAGATCAGATGTTGAAGCCACATGCCCCAAGCAATATCCCTCAATATCGCCCAATATCCCTCAAAATTTTCTTCAGAACATCAATAGGTTTTCAAAGAAGTTTTAAAGAAAGGCTCTCTGTGTAGAATGTCTTAAAAACTACAGTGAATTCCACGGCAATACACAATCACATTGATTACAGAAGGGGTGTTCAACATTCCTTAGATAAGGAATTCTAATTCTCATTCCTTAGATTCTCCTGAATTCACAACACATTCCCCACACCCTTCCCCAGACACACACATTTCTCTCTAATGGACACATATACGTCATCCTACTTGACTATTAATTCATGTTTCCCTTTTTGGCTTAGCTGCAAGGAAGCCCAAAACTAAGTTTTATATTCACCTGCTTATCATTCCTCAACTCCAGTAACTCCGTATCTGTTTCACTCTTACCTTTAATATTGTGCAAGTGGATTCTGATCTTACTGTAGCTAGGGTGTTATTAGAAAGCACTCTATTTTTAGAAGCATTGAAAACTAAATAAATATATTATACAAACAAAAAATTATTCTTGCCTTTTGTGTCTTCATCCAAGGTATTGACTGGTGAATGAGAAATCTCTCCACTCTCCACTCCCAAGTTTGCTCCTCCTCTGGGGTCCTCTTAATGGTATAAAAATGACAATCCTGTGAGCTTGGTTGTAGTTAAACGTTCTCTTTCATTGTCCGCTTTCTTCTGCCTTTGCTGATGCATAACTCCTTGCTACTTGAAGGTTGAATCAGGGAATTCTAGCTTTCTCCTTACCCAGGAAATAAAAACCCTCAATAATGTTGCATCTTCTTTGGTGAGTCTCTTCTGTGGTAGCAGTACTGCTTCCAAAGACTTGGCGAACATTCATGGAGAGAGTCCTTCCTCTTCCATGAAACCTTGGCGTACTCCTCTACCTTCTTCCCTCCTAGGGTGTAATTAACAGCACTGTTCGTGCATTTGCTTGTTCAACAAGTATTTATCAAGCATCTACTATCAACCAGGCACTGAGTATGTAACTCAGAAACTGAGATTACACTATATTATTTGGGTGTCCCAACGAAGCATGTACCCCTCCAACAAGGAGGCTGGATAACTCTTTCTCACCACTCTCAGGCAACCTAGGAAATTGGTCACACTTCAAGAGAGAGGCAGACTTATTCTCTCACCCTCAGCAGGGGACTATTTTGAAGATTTGTTCATTGTTAGAATTGTTGGCATAAACAGTGTCACTTCATTTGCTCCAGGAGATGGCACAAATGTTCCAACTCATTTGTAATTCCACCCCAGGAATCCCCTCACAGGACTGGGGAATCCCAAGGTCGGTAGCGTTCATTGGTCCACTCCCCAGGGTCTAGACCATGCAGCAACTCAGTCAGCCTGGTCTTCCTTTACTCTGAGCCTTAGCTTTTGCCTGGAGAGCCTGGCAACCACATGCTTCCCTGAGGCTGAACGAAGCCCACAGTGGAATCCTCTTCTCAACAATCTCGGGAATCATGGAGACCGACTCTCCGAGAAACCCCCCAGCACTGAGGGGAGCACACATCCAGACACTGTTAATCCTTCCCTGCTGTGTCTTCTCAAGGGAAAAGGGGTCTTGCAGAGACAGAATTCTGGGTTCTCTCTTAGCTCTCAGTTCTTCTCATCTTATTTCTGGGGAATTCTCTGCCAGCTTTGGTTCAATAAAGCCCCAAGAGGCTAGCTTAGCTCTTTACTTGACCATCCCCTGTAGGTCAATGTTTGAACACAAATAGGAATTGTTTGGAGACTTGATATTCTAAACTGGTTTAATTGCTACTAGACTTAGCTATATTCTAATTATTGCTTAATTTTTACTCTCCAAGTTTGAAAGAGCTTAAAAGATATACAGTTTTAATTTATCCAAGTAGAGACTCATTTTGTGCACTTAGACAAATTCTAGGAATCCTTCAGAACTCAGCCAAGTGTCACCTGTTAAATGAAGCCATATTCTGATATACACCCCTTCCCTTACCCACCTCTAAAATAGGAAGAAATCACTCCCTGCTCCATGCTCTGTGGCGGCTTTGTCCCCACCCGAATTACAGCATCTATCACTCTGTACTGTGTTTATTATATTACTTGTCATTCCATCCCCACTACATAGGTCCTCAGTGGGAGCAACTAATTCAAGTAGGTATTGCATCGCATGGCGTAGTGTGGGGCACAACCCTGAGATCATGACCTGAGCTGAAACCAAGAGTCAGACATTTAGCCGACTGAGCCACCCAGGAGCCCCTAAGTTGTTTTATACCAACAGTTGATAGTGATCCTGGTTAAGACTTTTATAAAATGTAGAAGAAACATTTCCCAAACTCCAGGCATTAATGAAGAGTCTTCATGATTTACGTTTTATCTAGTTACTGGTATGAATTACTTAATGTTTTTCTCTACTTAAATTCAACTTACTTTTTGCTACATAAAAACATGTATTATACCAGTTCTACTTTGTAATCTCTCATTTTTAAGTAAATACAAACAATGCCAATTAAATGCTGGTTCATGTGTCACCTAAAACTTTCCTTTTGAGAACCAGTAACTCTGAAAACCCTGTGAACATTGTTAAAATGAAGGCCTGCAGGGGAGTGTATGTGTGAGAGAGAGAGAGAACTTGGCAGGAGGCTGTCAAAGCAATCTGGAAAGACAAATGCAAAACAATTCCTGAAACACAATCACCAGCTATTCGAAAGTCTCACGGTATCTATACTGAACTGGGACGTGTTTCAGAAAAGAGAAGTGATCAGGTGGCCCCTCAGAGAAGGGCCAGCAGAACCATTCTTTTGCTCTAGAGCAGAAGGTGTGAGCTGCGGCCCACAAGCTACCAACAGGCGGTGGGTGGCCTTCAGGGGGCTGCGCTCACGGTTTCATTGCCTTGTGGAAAGCCCCAGAATGCCACGCCGTGGACCAGCTGCCATGCTTGAGTTGGGACTCCATTTCTTTGGAGTCCAGAACTCTTTCCACTGTAGCCAGAGCCACAGATGTCTCTGAGGGACGTTGTGGGCAATGTGGCAGTAGTTCATTCATGATTTCTCTCAATTCCATTCCTCTCTCTCTTTCCATTTCTTCCACCTATTTTTCTCTTATTTTTTCCAGCAACCCTAACAATGGTTTTTCTCTTTGCCAAATTTAATGTGCTTGTGCCTTATAGGTGTTAAATAGATACCATCTTTAAGAAGCTACGGAGAGAAAAATCCACTGACTCCTTAGCAAATAGCACCAGCCTTATCAGCCTTGAGTCATCTTCTTATCCTTCTTCTAGAATCAGACTCCAGGGAGTTTGGAAAGGAGAGTGAGCGCATTCAAGAAGGCCATGAAGCGATGTCTATGACCAACGTATCTCTTTCCCCCGATGGTCTCTTTACATTCCCCCGTGATTCACTGAGTGCATCCAGCTGATCCCAACTTTCAATCCGGTTCTCCCACAGGCAACCACAAACCACAGTAGGCATAGTTGGCAAATGTGTCTCTATGGGACGAGGGGGTCAGTGAATCTTGCTGTTGATAGAGAAGCCCTTGACCTTCATCTTGACCTACATCTCACTTCTTAGGAAGAGCAACCAGAGAGATGCTGTAGCAAACACTGCATGGCCCTAAAGCTCGTTTTCCTTGCTCAAAGGAGAAAGAAAAGGAAGGGAAGGAAGGGAAGGAAGGGAAGGAAGAGAAGGAAGGGAAGGAAGAGTGATCAGTGTTTAGGGAAACCCAAACCCTACAAAGACTGCTCTATGATAGAACATCCCAGATAATGTGTTTGTGAATCTTCAAGAGGAAAGTAAAATATGCACTTTTCCCATGCTTAATTGTCCAGGACATTTTTTCCCATGCCATCTGAGGGATGTGGGCCTTTAAAAGTGACCACCATTTTGGGAAATGCTGGTTTATTCTAGAAAAGAAAATGATACCATTTCTCATGGCAACTCTTGTTCTCAGTAGCGTTTGAGAATCCTAAGATCTTGGTGCTACTGGAACTTGGCACATTTGCCCTCTTAGCATGCAGTCATCTAAATAATTCAAATAAATTTTAGGAAAACCAAGAAATGGATTTTGTTTCTAAGGAGGAACAGAATCCAAATGAGACCCAGGTTGTCTGCCGCAGTTCGCAAAGTACGTTCATAGCCAGAACCTCGCTGATGATCCTTTCAACAGGCCTTCCAAGCGGGCTGACTTCGCAGATGAAGACACTGTGCCTTCACTGACAGAACACGGACACACAGAAAGAGAGGAAGAGTTAGGAATTTAAAACAATTCCTGAAATTTAAGTGTCTTCCCCTTTGGCTTCTAGTCTTGTATAAGTTTCATCCAATTTTTTTCTTATGTAGGAAAAACTGCTTGATCAGGAATATCCAGAAAGAGTCAACGTGCTCTGAACAGCCAGAACCTTGTAATTTCTTTTTTTAGAGCACCCTTAAACAACTCGTTTCTCATGCTGTAGACCAAGGGGTTCAGCACAGGGGTGATGAAGGTGTAAACCGCAGACACTCCCTGGCCCCTGTCTGGAGAGTAGCTGGAGCTGGGGCACAGGTAGATGAGGCTCCCACATCCGTACTGCAGCAAGACCACAGTCAGGTGCGAGGAGCAGGTGGAGAAGGCCTTGTGCCTCCCCTCCGCCGGGCGGGTCTGCAGGATGGCGGCCATAATGAAGACATAGGAGAGAGTGATAAGCAGGAAGGGGACGATGAGGATGACGACGTTGACCATATAATTTGTGATAAGTTTCATTTATATTTCATGTTAACATTATAATACCTTACTGGTCAATGTTTAGTGCTTCATTTCTACAATCCCTTGAGGTGGGTTGACTTGTCCAAGTTTGCACCGCTGGCTAGTGGCTGATCTGGGATTTTAAACCAAGACTTCTGATGTCCTATCTCAATGTCTTCCGTCAATTTTCATGAACAACAAGAAGAGGATCTGGGGGTCCACACGGGCCCACCTAGGGCTGAGTTACAGCCTGCCTGATATTTTTAGTTTAAAAAAGGAATGTTTTCTTAAATAACTACCTTCTATAAACTAGGTAGGCTGTCGAGCATGGCTTAGTTAGTTCTGGCTGTTAGAACAACGTGCCAGATCCTGGGTGGCTTCTAAGCAACAGAAATGTATTTCTCACAGTCCTGGAGGCTGGAGTCTGAGATCAGAGTGCCACACGGTCGGGTGAGGGCCCTCTTCCACTCTCTCGTTATGTCCTCACATGGTGGAAGAGGCTAGGGAGTTTTGTGGGATTTCTATTAGAACGCTAATACCGTTCATGAGGGCTCCACTCTCATGACCTAATTACCTCCAAAAAGTGCCACTTGCAAATACCATCACATCAGGGATTAGATTCAATATATAAATTTTGAGGGGACACAAACATTCGGCACATACTAGGCCACTTCCTTTGCATAGCTAATGCCACTGGGAGTCATTCCAGTAGGTTCGGACCAGTGAGTAAATAAAATCAAATTAGAATATAATGCCATTATTTTGTGCTCTTCAAGTCTAATTCCATTGGAATACCGTTATGAAATTGGAGCATGCTGATGGAGGTGTAATGAAAGACAAGAAAATCAATCATGTCTAAATCTTGTGTAGTAAGCACATAACTTCTTAGCTCATTATTAATGCAGAATATATGTATCCCAACTCTTGGATAAAAACAATAACTAGGAACTTTCTCTTCTCCGATTCCTATCCAGATCCTGGTTGAGTAAAATTGTGTTTGTGGAGTACTTCCTGAAAGACATGCTGGCCAATCAGGCTCTAATAGTTTAGATTTATTCCCTAAAATCAAGTTAGAAAATTTGAGAGGTAGATCCTGTTTTGACCATAATCATCCCTCCTAGAACTGTTTTACGTGACTTGAACATGTCACACCATCAGCTTACATGGGGAATTAACCCTAGAAAATTCATGTCATACTTACTTATGTTATGGTGGTTAAGGTCACAGGCTCTGAAGTCAGAATGTGACAGCACTCACTAGCTGTGTAATCTTGGGGAAATTACTTAACCTCTCTAAGCCTCAGTTCTTTATGTGTAAAATATGGATAATAATGGTACCTATCTTATAAGATGTTGTGGAAATCAAGTGAGCCAATGTGTACTAAGCACCTAAACAATGTCTGGCCCATTATTCAGTGCTCAATAAATGATAGCTAGTGTTATTATTGTAATTGCTGGTATGTTGTTAGATATGCAATATTCTCCTTTGAAAAATTGTGGAGAAAGATTCTTTTACATCTGAGATTTAACCCAAAAAAGTGTTAGATTTCTCCGTATTTCTACTATATATTATTATATGAACTCTGAATTCTCCAGCTGAATTGTATTTTATTCTTTTCCTCAGATACTAGAAATCTCAGATACCTGTAGGAGACCATTATATAGACTGCAGAGAGCACATGGTTTGCATTTCTGCATAGAATTTCACTACTATCTTTTCTAGAATCCCACCTAAATTTTTCCTTTACCCCCATCTTCTTGCCTATGTGTTTTTAACATTTGTATCAAAGTATTTTTAAGCTGCTTCACACATTTTGTGGAAGCATATTGGAAACAATAAATTAAAAGTAGAGAAGTAATATATTAATTCCAGCAGACACCATTGCTATCAATAAATATCTGTCGAATCTTCACACAAGCACAGCTAAAAATACTTGGATGCCCCAGGAATTCTTGCCATCAGGATTCCATATTCCCCCCCTTTCTCGCATGTAACACAATCAGATATGGAAGGGTCTGGTTTTAATCACCAAGTGCACTTGCAACTTCAAGAGAGAATGGGATTCTTTCTTTTTCTCTGATCAAGGAAGAGGTCTTGGAAATACCTTTCCCTCCTCTCAATCCTCCATCTAGTCTCCACCACCAATGTCCCTAACAGCCCTGCTCATTGCCTACGATAGCTTGGGGTTCCCCTGTGATGGACCCATCTGCTGCAATGAGAAGCTGCTGACCTTACTGCTTTGGGAAGGGCTGATTGGACCAGCAGGAAGGCAGGACTTGGACAATTTAGTAAAAGCCCTTCAAGAACAAGTGACAGAGGACTTAAATAAATAAAGATCGTGGCTTCTTCTGTATTTTCCTATTATATTTTCACACATCCATATTCTCACTGGACCGTCCATCCAACCCCCTTAAGGTAGGAAGGCTGTTGGGGTGCCTGGGTGGCACAGTCATTAAGCGTCTGCCTTCAGCTCTGGGCATGATCCCAGCGTTCTGGAATCGAGCCCCACATCAGGCTCCTCCACTAGGAGCCTGCTTCTTCCTCTCCCAGTCCCCCTGCTTGTGTTCCCTCTCTCACTGGCTCTCTCTCTCTCTGTCAAATAAATAAATAAAATCTTTAAAAAAAAAAAAAAAGGTAGGAAGGCTGTTGTTATCACCATCCTCTCTTTTATGTAGAGGCAAGGTTAGGACTCAAGTTTGTGGCTGGACCTTAAGGCTAAGTACCCAGCACTTACCAGAAAACACGAAGAAAGAATAAGCCATTTCTTCTACCTGAGGGGCCTTGTGGACTTATTATAAAGGCAATGCCAAAACACATGAAACTTAGTTATATAAAAAGAAGTGTGATTTAAATCAGTGAAAAGAGAAAGATCGCTGTCAGAGAAGTGGCCGGACAGACTTTATTAAGGAGGTGGGTCTTGAGCAGGCAAAGAGAAAGGTCAAAAGGCATTCGAGTACATGAATCCATTGGGCCTGCGTACCATCAGGGATGTAGGCTCTTAAAACAGGTAACAGGACAGCATCCATTGTATCAACGGCTACTGTGTCTCTATGTGTCCTTCTCCTCACTGACACTCCTGTCCAGTCCTTACTCTAAGCCGTACGGTGAGAGAGGAGGCTGGCTACGTGGGCAGGGCCGATCCAGGGCTTCCTCACCGGAATCCACTAAAAAGCAGAGGAATTCGCACTGATGAGCATTTCACAGGCTGAGACAGCCATGGAGACGGTTATCTCTCCACTCCTTCCTTTTTGCTTTGGAGCTTCCTGTCCTTCAGATCATGCCCCTACTCCTGGTTTGGGGAGTGTTTATCCTAGGAAGGAATATTTTTCTAGGAAGCTTTCCTGAACCAGCACGTTCTTGCCCTAAGTCTCCTTACTGCCTCAGTCACCTCTCGATTCCTTATGCTATAGATCAAGGGGTTTAGCACTGGTGAAAAAAAGGTGTAGACAACAGACACTGCCCGGCCCTCTTCTGGAGAGTAGCTGGAGCTGGGGCGAAGGTAGATAAGGGTGCAACTCCCATACTGCAGGAGAACCACGATGAGGTGGGAGGAACAGGTGGAGAAAGCCCGGCGCTTGCACTCAGCTGAATTCATCCTCAGGATGGCGGCCACGATGCAGCCATAGGAGAGGCAGATAAGGAGGAAGGGGATCGCCACGGCGGCCACACCAAGGACATAGAGAGCAGCCTCATGCACATGCGTGTCTGCACAGGCCAAGCGCGTGACTGCAGGCATGTCACAGAAGAAGTGGTAGATTTCATTGGGCCCGCAGAATGGAAGGTGGCAGATCAGAATGGTCAAAGGCAGTGACAACAGGAATCCCAGCCCCAAAG
Source organism: Ursus maritimus (assembly GCF_017311325.1). Taxonomy (NCBI): domain Eukaryota; kingdom Metazoa; phylum Chordata; class Mammalia; order Carnivora; family Ursidae; genus Ursus; species Ursus maritimus. The sequence continues at coordinate 35,900,654 of NW_024424786.1, read as the reverse complement.
AACCTAACGTCATCTGCCCACAGAGCTGCCGACTCATGATGAGGCTGTAGTGCAATGGATGACAGATGGCCACGTACCTGTCGTAGGCCATGACAGCAAGCAAGACACAGTCAGACCCTCCAAGAAGGATGAAGAAGAACATCTGGGCCCCACAGGTAGGGAGAGAGATAAGCATCTGCCCCATGGAAAAGATGCTGGCCAGAGTCAGGGGAACGATGTTGGTAGAGTAACCAATCTCCAGCATGGCCAGGACAAAGAGGAAGAAGTACATTGGGGTATGGAGGGAGGGATCTCTCCAGATGGTGAGCCCAATGGTCATGTTCCCAACAAGACTTCCTAAGTACAACAGCAAGAGGGCCACAAATATGAGGGGAACCACCGCTGGGTCTGTTGAGAAGGGCTGGAAGTGGAAGTAGACCCCTCCAGTCTGGTTTTCCTCTTCCATTAGACCTGGTACAAGGAAAGAAGTCAAGGGAAAAGTGACTCTCCGTGTCCTTGAGCCTGGAACCAGCCCAGCCACGTTAAAAACACTGTCTACAATCCCTGAGTACTTATCCTCATTGCTTCCTTCCGAGTCCAGTTAATGTTATCTCGCCTGGCCACTGCTTACTCTACTAGCTGTGTGACCTTGGAGAAGTTACAGACTTCAGCGCTCTCCTTTTAAACGCAGGGGGAGCCTCACACCCACCTCCGAGCTGTGGTGAAAATTAAATGAGATCCTGTGCCTGAAAGTGCCAAGGCTGATGCACCCAGTAGGTTCTCAACGGGGTTTCCTATTTTCCTATTTCCATTCTTTCCTTGATTTTCATTCTTTTATATACATATATGCAAATATTTCTGATCATTCACATGCCTCTTTAGTACTCTGATTATCCAGTTACCACAACAACATCCTAAAAATACATATTTGGGGCGCCTGGGTGGCTCAGTCGGTTAAGCGTCTGCCTTTAGCTCAGGTCATGATCCCAGAGTCCTGGGATCGAGCCCTGCATCAGGCTCCCTGATCAGCAGGGAGTCTGCTTCTCCCTCTCCCTTTGCTGCTCCCCCTGCTTGTGCTTTCTCTCTCTCTCAAATAAATAAATAATAAATAATAATACATGTTTATACAAAGAGCATATGATTCTCATGTCGAGCCAAGAAGACAGGCAACACAGGTGTTGCCTTTCACTGATAGAAATGTGGACCTGGAAGCCCAGACGAGTTAAATAGCTCACACAGCTATCCTCCCCTGTCAGGATTTTGTGATCGCATTTTTTCCTTCAACATTCAACAATCCAGTTTGTTTTGTTTTGTTTACCAAACGTGAACTCTACTTTCATTTTGCCTTCTTGCATATGCTCACCTGCATTTTTGTGGTGTCTATCCTGGATAGCCACCCAGGCACCCCGAGATCCATCTGTCTCAAACACTTTTTAAATCATATTACTCCACATTCACTCTAAACTTAAAAAAGCAAAAGAACCTCAATTTTGGGACACCTGGGTGGCCCAGTCGGTTGAGCGTCTGCCTTCAGCTCAGGTCATGATCTCGGGGTCACGTCCGGCTCTCAGCTCAGCAGGGAGTCCGCTTCTCCCTCTCCCACTCCCCCTGCTTGTGCTCGTTCTCTCTCTCTCTCCGACAAATCACTAGACAAATCCTAAAAAAAGAAACAAAAACAGAAACCCTCAATTTTGTCAATTATATCTCAAAAGCTGAAGGCAAAAAAGCAAAGGAATGCCTTATTCCTGTAGTATCACACACAATTATTACAGGCTGAGTCACAAAATATTTTTATAAGCAAAATTAGTATGACTCACGGGGCGAGGTGGAAGTTCAGGAAATCACTCCATGAACGTGCCCCACTGCCCCATCTCACCACTCACGTCTTTATTCCAAGTCCCTAGGTCCTCAGGCACGGGACCCTTAAATTGCATTGAGTTTGGTAGGCTTGCAGGTGCATGCGAGTATTTTCCGGCATTTACGGAATTTTCGATTACGTTTGAATGGCCAAAGCTACAGAGCACTTCTTGCGTTGATCTTCTTGGGGGATACCTAGGCCAGGCCGGGCCAGAAACACTGCTCTGCTAAATTACATGGGTGGGACAAAAATGGCAAATTATTTTTGTTGTTTAACATGTGAGCCAAGTTTTAATATTATGTCTTCCTTGGGTTTGGGTCTTAAGGACGATGCTCAGTGCCGTCAACGTTGTGGAGAAATGAGCACTGCCAAGCTCGCTGGTGGAGGGGTGAAAGGTCTGACGCTTTGGGAAATAATTTTCAAATGCTTGTATTTTGTCAAATACAGACAATTTGCCAAGTGGGTAATGCATACATGAGCATTCATCATACTGTCCTCTGAATTCGTGTAGGTTTGAAATTTTCCAAATAAAAAAAATGCGTATTTGGATTTAAGGTGCGTTATTCTACTTCAGGACTCTAAAGTCAGAAATTAATCTAAAATATAACAACCATAACAACAACAAAAAGCACAGCATAATTTTCATAGAAAATCATGAAACAACCTAATACAGAATGCTAGATTCAGTTGATGAAACACTACGCAATTGTTTAAAATTACATTTATAAAGACGATGTCATACCGTGAAAATATTTATGATATAATACTACACAGAAAATGAAATTTAAGAAGTTACCATCTCTGCACCACAAAAAAAATCCAGGCTTGAGTGATGCACCTGACGGATACTTTTCCTGTTCTGTATTCTCCAAAATCCCATAATAAACATCAAAACTCTTATAATTTTAATTATAAGCTTATAACACGATAAAAAGACAAGCAGTGTTGTCCTCAAACGGCAGAGGACAATATTTTGCAAATGTTTAGAGCAAGTAAACAATTTATACAGAATCTTTCCTTAAGAAAAGTATTTGTCTCATCACAATTGACGACCACATTTTCCGCAAGAAAAGTGTCATTGCACCAGTGCTCTCATCCTTACTCCAGGTCACTTGCAGTCAATCACCCCCAGAATGGAAGTGAAGGAAGTTTGTTTTCCCTGACAGCCTGCTTTCCTTAAATGCTGACACAGAGCAGCCCCAGCACCTCAACTATTCCGGGGAAACAGCCCCACCGAAGGAAGGCACCGTGGGGCACCACAGACCGCCTGGGAAGTGCTGAGGCGGAAACTTGAAACTGGCTGTTCACACTTGGTGCACAGATGACCCCCCCCCCGCACTCTACATTGTTCATTCTTGAGTTATCTGTGCACATGTCCGTCCCCCCGGCCACATAACATGCAGCGTCTATAATTCATCTGTACGCACACACTCACACACAGCTTGCCAATGACAGGTGCAACTCAACTCTTTAAAAAATAATTAAGCCAGCCCGACAAAAGCCAGATATTCTGAATCACAGCAGGGAAAACTGGAAAAAGGAATAAGATTAAAATAGTAGCCAACATGTATGGGGTGCCTGCTGATGTCTCCCGCACTACAAATAATAATAACTGGGGCACCTGGGTGGCTCAGTCGTTAAACGTCTGCCTTCGGCTCAGGGCGTGATCCCAGGGTCCTGGGATCAAGCCCCACATCGGGCTGCCTGTTCTGCTGGGAACCTGCTTCTTCCTCTCCCACTCCCCCTGCTTGTGTTCCCTCTCTTGCTGGCTGTCTCTCTCTCTCTGTCAAATAAATAAAATCTTTAAAAATAATAATAATAATAATAATAATATAATAATAATAACAACTGGGGCACCTGGGTGGCTCAGTTGGTTAAGCGTCTGCCTTCGGCTCAGGTCATGATCTCAGGGTCCTGGGATTGAGCCCCGTGTTGGACTCCAGGCTCAGCTGAGAGTCTTTTTCTCCCTCCGCCTCTGCCCCTGTCCCTGCTCGCGCGCGCTCTCTCTCTCAAATAAATAAATAAAATCTTTAGAAAAAAAAACAAAAACCAAAACAAAACAAAAAACAAATAATAATAGCTAACCTTTATTGGATGTCGGGTACTATTCTAAGCACTTTCCGCCAATTTATTCATTTACTTCTCATATTAAACTTATGAGGTAGGTGCTATTATTTCTTCTTTTTTTTCAGGTAGGTGCTATTATTGACCTTATTTGACAGATGAGGAGTTCAAAGCACAGATTCCAACCCCAGCCAAAAGGCTGAAGACTGCATACGCTTAACCACTGCTCCGCGTGACTTGTCATGAGTACGTCCCCACATTGTCACCTTTGCGTGGTGAAGCTTTATACATGGGGACGTGTGGCAGAACAAGGATCGGTTGTATTCCATCTCTAGGAGACAGTACATCATCTGTTAGTTGGGAATCTTAAACAAAAAAACTTCAGGTACTTAATATTCCCACTGCTGGGAATTAATTCTGAAGAAGCAAGTCAAAGGAATAAGAAAGTATTCATATAAGGCTGTTTCTAGCAGTACTGTTCCTGGATCTAAAAGAAAGAAGCAAATCGCACAACCCACAAGGAACTGAAATGCCCAACGGTTAAAGAGTAATGAAATGATCTGGTGTGCGAATTCAGTGGATTAGAAGGCCTTTGCTGAGAAAAGAGTAGAGAAGACAGTGTTGAAAAAACGGGAAGTGCATAGAGAGGGCTGTCAGTTTAAGTGTCAACAAACAAGGTCAAGTACCCCACCCACCACAGTCACAGGGCTGGGAAACTTTATAACTGGACCAAAGCCTGAGAGGCCATAGACAGTTATAAATGTATTGTTCACAGAAATGAGTGTGTTTGCATGTTTTTTTGCAAATCTTTTGTACATTTGTCTAATCACTTAAATTTTTAAAGTATTTTTTTAAAGATTTTATTTATTTATTTGAGAGAGAGAGAGCATGAGCTGGGGGAAGGACAGAGGGAGAGGGAGAAGCAGACTCCCCTGATGAACAGGGAGCCTGACGAGGGGGCTCGATTCCAGGACTCCATGATCATGACCCGACCCAAAGGCAGACCATTAAGTGCCTGAGCCACCAAGCACCCCTAAAGTATTTTTTAAATAAAAATAAGGGAAACCATCATCAGGGGCTTTTTCTAACCAAATGCCAAAACCTACCTCAGGCTGGTTGAAAATCCCTGGGAAGGTAAGTTTGCAGAAGGCTTTTAAAGCATTTCTTTCCTTCAGAGCTTGGAAACAGTCCATATCATTTGGGGTCCAGGGAGGCTGAGCTGCCAGAGTCTCCGGAAACTTCTCCTGAGGGACGCCAGAGCCTGAGGTTAACCACGTCCTGTCTTCCCTTCACAAGAACCCTCACAGACCCATGTGTCTGAAGCTTACTTACTGAGCACCTACTCTGTTCCCCGACACTGATGTAGAAAGTGGAGATAGAGCAGAAACAGGAGAGAAAAAGCCCTGGACCTGATGAAGCTTACGTCCCCGCAAGAAAGAACAGACAGAAAATAAGAAAAAAATAATCATATAATTTTAGATAATGATAAGTGCATATGGAAGATAAAGCAGAGTGGTGGGGTGGGGGCGGGCAACTTCAGCTATAGGAGTGGAGGAAGACCCCTCTGGGAAAGTGACTTGAAGGGAGTCCTGAAAGTGTAACCGAGAAGAACAGGTGCACAATGACTACGTTCTACGTTCTAGAAATCCGCTGTACAACATCATGTCTATACTTAACAATACTGTATTGTACACTAAATAGATAAAGGGGATTTGAGGTACAAACCTCCTATTATAAAATCAATAAGTCACAGGGATTAAAGTACAGCCTAAGGATTGTCGTCAGTAATACTGTCACAACTTCGTATGGTGACAGATGGTAACTAACCTTGTGGTGAGCATTTCGTAATGTGTATAATTGTCCAATCACTATGTGGCATGCCTGAAACTAATAAAATATAAAAAGTCAACTTCAATTGAAAATTTTCAAAATCAAAACTGATGAACATAGGGGAAGGGAAAGAAAAATAAAATAAGATAAAAACAGAGAGGGAGGGAAGCCATAAGAGACTCTTAACCATAGGGAACAAACTGAGGGTTCCTGGTGGGGAGGTGGATGGCAGGATGGGGTAACTGGGTGATGGGTATTAAGGAGGACACTTGATGTAATGAAAGCTGGATGTTATATACAGCTGATGAACCACTAAATTTATACCCCTGAAACTAATAATACAGTATATGTTAATTAACTTGAATTTAAATAAAAAAATTTTTTAAATAATAAAATAAAATCACAAAAAAATTTAAAGGGTAGATTTCATGTTAAGTATTCTTATCACAATAAGAAGTAAAATAAAATAATTTTTATGAGGTTGCTGGAATGTGTAAAAATAAACAGACGGGA
>NW_024424786.1:35756036-35894404 GCF_017311325.1 Ursus maritimus | reverse complement strand
GGGGAGAAGCATTAGCACATGCAAGGGTCCTGAGGCAGCGATAATTTGTCTGGTTTAGTGAACCACAGAAACAGTGATGTGGTTGGATGGATGCAAAGGAGTCAGCAATGGGGAAAAAGGAAAGAGGTAGCCAGAGGAAGGTAGCCACAAATCATGCGGAGACTTGAGGGCGACAGTTAGAAGTCTGGATTCCATCGTAAGTGTTATGGGAAATCACTAGAGGTTTTAAGGAGAGGGATATGCTGGCCTTTGTGTTGTAACAAGGTCACTCAACTATGATTCAGAGAACATACTAGAAGGAAAGAGGAGGCAGGGAGATGGTCAGGTGGTTCAGATGCCGTGAGAGGACTGGTAGCCCCAGAATCGAACTCACCCAGCTCCTTCTACCCCTCCTTCTTCTCTCCCTCAAAGATCAGTTATACGGAGATCTGGCTAGATGTGAGAAAAAAATACATGGTTCTCCTCTACAACAGGTTACTTTATCCGACTGGCTTTATACAAAATAAGTAGTTTCGATATTTCCGATTGCCCTCTCCATTTCCATGGTTGACCTATAAAAGATACTAATAGATCTGACAGTTGTTGGATACTTACTATGGGCACATTTTCTGCTAAGTGTGTCATGTGCACTATTACCCATGATTACCTCCGTTTTACAGACGGCGAAACTGGGGCTTTCAGAGTAAATAATTTGACCAAATTTAGGTATCTTTAAAAGACAGAAAGCTAGGAAAAAACCCAACGTGAAGGACTTCGAAGCTACACTCTAGACTACACATTTGCAATGAATACACTGGTGGTCCAAGTACGATACAGCGATCAGCAGAATCAGTGTCAGCTGGGAGCTTGGTACCAGTGCAGACTCCCAGGCCCCACCCCAGACCACTTAACGTGTAGAAGTTTTAAGTTAAAATTCCTTACATTCTCTAGGTGTAAAATCATATCATCTGAGACCAATTATTTTATTTTCTTGTCTGCATTATTTAGAACCTCCAAAAAGTGTTGATTAATCATGGCGATGACGGGTGTCCTGTCTAGCACCTGATATTTTGTGAACGTGGTTTAATTACTCCACCGTTTTAATGATGCCTGCTGTGAGATTTTAATATAGCCTTTTTCACATGAAGTATCAGGCTCTACAGAAGGAGTCAGCAAGTTTGCTCTGTAAGTCCCAGACAGTATAGGTTTTAAGCTTGGTGCACGTACAGCCTCCGTCACAACTGCTCGATTTTGCTGCAGGCATAGACAACAGGGGAATGAATAAGCATGGCTGCATGCCAATAAAACACTATTTATGAAAAACAAACAGCCCACAGATGTAACATGTAGCCCATAGTGTGCGGATTCCTGCTTTAGGGACAGCGTAGTTTGAATTTTGATGCTATCGCTCGCTAGCTACATCCCCTTGGGTAAGTTACTAGACATCTTGGTCCTCAGTTTCCTTATCTGAAAAATGAGGTTAACAGTAGCCCCTCCTAGGGGCGCCTGGGTGGCACAGCGGTTAAGCATCTGCCTTCGGCTCCGGGGGTGATCCCGGCGTTATGGGATCGAGCCCCACATCAGGCTCCTCCGCTATGAGCCTGCTTCTTCCTTTCCCACTCCCCCTGCTTGTGTTGCCTCTCTCGCTGGCTGTCTCTATCTCTGTCGAATAAATAAATAAAATCTTTAAAAAAAAAAAAACAGTAGCCCCTCCTTCATAATGTAATTATGCAGACTAAGGGATCCATGCGACGTACTTAGAAAAATTGCCTACGTCAGAAACAGCATTCAACAATAGAGGCAAAAGAGCAGAAACCTTTCCTGATTTATTCCCCATTGTACTCCCGGTTCCTGGCACACAGTAAGCACCCAATAAATATTCACAGAATAACTAAGAGCTAACTATAATATATTTAAATAGTTTATTTCTATTCTTATTTTATTCAGAGCTTTTCTAAAGAATCAGTTGAAGTCCATCAGATAACTTTTCAGCAGCTCTGAGCATAAATGTAGTATTTGCCTCTTCTCTTCAACATAACACGGGAAGTCCTAGCCAAAGTAATCAGGCAAGAAAAAGAAGGAAATGCTGCCGTTTGCGACAACATGAATGAACCTGGAGATTTTGCTAAGGGAAATAAGCCAAAGAAACACAAGTACGGAATCATATCCCTTATATGTGGACTCTAAAGAAAGTTGAACTCCTAGAAACACAAAGTAGAAGGTGGTTACCAAGGGTTGGGGAGTGGGGGTATCGGGGATACGTTGGCCAAAGGGTACAAGTTTCCAGTTATAAGATGAATAGCTTCTAGATACCTACTATACAACATAGTGACTACAGTTAATAATGTACTGTATCCTTGAAATTTTCTAAGTGAAGAGATATTAAGTATTCTCACCACATACACAAAAAGTAACTATATGAGGTGATGAATATATTATTTAGCTTGATTGTGGTAATCATTTCACAATGTATATATAGATTAAAAATCACATTATATATCTCAAATATATATAATTTTTATTTGTCAATTTTAGCTGGAACATGAAATATTGGGGATGAATATCTGGAAGTCAGGATAAATAAAATCAGTAGCTCTCAACATTCTCTGCACCACACAACTTTATGTGTTTTCTCTATGAACCTCATAGTCAAAATCTTAAAGCTAAGAAAAGGTCAGGTGACATGATAAATACTGCACATGCATTATCCCATTCAACCTCCACAACTACTCTATGAGAGAGGAGCTGTACTGTCATCCCCACTTTGCAGGTAAGGCAAGTAAGGCTTAGAAAATTTAATTAACTTACCCAAAGGCACACTCAGCCAGGGTCCAAGCCAAGGTTTAAATCCAAGTCTGTGTGAATTCAGACCCACTCTTTTAGCCACGCTTTTTTTTTTAAAGATTTTATTTATTTATTTGTGAGAGAGAGAGCACAAGCAGGGAAGAGAGGGAGAAGCAGGTTCCCCACTGAGCAGGGAGCCCGATGTGGGGCTCCATCCCAGGACCCTGGGATCATGACCTGAGCCGAAGGCAGACACTTAACCGACTGAGCCACACAGGTGTCCCTCTTTTAGCCATTCTTATATATATTGCCTCCAAACCCCATGTTTTGAAAATTACTACCTACCTAACTCTTTTTTTTAAAATAGGTTCCATGCCTAGCATAGAGCCCAACGTGGGGATCAAACTCATGACTATGAGATCAAGACCTGAGTCAAGATCAAGAGTTGGACACTTGGGGTGCCTGGGTGGCACAGCAGTTAAGCGTCTGCCTTCGGCTCAGGGCGTGATCCCGGCATTATGGGATCGAGCCCCACATCAGGCTCCTCCGCTATGAGCCTGCTTCTTCCTCTCCCACTCCCCCTGCTTGTGTTCCCTCTCTCGCTGGCTGTCTCTATCTCTGTACAATAAATAAATAAAATCTTAAAAAAAAAAAAGAGTTGGACACTTAATGGACTGAGCCACCCAGGTGCCCCCCCCAACTCTATCTTTTAAATAAATAAAAACATAAGTAATAATAACAATAATAATATAAAATCATCCCAGGAAAATGTATGACATATGTTAGGGTTTTTGAAATATTAAAATTACCTTGGAAACTCCATTAATAATCTCAAAGGGACTTTGAGATATGGGGATGGGAGATGGTAACTGTTAGATGACCTCTTAAATCCCTTTTCATTCCATAATTTCATGAATGACCTTTTTAAAAAGAAAAAAGCTGTAGATGGTCCCTAATTTCTCCAGGGAACACTGAAACAAAACCATGTCTTTGGATGAAATTGAATGAAGCATCAGCGTTCATTAATCTCAACAAATATTACCGTCAGGATTTGAATGGATCATACAAAATACCCAAGTTGGTGGTGAGTGAAGAGTTTGGTGTTGGATATATGAAATAGAAGATACTTAACAGTGATCCAACAGAAATGTCAAATAGACGTGAATATACCAGTCTGAAGTTCAGGGACAAGATTTGCTGGAAATAACACATTTGAGAATTATCAGCCTGTTGCTTGTATTTAAAGCCAAACAACTAAATTGAATCATTCGCAAAAAAAGTAAAAAGAAAAGAGGATCTAGGACTGCGAGCCAGCTGGAGTGGAAATTAGGAAAAGAGAAGAAGCCAGCAAAGTAGACGAAGAAGGAATATCAGAAATATAAAGTAAAATTAGGAGGAATTAATTTTCCATAAGTAAAGAGAGCAGGGGATATTGCAGAATACATCCTACCCCCTGAAAGAAAGAAAGAAAGAAAGAAAGAAAGAAAGAAAGAAAGAAAGAAAAGAAAGAAAGAAAGAGAAAGAAAGAAAGAAAGAAAGAAAGAAAGAAAGAAAGAAAGAAAGAAAGAAAGAAAGAATAATGCTGCATGTAGAAATTAACGTTTTAAAAACATGATTTCAAGGTAAATCAAGTGAAAATAATTTTTCTTACCCTCAACTGACCTCATCACTGAACTTATCAACAAGTTACTGATAATCCCCAGGGAAGATGTACCAGTGGAATAATCCTGATGCAATTTTAATTCTTAAGGAACACTGTATTTAATCTTGTTGCTTTATGCTTCCCAGGCAGACCCCACTCATCTCAGGGGACCAAGAATGTCCCTTTAGCCAGATTAGTTATGAATGTCCTTACCCGATGATAATTTTGAGTCTGAATGTCAGGGGAACTTCAAAGGTAGGTTTTAGGCTACAGGGATGTAGTGAGTAAAGCCCAGAGGTTACCTTACACGAAGAAGAAAAAGGCAGGACGGAACATGCCTTTAATCTAAGAGTTGATTAGATAGGAATCAGGTTGAGTTTCAGAAGTGTTTAACATAATGCCCTGAATCAATGAGATATGTGAATCTAGAAGTGGTCTGCATACCCGCCCAGGGGTGGTCTGCATACCTGCCCAGGGATACTCTGAGGACAGAAGGACCTAGGGGCAGACTCTGGGGTCCTCAGTGTTTAGCAAAGGATCCAAGTAAATCTGCAATGGGTTGCATTCCACACGAGCCCGTATAAGGTAAGAATCTCCTCCCAGACTCCAGATTTGAGAAGATTAGGAAAATCCCTGGCTTGTAACTAGGCCAAGCCTTGTGGTAGGCACTGGTCAGGGAAGAGAAACTAAGGATGGAACTTTTCACAGAAAGAGTCAAAGTCCAATTCCTGCTCAGAACCAATGTTTTATACCAGACGGTTTAAAGGGGACTCAAGAATGCATACTGTCAAATTCACGCTCTTCAGACTGATGAATGGCAAGGAGGAGGCTCTGTCTGAAATGGTCAAGGAATCATACTCTAGATCAGTTTAAGAGTCCAATGCTAACGAGCACTGAAACAAAAAGATGTCAGTACTTTTAAGGCTTTCTCCAGTTTAAAAATATCCATCATTCCAAACTTCAAACTCATAGAAGCTGAAGAATTAGGAAACATCTACTTCTATTATGAAAGGAATGACTAGAAGTTTCCTTCACATCAAGAATCCCCTTGATGCATATAAAAATAAGTCTAATTATATGCAATTTTTCAAAAAACATTATTCTAAAAAGAGAGATATGCCTGTGTACGAGTGCCCAATAAATATTGCCCACTGGTATGAAGTAGAAGAATAACTTTTTGTCAAATGCCTGAATATTTCATTTGAAATATTCAAAATATGTTTGTAAAAGTATTATGTTTAACCATGTGAAATTGCCTATATGCTACCATTATCGACTTTCAGAAACAAATTCCATATGATTCAACATGTTAGCAATAAAGCGATAGATACCACATTGGAGCTCCTTCCTGCCAGATGCTGCTGCCGGAAAGTTCTCACAGAAGTCTCTTCCAGAAAGTAAGGAACACTCTTCAGACACCTAATCTCTTCAGATGTATAGATGCATACAAAATTTAAATTTCATTTTATGAATGATATTTATGAATTCATAATTCATATATGAAATTCATATATACTCAAACATATAGAAAATGTTATTCAAGAATGTTTTGTAAGGACAAATATATCTTTTGTTTGGATACATCTGATGTCGGAACATTTTCTTTGAATAGGTATGAATAGACCTTACAGCTGGCATGAGTATCTCCAAAAGCCACAGACACCTGTGTTCCAAACGGGGCTTTTGCCCTGTGTATGGTGGTTAACGTTGTTCTTCCTTCTCTGTTCTTCCCACAATCAACACTCCCAAGTTAAGATTTTATCTTCCTATTCAGGTGAGTCCAGCTTTGTGCTAATAGATATGCCATGTACATCAATTAGGCCAAGTATACCTAAAGTCAACACATTGTATATAAACTCTCAACTAATTTATGAGATAGTGGCCATTCTTCATTCTGTTTACAGAGGGACTCTGTAATATAAGGTGACATAGAAAACTAAAAGTGGAACTGGATGTGACATAAAATCTTTCCCAGAAAATATTAGATAGACCTGCCAGGCATTCTACCCACTCAGCAATTTAAATCTGTTTCGGTCTCAAGTTAATGGAAGGAATCAATGAATCAATATATTTTATTGAGCAGTTAATATGTGCCAGGCATTCCAGTAGGTTCTCGTATGGACATCGTTTCATTTTCACCTCACAGCAGCCTTGTAAAGAAGTGAGGTGTTATTCTGAACAAATGGGATCTTAGGGAGGGCAACGGACTTAACAAGATCACAAAACTAGTAAGTAGCAAAGCTGGAATTTGAGTACACATCGTTTATTCCAACATAGCCTACTTTCTACCATCTTTCTTGGAAGCATCATCTCCCCCAACTTATATGCTTCTTTTATATATGCATTGTCCTAAGATTGTTTGGTTGTATAACGAAACTTAGTTAAAAGACCACGTTTTAACCACCTTTTCTCCCCTTGTTATAAATGTTGTCTACAATTTAAATTGAGTGAAACTGACAAGGGAGAATGCAAGTGTTTTAAACAGAACAAGAAGAAGGGAAAATCTGGCCAACAGCCTTGTCCCTGTGACTCCACAGAGGAGATGGCATCTCAATCATCTTTGCATCCCCTCAAGTACCTTGTATATTTAAATGATAAATTAAAAAAGGACCCACCCGTGCAACCTTGGGCAAGTCAGGCAATCTCTTTGGAAGCGATGGACGTGATAACCTGGCAGAGTTCTGATTTTGTGGGCATCTGTGACCTTCTGTGGCCACTAGTCAACTTGGACAGGAATTACATGAAGGACAAAGAACTCATGGAGCCATGTTCTTCATTGCATGATGGTAAACAGTCTCAGGAGATGATAAACCATGTTCCCAAAGACTAGCTATCCCATGGGCGTTTTCTCTGAGCCATACTTATCTTAGAAAATGTTGACTACTTCTTTAGTTGTTTTCTTTGGAATAGTAAGGGAGGAACTGTTCCAAATCAGGATTGTACGTTTGGGAAGTTCGGAAAATTATTTTTCATTGGGTAATAGCCAATTCGTGGTCTAAATCAGTACATCTAAAACTTTTCTACTTAAGTACTAATTAATCAGTAGGAGAGACAATTTATATTAAGGACTTGGTGAACAACCCCAAGAAAGAAATCTCTTGGAAATACTCTGTTTTTATCCCCCAAAATTCATGCAGAACTTCCTCTACGTATACATCTCCACTTTTTTTTATACGAAATAATTTTCAAAAAAATCTTCAAGTTAAAATTGGCCTTTTAAGAAAGCTGCACCATGTTGATCCTGCGACTTGATTTTGTCCTGGACACAGTTTTGTACCCTGTAGACTCTAGAATATACACATTCTGGTTTAGAACGCATGCCCAGATCCAAACAATCACCACCGTCACTCCAGATTTATATAAAGAACTGTCAGCAGAGCATTCAGTCATTGGTTTGCACAGTCCCCGACATTTGCTTCCATATTTTGGCATCATATAGAAGGAATATCTGAAAGTTCCAGACCATCTTTGAAACATGTCTAGTTGGTTTCTTCTTCGCAATAATGAAAGCACTTCATATAACCTAAAGTTGATATAGCTTCCAAATAGAACCTAACATATCTTCATCTTGTTGCAATGAAGAGATTGCAATGAGTGGGGAAATTTTCCATGAAGAAATGAAGAGAAGAGCTAATAGTACGCTGGATAATGTGGTACTCCAATTTCTTATTCAGAACCCTGGATTTCACAGTACTTCTCTACATTTGATTTCCTCTTCCCTTTTCTAGACCTTGTAATAAAATGAAGCCAATGCAGCCTATGCATTGCATTTAGACACAAGAGCTTTGAGGAGATCAGGTGGACTTATGCCCAAGAGGTTGAGTGGACTTCTGTGCCCAAGGAGGTGGTAACTGAGAAAAAAAAATGAACAGATGGTACCATTGGGACTTTTCATCTCTAGCTGTCCTTATGAAATGACTTATTCATTTGTATCACCTGCATAGGTTTGGTTCAACCCAAAACTCTTGTGTTCGTTTTGGGACTAGACTCTTGGCCACCAGAAGGCAGGACGTTAAAATTGTAGGCTCCTATGAAAACTCTTTGAGCATCACTCAGGACCCTAGGTCCTGGGTCGCAAAGGACCTTGTCTTTGTTCCCATGCTCTCTCTCATGTAGGATGAATTAAGCCACTCTCCCTCCATCTTCACCGAAATAGCATAGTTTTTAACCAAACCCTTTCTCCCTGCTACTTATAAAAGAAAGAAGGGGGGGCACCTGGATGGCACAGTCGGTTAAGCATTCGACTCTTGGTTTTGGCTCAGGTGGTGATCTTCGGGTCATGATCTCGGGGTCGTGAGATAGAGCCCCGCATGGGGATCCATGCTCAGTGTGGCGTCTGCTAAGATTCTCTCCCTCTCCCTCTGTCCCTCCCGCTCATGCTCTCGCTCTCTTTCAAATAAATCTTTAAAAAATAAAAGAAACGAGGGAGATTCTGTTGCATTGTTAGGGGCAGCATTTACTAGATAAAACAATAGTCTCGATTGTAATTATGCCTCTCTTAAGTCTGAAAATAATGTAATCTAACATTTTTGGTCTCAGATCTTAGGTGCTCTTTTTACCATAGACCATCTAGAGTTCTACATACAGCTGAAATATCATCAAACAACAAAGCCACTTAGGAAATATTAAATAGTATAGAGAGAGGCAGTATAGTATGAACCTAGATTAAGCATAAGAGTTCTATGGTCAAGTAGACTGTGCTCAAATCCTGGCTCTACCACTTTCTACCTGTGTGACTTCAAAACATTTCCTAACCTCTTTAAGCCTGTGTCTTCATCTGTAAAATGGTGTGATAATAGCACAGGCTTCCAAAGTAGTTTTGTGGAATAAGTGAACAAATGCACATAAATCATTTTTCACCATGCCTAGCACTTAACATGGAATAAATGACAATTTGTCATAAGAGACCCTGTCCTCAGGGAACCTAGAATATAATTTGGGACAGAACCAATAGACACAGTAGAAGACAGTGTAATAGCATTAAAATCATAACACTGAGCAACACAGAATTTCGGAGAAAGGAGAGAGAGATTTAAACTGGAGTGGTCTGGGAAGACATCATAAAAGAACATGACCTAGAATTTGAAAGCTGGGCAGGGTTTGGATGAGGCAAAAGAGAGAAGATGAGATTTCTAACTGGACAGAGAACAGAAGTATGTGAAACAGGAAGGAGAATGATGGGGAAAAGGCCAATGAATGAGTAGACCATATGGTACACGACAGGGATAATTGGGGCCACAGTGGGATTAGGTTCAAACAGTCAGGTCCAAGAAAGGCTGGAATAAGTAGCAGAGGAGCACGAAGGTTGTCGCGTAAGCAACAGGAAGGCACTAAAGCAGATGGATGATGTGATCATGGAGAGCAGGACAGACGATGAAGGGAAGAGGAAGGAAAACGGGAGAAGAGATAGGAGGCTATCACAAGAACCCAAACGTAAGATAACAACAGATAGGACTGACTGGGGCAGTGGGAAAGGACCAAAGCAATATATATGAGAAATTTTTGTAGGAAAAATGATCAGTATTTAGGAACAAATTGGGTAAAGGAGAGGCAGCGGGTAAGTCAATCACATCTCTCAGTGTTGACTTAAATGGCAGTTTGTGCTGCTTTATCAGTGTAGCAATTCTATAGTTCTCTTTAAGTTATAACATCCATCAAATGAAACTTTCCTGGGACGTTTGTGTTTCAAGTTTCACATAATGAATCAAAATCCTATTTTATCTATTTTGCAACTTTGAACTTTAAATTGACTTTACTCATTAATTCATTTAGCAAATACCCCTTGGAAAGCTTTTTATATTGGGCACTGTGCTAGGCACTGAAATCAAAGCAAAGAGCATCCAAATCCCCACCACTGAGGATTTCTCGGGCTTCGGTACTTGAGGGTAGAGGAGGAAAGGTGAGGGGTGGCAAACGTGTAAATTATAACATTCCCAGATCTGCACTGACATGCAAGTGTGCACGTAATCGCTGAGGTACCTCAAAAAGTGCTCTAACGCCGAACAGGGGGGTGCAAATACATCATATTGTATGGGAGGTGCCTAGAGACGCAGGTCATCTTTCCTTTTTCCAGATCAAATACACTACCCATGGAAGGAATCAATAAAACTGCAAAGATACAGTTCTTCTTTCGTCCATTCTCAGCTGACCCTGAGATCCAGGTGGGGATTTTTGTGGCCTTCCTGGTGATGTACTTGACCAGCCTCAGTGGAAACACCACAGTTGCGGTCCTTGTCCAGACCAACCACTCCCTCCACGTCCCCATGTACTTCTTCCTGGCTAACCTGGCCGTTCTGGAAATCTTCTATACGTCTGCCATTGCCCCACTGGCCTTGGCAAACCTCCTTTCAATGGGCAAAACTCCTGTTTCCATCCCTGGATGTGGGACCCAGATGTTTTTCTTCGTCTTCTTGGGTGGAGCTGATTGTGTCCTGCTTGCGGTCATGGCTTATGACCGGTTCGTGGCAATCTGTTACCCTCTAAGATACACCCGCATCATGAGCTGGCCCTTGTGTGTGGAGCTGATGGTAGGGTCCCTGGCGCTGGGGTTCCTGCTGTCGCTGCCACTGACTATTTTAATCTTCCATCTCCCATTCTGCAACAACAACGAGATCTACCACTTCTACTGCGACATGCCTGCAGTCATGCGCCTGGCCTGTGCAGACACACACGTTCACGAGACTGCCCTGTACCTCATCAGCTTCGTCGTCCTAAGCATCCCCCTCTCATTAATCTCCATCTCCTATGTCTTCATCGTGGCAGCCATTTTACGGATCCGGTCGGCGGAAGGACGCCACCGAGCCTTCTCCACCTGCTCCTCTCACATCTTAGTGGTCCTCCTGCAGTACGGCTGCACCAGCTTCATATACTTGTCCCCCAGTTCCAGCTACTCTCCTGAGATGGGCCGGGTGGTGTCCGTGGTCTACACCTTCATCACTCCCATTCTAAACCCCCTGATCTACAGTATAAGGAACAAGGAACTGAAAGATGCCCTAAGGAGGGCACTGAGGAAATTCTAGGTAGGATGATCCCATGACTTGTCGAAATCGGATGCTTGAGAGTGAACGGGGATGCTGTTAATAACTATGCTGGGACAGCACGAGCCAGGAATGTCCTCAGCAAACTGAGGCATGGCGCACTATTCTAGGATGACTGGAGGAGACGAATGCTACTGTGTAATTGAAATAAAGCTGTATCATGGAGGGCAGCCTGATGCCCTGAGCATGGATGGAGGAGAATCACCCGCTATATACTAGCACTTTATATGGGTTATCTTACTTAGCCCATAGAAAATACCATAGTCTTCATGTTTTAGAAAAGGAAACCAAAATAACTTTAAAAAGATATATCCAGGATGAGAACACAAGTATTTAAAAATCTCAGGGCACCTAAGTGGCTCAGTTATTTGAGCGTCTGACTCTTGATTTTGGCTCAGGTCATGATCTCAGGGTGATGAGACTGAGCCCGCAACATGGAGCCTGCTTAAGATTCTCCCTCTCCCTCTCTCTGTACCTCCCCTCCCTCCCTCTATCTCTCCCTCTCTAAATAAAATAAATAATAAATAAATTTTTAAAAAATCCAAAGACTAAGCTATCTTCAATAATATTGGTCAAGGAGGCCCTGAATGGGGGGGGGGGGGGAGACAGAGAGGAGGATTTGCAGTTGGCCAAAGGAAGGGAGACTTTTTCTTTTTTCTTTTCTCTTTTATTTTCTTTTTTACATGTTTTTGTTTTGTTAACCAAAATGAAAAATTCTGTTCTTAACTCTTAAAGAGCACCCCAGCAATAAAAAGGGTAATAATAATGGAGGAAAATGTTATTTAATGTAATAAGTGAAAATATGGGGAAAGAAGTGGGCCTCGTTGAATCTTGACTCCTCACGAATCCCTTCTACAGCATGTCAGTTTTTCAGACTCTTCTTGAGCTTCCAAGGAGAGAGATCATTCACTTGTAAGACACCACATTCCTTGCTGGACAACTCCGGTTGTTAAAGTCCCACACACCTGTTCGAGCTAAAGTCCATCTACAAGCAACTTCTTCCCACTGATCCTATTTTGACCCTCTAGAGCTTTCTTCTCCCTGACAGTTCCCTCAGGTATTGGCGCAGATTTTGTATCTTCTTTAAGTCTTTAGCCCTCTTTTCTCTAGAGCGAATTCTCTAGAGCAAATACTTAGAACATTATTAAGTTTTCTCTTCAGGAGATCATATTTAAATGCTCTCACACCAGTCACCTTCTACATTTTCCTAACTCCATATCGTTCTACAGATTTTCACCCAGAAATAAACACAATGCACTGGGCATATTTTGTTCTGGGGAGCTGTTACTTTTCATGACCTATGGACTACGTTTCTATCAATTCACCTTGATCACTTCAGCCTCTCATAAATTTGGTATCAGATAAAATCTCTGTATCATTTCATTTGACTTTCAATTCTGCCTGGCCACAATTTATTTTACTAACATACATGTAAGACTTTTTTTTTTTTTTAGAGTGAGGGCCCATGCATGAGTGGGGCTGGGCGCAGAAGGGCAGAGGGAGAGGGAGAGAGAGAATCATAAGCAGGCTTCACACCCGGTGCAGAGCCCAACACAGGGCTCAATCTCACGACCCTGAGATCATGACCTGAGCCAAAATCAAGAGTCCGAGACTTAACCAACTGAGCCACCCAGGCGCCCCTGTAGGACTTTTCATTTAACACTGATATATTGGGTTTTTTTTTATTGATTTGGGATAAATGATCCAAACTGCCACAGTTATCTACAGGATTTTATTCATCATAGTTTTGGGGCATGATTAAAATTACAATCACATTTCATTTCCTTTGTCCAAATCATTAACCAATATTCAAACTAGAATACAGCAAGTGCGTATCTATGGTAGTCCTCCAGGAATTGTTGTCCAACTAGCTAGAAATATGCTCAGTTAATACCATCGGTGGTACACTGTCACAATTATGACCTCCCCCAAGTGGATCCATCCCTCTGGGTGTCCCCCTTCCCCCATGGCTATGTGACTTGCTTTGGCCAATGGGACATTAGCAAATATATTGCAAGCAGAGGCTTAAACTTACCCTTCGGTGTCTGTCCCCTCTTGCTGCCTTGTGACTGCCACATGAAGAAGTCGGGGCTAGGATGACACCTAGAAATAGGCCATCAAGAAGGTTCCCTTGACCAACTGCAGCTGAGCTGCCAGATGCTTGCAGTCACATTAGTGACTCCAACAGAACTGCCCAGCCCAACTAGCCTAAAATGCTGACCCACAGAAACGTGGGCAAATAAAATGATTGATACTGTGAGTCATTAAGTTTGAAATGGTATATTTTGCATCAAAAGATAACCAATTCACCATCCAATCTGTAATAAACCATCTTTCCAAGAAGAATATCATGGAAAGCCTATCAAATCTTTTCATATGACCAAGATACACTACAATACTGATATAAATCTAACCATTGAAAAGCCTTATGTTAAAAGGAAAGTATTTTTGGCATGATTGATCTTGGATCACTTTAGACGGGCTCTTCTTAGTAATCACCAGGCTTTTCAAAATGCCTATGAATTATCTAGTCAATCACGCGTTTCCAGAATTTTACTAGGGATTCGCATTGAGATGGCTATCTTACTCTTTTGAAACCCACCAGTAGTTCATAAATTTCTTTTATATCTTCATCTTAATGGGAAAAGAAACAATAGTTGTGAGTGCCCTCGGAAGGGAGAGTATGCCGTTCATCTTTGAATTCCCAGCATCTAGTGCAGTGGCTAGACTTTATTTATTAGACTCTGCTGATTTACTATCAAGAGATAAATTACATCTAGAGAGGGTGTCTTGCTGCTCATAAAAACTGTATGTTCTTAAACAAAGGGATTGTGTTCTACCCTTTGGCTACGATTTGTATCCTTTGCTGCTCCTTTAGCAGTGGTGGTACTCCATAAATATTTGTGGAATTGAACAGGACTCCCTTCGGAGATAATTCTTTTCTGGTTTCCAGATTTTTTTAATGTTACTGATAAATGTACATTCTTATTAAAAACTTTTTTGAAACATGTATGGCTATTACTATTTTTTAATGTTTTATTTGATTCTATATCTATAAGTCTTATGTTCCCTAAGACTTACAGATAATAAAAAATACAAATGGAAACTATAAAATGTCCGTTTGAAGGAAGTGGGTAGCTATTATTACTGCATATTAAAAGAACATCATAGACTTTGCTATATTTAACCCAATTTTAGCAAGAATATTTTTAAACTGCCATCATTCATAGAAAAATTTTGAGAATTTGTAACTTCCATTTGCTGCAGAGTGGATGCTATTGATGCTATTGCTCTTTACTCCAAAAATAAAGAGCTGAAGGGACAGGCATACTATGCAATCACACCCAGAAGAAAGTCCCAAACAGCCTCTCATGTTTCTTTCATCCTTTTACAGTGTTGTAGTGTTTGGAAGCAGAGGAAAGAGGATAATGAAGAAAAGATGAGGGGTACTGGGTGGGTCAGTCGGTTAAGCATCTGCCTTCGGCTCAGGTCATGATCCCAGGGTCCTGGGATCGAGCCCCTCATCAGGCTCCCTGCTCAGCCTGCTTCTCCATCTACCTCTGCCACTCCCCCTGCTTGTGCTCTCTCTCTCTCTTTCTCTCTCTCAGATAAATAAAATCTTTAAAAAAAAAAAAAAGGTGAGTAGGAAGACACTAGAAAAGCAAATCAGGTGAGGACATGGGGATAGGGCTGACAGAGGAAAGCAGGATGTCTGAGGAACCTGTGGGGGTGTGAAAGATAAGAGGAGTTACGAGTTATGGCAACAGGCAGCAGGGAGTGGGTGGGGCAGCAGAGAATCTACCATGCTTCTCTGGAAGAAGCATCACGGGACGGAGATCCAGGAGACATGGAGACATGGTTTCTAGGAGTGGTAAGCTGGGAAAGTCACTTTCATCCTTCAAGGCTTCGTCCCAGTATCTAGAAAAAAAAGGGGATTAAACTTGTTAATATCTAAGATATCCGAAAGCACTGACTTTGATTCATTAATTCTCTTGTGTTCTATTCACTTCTATCAACGCACAGGCCGTTTCTCCTCACCTTGGACAGGCTTCTGTGGTGCTTTTACCCCATGGTAATAGATTTTTAGCTGCTTCTCAATCAGGAAGTGAAAATGAGACACATGGGCATGACCAAATGGGAAAGCAGGTACCCTTGTCTTCTCCCAAATAGGAGAAAGTCCAAGGGCTGGAGTTCTGTGGGCCTCTGACTTGGGAAACACCCCCCCCAAGGCGGTTTCATTCTGAGGCCTTTAAAAGTCAGATGTTGCCGTATGACCTTCTCATTATTTGAAAAGCAATGAGTGGTCACTTCACAGCACAGGTACTAAAACTGGAACGATACGGAGATTAGCACGGTGCCTGAACAAGGATGACATGCAAATTCATGAAGGTTTCTGTATTTTTAAAAACAAAAGACTGAACTCATAGACACAGAGAATGTTTTCATTATTGCCAGTGGGGGGGGGTGGGCAAAAAGGCTGAAGTGGGTTAAAAGGTATAAACTTCTGGTTATGGAATAAAGAAGTCCTGGAGATGTAATGAACCACATGGTGACCGTAGTTAACAATACTGTCTTGCGCATTTGATAGTCGCTAAGAGAAGAGATCTTAAAAGTTCTCATCACAAGAAAAAACCTTGTAACTGTGGTGACAGATGTTAACTAGACTTGTTGTGATGATCATTTTATAATATATATACAAATATCAAATCATTATGTCATACACCTGAAACTAATATGTTATATGTCAATTATATCTCAATAAAAAATATGTAAAAAAAATTAAAAGACTTGAGCATGATAGCCTTGGGAACAGCAGGTAACTGGCTATGGGTCTGTGTGTCTGTATGTGTGTTAATTCTAAATTAAAATCTTGAATCTTCTCCATGTGTTTGACTGATGGGGACAACTTTCTGGTCTTTAATTTGTCAGTCCAGTTAGACAGCCCTCCTCCCCAGGGTACGGTACCAGGCCTTTGCCGTTTGAGGTCGGTGTGCAGCTCCAGAGAATCTGGCAACGTGGTGTGCACACAATCTGTTTCATCCACCATCTGGTGAGTCTTCTTATACTTAAGGACCTAAAAACCTACAAACTCCCAGAATCCCTAGCACTTCAAGATGCGTTTAGTTTCCACCAATCAGATGCGCTCCCTCAAGACATGAATTAAAACTGAGTAACCCATAGAAAGAGGCACCTGTAGTGTGAGGCATCTGTTTTCTGCTGGAAGTTCAGCAGATGAGGTGTGGTTCCGAAGGCAAAAACCCCGTCAGTGGGGACTCCTTGATTCCCCAGACGCTCTCGGGTGAATGTGGCCATTCCTCTTCCGACCAAGTCTGTGCTATGGAGTCTTCTTAGAGTCCCAGCCTAGGCCTCCTTCTCCATCCTGTCCATGATTTGGAAAGCATCCATTGCACTGAATACCATCATTCCTGCTTAAAATCAGGAGGATAATTGAAACTTAAGTGATACACCACCATTCTTTTCTATTACATCTCTTTTAAAGTAATGTATTTTTTTATTGAGCTTTATCAGCAACACTTTATCTAAATAGTCTTTCCTGACCACCCACCCCACACCCACGCCAGGACAAGTGACCGCACTGTCCCCTGTGTCCCCTCTGTACCTTGTGTATAAGCCCATCACAGCATCTGTGATACCTATAGTGCCCTTAGTTATCTCCCTCACTACCACTGTGACCTGTTACGTTGACGCCTAGAGATCTCAAAAATATTGAATTGATTTATGAATCACTAATTTACAGCCATGCATTCAGGGCCACCTCAGTTTTTGCCTCCACCGTGAAGCGTTGTGTGACTTTTCTTGCCCCTCCCTCCTCCACGATAATATCCCTTTCAAGGGACAGTCTCGCATTGGACCTTACTCACATTTCACGCCCTCGTGTTTTATCTCCCAAGTCAGATGCTGATGTCATTGATGGTAGACACCACACCTAATATGTCTTCATATATCTCATACAACTCACCACAGTAAATAGGGGGCAGTCAAAAAAATCATCTGGAGGACTACAGGTTAAATAACCTAATGGAAGAAATTGAAAACATCAGTCAAAGCACTGAAATACTTCAAAGACTAACAGAGACAATATAAAGTACTGTCCTTCTTAGCTGTCCACCACTGTTCTTCATGAAACATGAAGGATGACACACTATGCCCAGGGTCTACCAGCCAATTATTCTTTTGTGATTTCAGGATTCCCAGCCCCTGTGTCATATCCTTGCTTTCAGTGATCCCAGGAGGTGGGGAGGATCCCAGCTGTGCACAGAGACTTTCTTTACCCGTAGTAGCTAGGTGCTTCTGCTTCAGTGACAACATCTCAATAGCGAAAGTCTGAGTCTCCCATGGTATACACCCATGATAATATGTATATCTTTCAGTTGACTCAATTAAGAGATGAAGAGAAGTGAGGAACTTCCCAGCATGAACAGCAAATGCATGTTAGCACCCTTATTTACACACCTTCCAAGAAGAAACTCCAGGCTATCCTTCACAGGATGTTTGGGGAAATTATTCTTTTTATTATAGAAGGAAGGAAGGGAGGGAGGAAGGAAGGGAGGAAGGAAGGGAGGAAGGAAAGAGGGAAGGAAGGAAGGAAGGAAGGAAGGAAGGAAGGAAGGAAGGAAGGAAGGAAAGAAGGAAAGAAGGAGAGAGGGAGGGAGGAGGGAAGGAGGGAGGGAAGGAAGGAAGGAAAGAAAGAAGGAAGGAAAGAAGGAAGGAAAGAAGGAGAGAGGGAGGGGGGAAGGAAGGAAGGAAGGAAGGAAGGAAGGAAGGAAGGAAGGAAGGAAAGAAGGAAAGAAGGAGAGAGGGAGGGAGGAGGGAAGGAGGGAGGGAAGGAAGGAAGGAAGGAAGGAAGGAAGGAAGGAAGGAAGGAAGGAAGGAGAGAGGGAGGGGGGAAGGAAGGAAGGAAGGAAGGAAGGAAGGAAAGAAGGCTACCACTCTTTAGAGAAAGCATGTAGTATGGTTTATTTATAACGTAAAGTAATGAGTTAGTTCTGCTCCAGTTGCAATGATCCTTCAAGTCTTGGCAACAATCACCAATAATTCCTTCCTTCATTCATTCAACAGCTATTTATTGAACATCTACTATGTGTAGCAACCTCCAACATAGTGGGAATGCAACAGACTGAACAGAGATCTTTGCCCTTGCGAAGTGTACAATCTAATGGGAGAGACAGACAGTAAACAAACGAAAAAAGATCATAATAGACTACAACGGTTGCTATGAAGGCAGTAACCATAGTGACACAATAGGAAGTAACCAAGCGGGGAATATCTACTTTAGGTAAGATTGAGTGTATGCACACTACACTCAATTTCCCCCATTGTTAACATGACTCTAGTACGTTTGTCTTAACTAATTCTCCAACATTGACCTATTATTACTAACTAAAGCTCATACTTTATTCAGATTACCTTATTTTTTACCTAATGCTCTTTTTCTGTTCAAGGATCCCATCAAAGATCCCACGCTACATTCAGTCATCACGTCTCTTTAGGTCCTTCTTGGCTGTGGTTTCTTAGACTTTCCTTATTTTCATAACTGTAGCAGTTTGAGAAGTCCCGGTCAGGTATTTTGTAGTGTTTTGTAGAATTCGTCCTTCAAATTGAATTTGTCTGATGCTTAGACAAGGAGTTACAGGTTTTTGGAAGAAAGACACAGAGGTAAACTGTCGTTCTCATCACATTGTATCAAGGGTACATACTATACACATGATTTCACTGTTGGTTGACTTTGATCACGTGGCAGCAGCAGTATTTGTCAGGTTTCCCCAGGGTATACTTACTCTCTCTTCTCCTTTCCATATTGTATTCTTTGGAAGGAAGTCACCATATTCAGCCCACACTTACAGAGTAGGGAGTCATGTTCCCCCAAGTGAGGGGGTAATATCTACATAAATTATTTGGAATTATATTGTATGGGAGATTTGTCTATGCTCCCTCATTTAAATTTTTGTTACATATTTATACCAACATGTAATCATGAATAGGTTATAATTCATTGCTTTATTTTTTAGACTGTGAATATTTTTATTTATTACAGATAAGAAGAGAAGAAAGATGAAAGTAATGAAGGAATGGAGCAATGGGGGAGATAGGAAGCAAGCAAAGAGAAGAAATGAATCATCACAAGACTTCCTTTTCTTGGCTTGGTCTTTTTTTTTTTAAGATTTTATTTATTCCTTTGAGACAGAGACAGCGAACATGAGCAGGCGGGAGAAGCAGAGGGAGAGGGAGAAGCAGAATCCCCACTGAGCCAGGAGCCCAACGCGAAGCCAATCCCAGAACCGGAAGACCATGACCTGAGCCAAAGACAAATGCTTAACCGACTGAGCCACCCAGGCACCCCTTGGCTTGGTCTTTTAAACATACAACCAAGTCAGAGAAGAGATGTGCGTCAAAAATTAGATCAACAATTCAGGCCCTGAGTGCCTCCCATCTTTCTTCTAACTTCAACCCATACCCAACATCAGATATTAGTTGAGGTCCTGAGACCTAAAGATGGAAAAGTCATGCTCTTCTCTCTAAGTAGCTCACAGTCTAGAGGGGGTAACAATCATGTCAACAAACCACCACGATTTGCTGCAACGAAGGCTAAGAGTGAAGAGCTAAGAGCTATGGGGTGGGGGGTGGATTGAAGCCTGGGGTAACCGACCAAGCCTTCACAGTTGTGGTACTGGAGCATGGGAGGAGATGAGCTAGAGTTTCCTAGGATAAGAACTGAAGAGGAGCACCAGAGAGAGAGAGCGAGGCTGACATTTGGACTTCCATGAGGGGCTAAAAGCATTGTTTATTTTATCATCAGGAAAGACAGTATATTTATTTTTCCAAGGTATCAAGAACCTGAGGAATAAACTAATCAAGATACGATAATCAATCATGGCTCTGTAAGACATGAGAAAGAGGAATAAGAATATAAAATAGTGCAGTCTTAAAAATGAGTTGTGCCAATGCATGAAACAAGAAAATATCTCTCAACTATTGACCCCAGTATTTGGGACCTGGTACCCTTTATTTAGATGTGTGTGGCTTCTTTGTTTACAGTTACTGTCTGAGTTCTCTTTGCTAGAGTTAACTTAAACAAATTCAACTTTATTCCTGAGTCTGATGATTATGCCTTAAGGTCACACAGTGTCATTTGAGAATTATTATATCATGCCCACATATATATCCCTAAAGGTCCTAACTTCATTTAATAAGGCCCAGGGCAATGAATCTGGGGAGCAGATAATTATTGAGCTGAAGCCCTGGTCTCCTGACAAATCTCTTGCTCCAGTGTCAACATTCAAAACTCCAGCTTTCATTTCTGGTTCTTGTCCAGGTTTTGAAACTAATTATTTCTTTTGTTCCCTACTTTCTTAATACCTATGGGCTTTGATTATTCCCTTTACCAGCTTCCTTCATTAAGATGAATGAAAACAGACAATGCTACACTTCCAGATGACTTACCCTTTTGAACATCAAACAGAGACTTCGCTATATACAGAACTTTTTCGTATATAAAGCTGTTCCAAGAATATTACCATTTTTATCCTTTTAATAGAATCTCTAATAAGCTGACATTATAATACCCATTTGTGAGATTGAGAAATGGAGCATCAAGATAGCTAAGGCATTTGCCCAAGGTCACCTAGCTAGGAAGGGACAAAAGCAAAACTTCAACTTAAATGGTTTGATTAAGTCCAGCTCACATGGAAGGCAGCATAAGAGTTTCCAAAATGATCTGTTTGCATATACAGCATGGCTCTAAATATCAAACCCATGATCTACTCTGCCATCTGCTTTATTAAAACTTGGCTTCCACATTTTAATTGGTCCATTTCCTCTCACCAAATCTGCACACAGTACAGAATATTAACCTAGAGAGACAGTAAACAAATCAATCTAATGACGGCAAGCAAATGCTGGCATTATGCCTTCTCTGAAAAATTACTTTTCAGTTCCAAAATTGTGCATTAGTCATTTGGCCAACAATTATTTGTGATATATAGAGGGCCCTTAGAGATCATCTAACACAGCTTCCTAATTTTTGCAACAACGACAACCCAAAAAAAAGTAGGAAGGACTCTCAGAAGGTGACCAGGCCAGTAAGGGGGCAACGCCGGACCTAGAACCCGGGCCAAGCTGGTTATCAGCCCAGTGCTCTTTCCAACTGACCTCAAGAAACTAAAGAACATGACAATTTCCCACAGCCTGCTGTCTAGAACATGATATTACGGTTATCAACCTTCAGGTTCTAGCTAGGAATTTGGTCTCAGAAATAATAATATTTTTCAATTGTACAGCAAATTTCCATTTACAGAATGTCCTCACATGTACTTGATCCTCAAGATCAAAATGTTCCTAGCTTATCATTATATTATATATAATATATTATATATGTATATTATTATATAATGAAGAGTACGCCAAGATTTGAGTGCTTTGCCAAAGGTCTTCTAATGGCAAGTATGCTCGCTACTCTTTCTAATTTTTTTATGCTTCCTTTTCTGTAAACCAATAACAGGACTATCAGGGAAGATTGTATACCCAAATAAGTAACCTGACTTGCCCAGCAACCTAAATTCATGTTTAAGTTTGACATTATTTTCATTAAAAAATCCATAATTATTAAAGAAAGTATTTAAACAGATAAAAATAAAATGCTCTTTAAAAAACAAAGTTATTCCCAGCACTGAAAAAACAACTTTATTCCCAGCTTTTAACATCTTGTTAAATTTCCATTCGATCTCTTGCACAGCATATTTTTAACATACTTGCAATTACACATTATCTTTTTTCACTAAAAGTTATATTCATTTCCTATGTCATTACAAATCTTTTATAGACAGTGTTTGATAACTAAGATTCTACCATGTTCTCTTTTTTTATTTAAGACTTTTTTTGTCTTTTTTTCTGTGTTCACTTACTTTGTTTCTTAAATTCCACATACGAGTGAAATCATATGGCATTTGCCTTTCTCTGACTTTCTTATTTATACTTAGCATTATACATTCTAGATCCGTCTACATTGTTGCAATGGCAAGATTTCATTCTGTTTTATGGCTGAGTAATATTCCATTGTGTGTGTGTGTGTGTGTGTATCTCACATCTTCTTTATCCATTCACCTACTGAAGGACACTTGGGCTGCCTCCATAATTTGGCCATTGTAAATAATGCTGCAATAAACATAAGGATGCTTATATCTTTTTGAATTAGTGTTTTCACATTCTTTGGGTAAATACCCAGTTGTGGAATTCTACTTCTAATATTTTGAGGAACCTCCATACCGTTTTCCACAGTGGCTGTACCAGTTTGCATTCCCACCAATAATGCACAAGGGTTCCTTTATCTCCACGTCCTCGCCAACACTCATTTCTTGTGTTTTTGATTTTAGCTATTCTGACAGACATGAGGTGATACCTCGTGGTGGCTTTGGTTTGCATTTCCTTGATGATAACTGACATTGAACATCTTTTCATGTGTCTGTTGGCCATCTATATGTCTTCTTCAGAGAAATGTCTGTTCATATCTTCTGCCCATTTTTAATTGTTGTTTTTGGTGTTGAGTTGTATATAAATTCTTCATATATTTTGGACACTAGCCCCTTATGGGAGATGTTATTTGCAAATATATTCTCCCATTCAATGGGTTGTCTTTTTGGTTTGTTGATTGTTTCCTTTGCTGTGCAGAAGTTTTTATTTTGATGTGGTCCCAATAGTTTATTTTTGCTTTTGTTTCCCTTGCCTTAGGAGACATAGCTAGAAAAATATTGCTATAGCCAATGTCAGAGAAATTCCTGCCTGTGCTCCCCTATAGAATTTTATTTCTATCACATTCTTAAGAAATTATTTGTTCAAGAGATTGTGGCTATGCTTTTTTTTAAAGCATCTCAGGGGCACCTGGGTGGCTCAGTTTGTTAAGAGTCTGCCTTCGACTCAGGTCATGATCTCAAGGTCCTCGAATTGAGCCCCCCGTCATCGCATCATTGCTGTGGGCAGGCTCCCTGCTGCATGGGGAGTCTGCTTCTCCCTCTCCCTCTGCCCCTCCCCTTGCTCATGCTAATGAGCGTGCTCTCTCTCTCTCTTTCGCTCTCTCTCTCATGTGCATGCACATGCTCTCTCTCTCTCAAATAAATTTTAAAAATCTTTAAAAATTTTTTTTAAATTATCTCAGAGATAGATCCTAAAGTGTGTGATATCCAGGAGATTAAATAATCCACTCAAGGGAGTGAATGGAAATATAAATGAAAGAAAGGTAGCCAGGTGTTGATAACTGGTGAAGCTAAGTAATGGGTACATGGGGGTTCATTGTACTCTTCTAGCTGCTTTAATAATTTTGACATTATCCAAAATAACAAGGTTTTTAAAAAAAGAAAAACCTCTCCTCATGTGACTGGGAAAATGTGGTAGATTTAGATTGTTGTTTCCGATTCTTTCCTCACTCCCTCTGCCATGTAACCTTGCAATGGCAGAGTAAAGGCTGCTTCCGCTGACACTGGGCATGTGACTCTCTCTGACCAATGGAATACTAATGGGCATGATGGCACACAGGTTTCAGACATGCTTGGTTAGTTTAACTAATCCCCTCAGCTTCCTGTATCACAATGAGGAAGGCATGCCACCGGAAGCAGCTGACCCGTCAATCCCGAAACAAGACCTGTGCAGCAGACCTCAACATAATCTAAAGCCTGGATCCAAGTGTAGCCAGCCTGTAACGGGAATCAGAGCTGCCCCAGCTGACATAAAATCACCTGTATAAAAAAGTAAAATATAAGAAAATCACTTTTTTTATTATGTTCAATTAGCCAGTATATAGCATATCATTAGTTTTTGATGTCATGTTCAACGATTCATTAGTTGCGTGTAACACCCGGTGCTCATCACCACGTGTGCCCTCCCTCCTTAATACCCATCACATGGTTACCCCATCCCCCCGCCAGCCACCAAGAAATTAATTAAAGAAATACTTACAAGTCACTAGGTTTGGGATTTTTTTTGTTGTATGACATTTTTGCAACAAATGCTGATTAATACAGAAAGTCAAATCATTACCCAAAACTGAACATTTTAGGTATTTCCAGTTTTACAATAATACATATAATAAACATTATTTTTTTACATAAAGCTTCTCCACTTCTTCTGGTCATTAAATTCAGGTACAATGTTATTATGCTGTTTAAAGAGGTAGGCTGAACAGTTTTATTGCTGGATACTTTCCTAAAAAGGAAAATTATGAAAAGAATTAAAACAAACTCATTCTTCATTTCTTGATTTCAGAAAGATTGTAAGTATAGTTTTTGTTTTCTTTCTTGACATTCAAAAAGATTCTTTCCTGGGTGGCACAGCGGTTAAGCGGCTGCCTTCGGCTCAGGGCGTGATCCCAGAATGCTGGGATCCAGCCCCACATCAGGCTCCTCTGCTAGGAGCCTGCTTCTTCCTCTCCCACTCCCCCTGCTTGTGTTCCCTCTCTCACTGGCTGTCTCTCTCTGTCAAATAAATAAATAAAATCTTTTTTAAAAATAATTTAAAAAAAAAAAGATTCTTTCCTATTCTTTGTAGGGCTTGGTAAAACTAGTTCTTCTGTTATCTTTCTCAGGTTCTTTTCTTTCTGCCCCAAAGACCAAAGACCAAAATAGTACAGAAGGACCATCCAGTGTTGAGGTGGTGGGCTCCACTGCAAATACAAAGAATTTTTAGTCTGATTTTCTAGAGATTGATCTCTCTTTATGTATATATCCTGTATGTTCAGTTTACAAAAATTGTAAATGAACCACTGAATCCCATCTGTAGATCCATTATTCACCTGGAAAACTCAGGAATAGGTGGCCAACTACTAAATGAGCCAAAAGGCATTACAGTATCTATGAACAATGGAATCCAGTGTCCCATGTTGCAACAACTTGTGAATAATTACTGGAGGAAAAATTCTGGGGCTTCTACTGAGTCATCATTCTGATGAGAATTCTCATTGTTCTGATG
Organism: Ursus maritimus; assembly: GCF_017311325.1. Lineage (NCBI taxonomy): Eukaryota > Metazoa > Chordata > Mammalia > Carnivora > Ursidae > Ursus > Ursus maritimus. Next base: position 35,868,988 of record NW_024424786.1, on the reverse strand, counting down.
AATATTCCAACTATGTTTTGTTATCGTATCCAAAACAAGGAGGGAGTAAAAGTAGGGAGAGAGGGAGGAGAAGAAAGAGAAAGAGGAAGAGGGAGGGAAAACCAATAAAGAGAAGGAGTTCTTGTTGTCCCTGGAGGTCAGGAAAATCACATTTTTTTTTCAATAGCTAATATAGGAGCTGCTAGAGAAGGAGAAGAAAAAAGAATAAGGAGGGAGGATGAGGGGGTGGACGGGAAGGAAATGAAGAAAAAGAAGGGGAAGTGGGAGAAGTAGCTGTTTCTGGAGGTTGGAGTTAGGGTTAGGGGCCAAGGGGTGTGTGTGTGTGTGTGTGTGTGTGTGTGTATGCGTGTTTAATATCTAACACATAACTGCTAGACAAAAAGGCTAAGTCACAGAGGATCCTAGCTAGCTTCTCAATTATTCCAATTAATGATATGCACTTAAAACCCAGTTGGTTCCTTTGCAATGCTATTTTACAACAGTGACCCTCATAGTGCAGGTCCCAGGACCGGGAGCTTCTGCATCACCTGTGAACCTGTTACAAATGCAAATGCTCAGGCCCCGCCCCAGATCTACTTAATCACTAGTAGGAGAAGGTGGGGTCCAGGGATCTGAGTTTTAACAAGCCTTCCGTGTGATTCTGATACATAATACAGCTTAAGATCCACTACATCAAAAACTAAGGATGTACCGTATGGTGACTAACGTAACATAATAAAAAATTATTATTTTAAAAAAAAAAGATCCACTGCTCTAGAAGGTAGTCCAGTTGGGAAGGGATCAACATTTGATTGCAATCCCCAAATCTTTACCATCTGTTCCCCATCCTCATTCTCTTCCTGAGACCAGAGCTGGCAGGGTTACTATCAACACTAGCCTCGGTAATTTCTCTGGTTATTAGATTCAAAGTGTTGGAAATTCTTTGACCACCACCACCCCCTCCCTTCTACGCTGTGACTTCAATGTCAGTTGCATTTTCAAAGCCTTTAATGTGACATTCACATATGTTCTACACCTGTTCTACCCAGTGGCCAGTCTGGCACCTGGAAGGTGGTTTATCTCTTAGTTCCATCTAAGCCCTCAAAGTCTCTAGCGTGCTGTTTGGAATCCTTTCCACCCATTTGTGACTCGTGGCTGAGCCCAGGAATTCATAAACAACTTTATCAGGTCACTTTCCAGAGCTCCTCCCTCGGTAAAATCTCCCTGGTACTTTCCAGTTCCCTGGGTTCTCCTGCTTGGTCAGAAGGCTGAGGCTTTATTTACCTACTCTGAAGGGAGTTTCCCTTGACTGCACCCAGGTCTGAGTCCAAATAGCAGGAAGACGGGAGAGAAAAAAAAAAATCCACTTGGGTTCACCTTAACTTCCAGAGACAAGTTCTTTGATTGAAGAGAAAGGTACCTTTCCCCCTGAGTTTAAGGTGCATGTGGGTCCCACTGCTGCCATTGTCACCAGCAGGAGATCCCTTTCTCACTCTTCCAGTCTGAACTAGATGGTTCCTCTTGGAGCCCTGTCTATCCAAGCCAATGTCCGCTTCTGGGTTTCAGGCTGCCCTGAGTCCAGGCCAGGGGACACAGGAGAGGGAACAAAAAGGGGCAAACCAACCACCAGTTCAGCTGTCCTCCAAATCTGGCCTTCTTTCCCAAACTACCTGTTACTATTTGCTTATCCTCAAATAGCTGCTCCTTGCTTTCTGTCCAAGTTTTTTAGCTGCATTCAGTGGGAGGGACAGGGTGGATGATACCTACTTCATTTTTTTTTTTAAGATTTTATTTATTTATTTGACAGAGATAGAGACAGCCAGCGAGAGAGGGAACACAAGCAGGGGGAGTGGGAGAGGAAGAAGCAGGCTCATAGCGGAGGAGCCTGATGTGGGGCTCGATCCCAGAACGCCGGGATCACGCCCTGAGCCGAAGGCAGGCGCTTAACCGCTGTGCCACCCAGGCGCCCCGATACCTACTTCATTTTACCTCAAACCAGAAACAATGAAGGTATTTCTTTTTTTATAGAACGAAAAGCTATCTCTCTATAATTTCTTCTTGCTGGGTTTTGTTTTACATTCTGGGATTTCATAAAATAGAGCTTATTTTTTTTGTCCCTCTGAAGGTCCCTACATCTTCAAGTTTCCTGTTCTTAAAGCTAAAATGGAAAGGATAGAGGTCTTATAATTTATGTTGTTTATTTTATGGTACGTTAACTCAAACCACAGGTTGAGTTGGTAGATACACTTGTGAAATATCCAAGTTCAGTTGCTTTTTTTAATCTCCATTTAAAGGTGAAAAGCAGACATTACACAAAGTTTCTTTTCCATCATGAGATATATCAGGATTGGTGGGACTCTCATATTTGGAGATCATCTTAGTCACCCCCCCCTTAAAAATGCTTCTTATTTTGGCTTAGAGATGAGCCCCATGATCACCCTTTATGGTCTCATTCGTCCTCCACCTAAGTTCTGCAACAGCGCTGGTCCCTGGTTCCTGGTCTCCTAGAGAAGAACATAGTTTGCATTCTTTATGGCTTTTGGCAATTCTATATTAACCTAAACTTTTCTGTCCTACTGAAAGCTTCAACGGCTCTGGGCTCCGGGAAGTCCAATTCTTAACCCTGATTTGTTCAACTTGCCTAAAACATATTTACTATCTGATTTTTAAGTTGTTCCAATTGTTACTACAATGTGACACGTTCATCTTTGGCTCTTCTACAGCGTCTATACTTAGTGTCCTGAGCTTTTCCTATTGTCTCTTAGGCTCTCATTAAATGATGCCATTTTCCCGTGAAGTTTCTTTTAAAATCTCTTTTCTTGAGGTATCTGGGTGGCTCAGGCTTAACCGACTGCCTTTGACTTGGGTCATGATCCAGGGGTCCCCACATCATTGGGCTCCCTGCTCAGCGGGGAGCAGGCTTCTCCCTCTCCCACTGTCCCCACTCATGCTCTCTCTCTCACTCTCTCTCTCTCTGATAAATAAATAAAATCTTAAAAAAAAAAAAAGATAAAATCTCTTGTCTCACCAAGAGCAGTCCGCATTCTGTTCTGAAGTTCTGCACCTTTGGGGGACAGTTCCTGTGGGTTCCTGTTTATTGTCTCCTCCTCTCAGGTCAGTTGCACACTTTAAATACTAGTACATCTTCTGGCACAAAGAGGACACTCAAAATAAATATTTGTTGAACAAAAATCTACTGTGAGTCCCATGAATGAGCACAGCTTTCCAGTCTAAAGTAGTTCCTCTCATATCACCAAGTCTTCTTGGATGTCTCATCATTTATGTGGCCAAGAAGATTGATTTGAGTTAACAAATATCTACTGAGTAACTACATGTGTAGAATTTTTAAAAAATAAATTCACTATTGTTTTTGCCCTTAATCAGATATGTAGTCTAACAATTTTTAAGTACACAATTACCTGTAAGATAATAGAAACAAGGTTTATGTAAAGAACTACAAAAGTTTAAAAATCCTATTCCTAAATACACTATTAGGATAGACTTTATGGAGAAAATACCTCTTTAAGTAAGAATTTTAGGATAGGTTGGAGTTTGATGGCAAGTGACCCTAGGATCTGTCTAGTATAATGGCATGAGATGAGCAAAAGCAGGTAGGTGGGAAAGTATAGAACCTATTTAGGAAATTGCCTGATTAAAATACAGAGTAAAATTGAGATTCTGCTGAAAATCCAATGGAATTTAAGAAGAAAAAAATTTATAGAGAAGGTCTTGAATGGTAGGTAGGATTTGGCTTTTAAACAGTAATGTAACAGTGGGCCACAGAGCAGAAAAATAACATGAACAATTTTAATATATAATAAATCACAATATGGAGAGATTTCATATTTGGACAATTCAGAGATATTATTATGTGAGGACCTACAATATAATAGATACTGTGCTGTATGCACTAAGTGGACCATTAGTTGTTCTTTTTTTTGTCTGCTAAAAAGAGCTTAATCCAGATACAAATAATTTGAGTGGATGAGACATACGACAGTGTTACAAATTTGTATGGAATACATAATAGATTGAAACATAAGATCCTCTAAAACATTCTAGACCATTCTATTGTGAACAAAGTAGCAAAATTCACCTTTGATGCCAGTGAACTTTTATATCATCCAAGAGATATACAATGATTTTTCAATCCCAACAAAACGCTAGAACAAATTTAAGACATATTTACCAAATAAATTTGGAGCTATTGTCAAATATATAATAGAAAAATTGAGTTTGCTGTCATGCCTCTAAAAACACAGTATACAATGCTCTTCAGAAAACTGCTGACAATATAAACAAGGATATAGTTTCTAGAACGCAAGCCAAAGACATACTTTAGAAAATATCTACTTTTAAATTCACTTTTCCAAGTTATAATTTGGCATAATATTTTATGTAAATTAATATTTTAAGCAATATAATGCAGGCACCAAAATTCATTGTACATAATGCCCTTGGAAGCAATGAAAGAGACCAATAAATTGTTTCAAAAAAAAAAAAGTAACCACAATATATATTGATTCCAAGTAAATTTTTCAGAATCTCTGAACATGATGGCAACTTCTCCAACCCAGAAAATTAAAAGGAAAAAAAAAAAAAAAAACCAGGAGCAACATGCATTTCAACTATGAATTGTGAATCTTACAATCAGCTCATCAATTTCAAAGCAATTTATTGTATTTCTCTATTAAAAACAACAATATTACCTTTCAAAGAAAGGTTTATACTCCTAAGAGAATTTTGTGGTCTTTTCCGTATCTGACTGGACATGTGTAATTTAAAGAATTATGAAGAAAGTGAGCTACTGTAGTCATATATCAAACTTTATCTTGAAATTGAGTGAGCACAATAAGGAATGTGTCATTGATATGAACTCAGTGTATCGCAGAATTGAAAATCTTAAATAGTTTTCTAAGCTCTAGTATGAGATTCCTGTTTTAATAGTGCAATATATTTACAGGAATAATTTACTAGGCACATTTTCAAATACTATCTAGGTCTCAGGATTTTTTAACTCTCGTTTTTAAATTTGCCAATATCAGTTCTAGTGGAGAACATAGCTTCCAAAATACAATATTTATTAAAAACTTAAGGTCTACAATGGCATAAGAAAGATGACTGTCGAACCTAGTGATGGCTTCTATAAACCAGAGATACTAGAATTGGTAAGCATTGAAATACTCAGAAAAAGTTTGTTTCCATGGAAGCAAGAGGTATAAATATTTTGTAAGAAATCACTAAGACAAATTCCATATGATTTCACTTATACGTAGAATCTAAAAAACAAGACAAAGGAATGAACAAACAACAACAAAAGAGAAACAGACTCATAAATACAGAGAATAAACTGGTGGTGGCCAGAAGAGAGTGGAGGTAGGGGGATGAACAAAACAGGTCAAGGGGACTAAGAGGTACATACTTCCAGTTATAAAATAAATAAGTCACAGGGATAAAAAGTACACCATAGGAAATACAGTCAATAATATTGCAATAACTTTGTATGGTGACAGGTGGTGACTACACTTTTCGTGATGAACATTTTATAAGATATACAACTATTGAATCATTATGTTGTACACCTGAAACTAATACATGTCAACTGCACTTCAATTAAAAACAAAAATTAAATAAAAATTTAAAAAATTATTATATCCAGTACTATTTATTGTAGTTAAAAATTCAATTTTTTGGGGCGCCTGGGTAGCGCAGTCGTTAAGCGTCCGCCTTCGGCTCAGGGCGTGATCCCGGCATTCTGGGATCGAGCCCCATATCAGGCTCCTCCGCTGGGAGCCTGCTTCTTCCTCTCCCACTCCCCCTGCTTGTGTTCCCTCTCTCGCTGGCTGTCTCTATGTCAAATAAATAAATAAAATCTTTTAAAAAAATTCAATTTTTCTATTATTTAAGTTCAGTAATTTGATCTGTATACTTTATACACGCTGTGTTCTAATTGTGAATGAAAAACAAATAATGCGCTGAGCTTAACGTTTTAACTTGAAAAAGAAGCACTTTCTTCTACCTAAAAGAAGCTTTATAAGCCAAGTGACCATGAAAATGATCCTCTTCTAAAGGTTAATTGATCAAGAGAAATATAGACTCAAAAAGACAACGGTGGAAAGAGAAAAGGTTACTAGAAAGTTTTAATAAAATTAAACCAAAAAGCTTAATTAATAGCAAGTAGTAACAATTATTATAGCCACAATAATACAGACTAAAGCCACCTTACTATAATAAACGAAAAAGGACTGTAGGTTAAAAATCTGAATTTCAGCCCTGGCTCGAGTACTATCCATTATGTAGCCTGGGTGAGCTTCTATCAACCAATCTGTAAAATGGGAATGATCATTTCAACCTAACAAGATAGTGTGAGAATAAAAGAGTAATGCAAAAGCACTTAGAAAACATTACATATTATAATATGTGCACATTTTACACATATTTTACATTATTTTAAATGAATATGTTTCTAAATCCATAAAAATTTGTTCATCTCTTTTTTTCCAATGCCCCCTTCCCTTTTTTTTTTATCTGAACTCAAGTTAGTTAATATATAGTGTATTATTAGTTTCAGGGGTACACCCTTCTTTAATAAAGAACATTTTTAAGTCTCTTAAAAATAAGATATTCCCCTATGGTGGTAGTGATGCCAAACCAATTTCTGAGAGAAGAAATAATAATGATTCAAGAAGCTTAAAGACATAACTTAAAGATATGTCTACACAACTTCGGAATATATGAACAGCAATGAAATATGCTGTTAATCCAAAATTTTGCCTTCATCTTACAAAATATCAAGGGGCTTGCTTCAAGATAATCAAGTGTTCCAGAGATAAAAAGTGTAGCAAAGGGAACATAGTCAATAATACCATAATAATGTTGCGTGGCAACAAATGGTGGCTACGCTTAGGGCAGCGAGCACTGAGTATGTATAGATTGTTGAATCAATATGTCGTACACCTGAAACTAATATCCCATTGCTAATTATGCTTCAATACAAAATAATAATAATCAGATGTCTGATTCAATTTCTCAACCCTTTACTAGGTGATTAGGTATATTATTTATTATCTTTTTTCTTTATGAAAATGACACCAGTGATCTTATTCCAGAAGAAAGACTATTCTGGTGGTTGTTTTTTGGCTTAATGACACTATCATGGAAAATAACACCCCAGAACTATTTTTAAAACCATTGAGAAAGGAGATGACTTGATCAAGGCAAATGACCAATGAAATGTAAGTCGATTCTTTAAAAGCTACTAAACAATGGATGATAAAGGTTGTTTGTTTTCCTTGCTTTGAATTTCTACGGGCTATAAACCACTGTTGGAGATGAAACTTGACTGGTGGATTGTGAAACTCTCCTAAGACACCAGGCTCCGAGGGATAAATGCCTCACTTGAACCAAGACACAGCAAGATGCAAGATTGCTGAAGAGACACTGTGCTTGACAGAAATCACTGAAGGTGAGTGTGGCTTCTGGGAGGGAGGAGCCATGACAAGGTCTGTGCCACGACGCGGCACTTGTGTGTGGACAGGGATCTGGGGACACCCGAGGGAGGCTGGTCCCAAAGGTCCCTGCAGAAGTTGTAAAGGCTTGAGGATTGAGGGAAATCTTTAGAAATAACACTTGGATTTAAAGATAGTAACTCCTTCCAGAGGAAGGTAAGTTCTCAGCCAATTCCAGCATCTCTCCCAGCTGCTTTGTAGGGCATCAGACTCCTCACCTATGTGCGTAAGAGCCAACTCTGAAGATTATAGCAAAGGAGATATACCACCAGAGTTCTTGATAATAAGAGGATTCTAATTATCCCTTAGAATAATAAATATTCTGTCTCTGTCTTTGGCTTTTGTAACATCTGTAAAAGTCTGGAAGACTGGCTGCACCAGGAAAATGTTAATCGATGTTTTGACTTTCTTTCCAGGTAATCAGTGACTTACAGACCTGCCATTTATCATGGGTTCTTGTTCTCATGATTTAGTCCAAGCAAAGGCAGATGAAGGGGATCAAAACAGTTTTATTGTGCATTGAACAATTTCCAGTTTGGGTTCAGAACAGGAAGACATCTGACAACTCAAAAGAAACAGACCTGAGAAGCTATGCATCTAGTCACAAGAATGGCAATGACCATTTCGTGAGTAAATAGGCTAACGCCTTAACATCCCATTATTTAACACAAATCTGTGTGGTCCTAAGGAATCATGTAGAAATTCTTTTGGCTCCAGCTCCAAGATTCATAATATTCTGGATAACTTCCCTCCTATTTTTCATCTCTCATGAGGATTGCAATAAGGCCCTACATGGAACTGTTCCTTACAAGAACATCAAACTATTCCAGACAATGCTATATGTTCTCCCTTTCCCTCGTATAGACAAGTAAGAAATCCTTCATTCATGCATGCATGCATTCAGTCTTATATTGCCTCCTGTATTCTGGTACAACGATAGGTGCTGGGTGTACAATGGTATGCATGAGATATGAGAGCCATGAGCCCCTCCTTCTTAGAGAATGCAAAGTAAGACAAAATATAATGTAAATAGGCTAAGTCATCAATTACAGTAATTAAAATTCATAAAGGTCAAGATACACTGGAAAATTCAGACGGAATTGGAAATACCTTTATAGTCACCGGATTCCCTCATGGGACTCGATTGTCCTGGTTCAAATGGAGTAATAACAATGCCACACCAACATACTTATACTTTGTCCTGTGGAGGTAAATCGGATGCAGGAAGACATGTAATTGTACATAGAGAACTAAAAGCAGGAAAACATGATCACCAAAGATTTTGTATATTAGTGTATCAGAATAAGAACACGGTGTCTATGGCAAGACTCACACAGGCCATTAGTACAGCCTTTCAAAAATCAATTACGGCAGTGGCTAGCCTGGAATGACAATACCACCAGACACTGTACAAATCACTTTATACTCATTCTCTCATTTAATCTTTACAACAACTTTATGGGATAGATGTTGATACTATTTGCATTTTGAAGACGAAGAAAGTGAAGTGCACAGAGAGAAACTTTTCAAGGTCACCCAGATGGTAAATAGCAGAGACAGATGATGGTCCCAGGGCTTCTCAACTCCGGTACTTCAAATTCTTAACTCTGCTAGGCTTTACTGCCAATTCTGCAGACCAATCAGTATGACTGTGTTTTTAGGAACCAGAGATTGATGCTTTGGGCACCTGTAAGCACAGCTTTAATTCTGAGATAATCTGACCTCCTTAGAGGCTAAGCCAAGTCTCATCAAGCTTTATTTGAATTAGTAGTATTTTTAGAGTAGCCCCAATAATATAAACCTTGTAGATTCATGGAATTAGCTAGAAGTTCTGAACAGAATTCTCTTTTATCTTTTCCTCTAGCATCGCTAAGGTCATTCTATATATGTAAGAGCCTTACCCCGAGAAAAGGCATTTGCTGGTTTGTTCTGAGCTCACTGGGATTGTCAGTGACAAGATCACAGCTGGTTCATGGTCCTGCAACAAGAATCAAGGTAAGATTTATGTAATCATTGATAAGTACAAGGAGATCTAAATGCTAGCCTCTCTTCCACCTCTAAATCACTGAAGGATAATGGGTCAGTTAATTACCCTCTCTGTGCCTCAGCCTCAAGACGGAGGTCTTAATAGCTACCTTCCTATCTGCTGAACATTTTAAGGCAATTAAATGAGATAGTGAAACATAAATACATTTAAAAAGCATAGAGTGGTCTATAACAAATTGTCCCTGAGTTGCTATAAGACATCTAGTTGTTCTTCAAGGTTTCTATCCAGATTATGTCACTTTTCCCTCCCATATGCACAGTGCTCAAAAACATTCCCCCTTGCAGGGTGCCTGGGTGGCTCAGTCAGTTAAGAGTCTGATTCTTGATCTCAGCTCAGGTCTTAATCTCAGGGTTGTGAGTTCAACCCCTGTGTTAGGCTCCATGCTGGGCATAGAGCCTACTTAAAAAAATTTTTTTTAATAAAATAAAACAATAAAATGTTTCCCCTTTCCAGGGCCTCAAAGAGAAGTTGAGTTGATTCTGGCAAATCAAATCAGGTAAGGTGCTATTGACAGATAAAATGACAGATAAAATAACTGACCCTCTTCATTTACACTCTCACCCCCATGCGTCTTAGCTCACATGTTCATTTTAGCTGGATAAATTTTTCATTTTACCAGGAAAAAAAAATTTTATGAATGAGAGTCTTTACAAGACCCTTCAACTCCTATCCCTTTGGTAAATGTCTAGCCTTATTCCCGGTAGGATGAGCCCGACCCAGACCCAAGCAGTAATGAACAAAACCATGGGAGTTTGGATGACCTCCTATGGGATAACTATTGGGTAGAGGGTGTATTTATGGGTGTGACAGTAATTACAAAACGACTGAAACAAGGCCCTGGCTGTCTCAAATGCTCTAGGCTCCTTTTGAAAGTCTATTCTAGCCCAATCTACTCCCAATGGTCTAGAGGAAAATCTACATTTGGTGCTTGGTCCCTTTCAGTGGTGAGGCGCAGAGTAGGGCAATGCCCAGACCAGAAATGCAAATCAGTCTAATCTTCAAACAAATTCAGGGAGATGGAGAGAGACGATTACTTCCCTCATACAGGAAAACACGTCTGAGATTTGAGCACTAAATCATTTGAAGTCAAACTCATAAGTACTAATAAGATGGACAAATTTTCAGTGACAATGTTTTCTAAACACAAAGGAGCTAAGCTATACCCAGCTTGTAAGAGGAATGTTTTCCTTCATTGAATCCTTAAGTCACACTTTACAAGACTATGTGCTCTGCCTAAATGCAAATCTACCCAGGCTGTGAAAAACTTATTCATTTATTTATTCATTCAACAAACATTTACTGGTCACCATACTAGGCAGTAGAGGGGGAGGAATAAGATACAGTTCTTATCCTGCAAAAGATCATATACTTATGATAAATAAGACATACATAAAACAAATTATCACAAAAAATAGAATAAAAGAAAAAAAATCGTTTGTTTTAGAAAGGTGTACGAGATATCATACTTGATACTTTCTCCGCCATATGCAAGAATGTGGGCATTGTCCAATTGTCATGGGGGAAGAATTTTTATAAACTTCCCAAAGCTAGATGTCTATATTGATGCTGTTTCTAAAACTGCTGTACTTCTCTTGACTCTTTGTTAAAAACACAGAGAAAGTTTGGAAAAGGTATGGGGTGCCTACAATTAAGGGCCAATATACTAGAAGGCTCAGAGTTTTTTCTGCAATCACAAACCAGTAATGGAGCCATCATGCTCAATGCTGCTGCATTGGCCCAAGCTGACCTCTTTTCCTGTCTAGGAAGATTACCCTTCAAAGAACAATGGAGCATCCTTTATATGGGATAATATGATCCCAACGTACATTATAGGACTTGCACTCAAGATCATATTGATAGCCAGTCTATTATTGCTAGGCAATGTGTATTTTTAGAGGTTCAGGGGTTATTAGTTCAACTGGCTGTTGAAAAACAAAAGTGAAGTCAAAGTCCTGAGCTCAATTGCCACATGGGGCAAATCAACTTGGCTCTTACTCAAAGTGACAGGCTTTATAGTTAACCTGAGTCAACTCTCTTAAAAATGTGAGCTGGCAAACACAAGCAAGAACAGAGAGTGATCTGCCCGCTATAAACTCATCTTCAAGATTATTAAAGCTAGGGGTGCTAACACAGTATCATCGCCTTCATCCCAAAGCTCAAAGCACTTTCTTTCCTAACATAATTTTTCTTTTGTCCTAGAAAACTTGATGTGCCACTTTTATGGGGGATGAAAACCAAACCGTAGACATCCAGTTCCACTTTCACCCATTTTCACCCATCCTGGAGATACAAATACTTATTTTTGTGGCTTTCCTGCTAATGTATATTGGCAGTCTCATTGGGAATGCCACAATCTTCCTCACTGTCTGGGCAGAGCGATCACTCCACACTCCCATGTATTTCTTTCTGGCCAATCTGGCAGTCCTGGAGATCTTTTACTCTTCCACTGTTGCCCCTCTTGCTTTGGTCAACCTCCTGACCATGGGGAGAATACCCATCTCTTTCACAGGCTGTGGCACACAGATGTTCTTCTTTGTCTTTCTGGGCAGTGCTGACTGTATCCTCTTGGGGATTATGGCTTATGATCGGTTTGTAGCTATTCGGGATCCCCTGCGTTACACCCTCATCATGAGATGGCAGCTGTGTGCCCAGCTGGCTATGGGAGCCCTGGTCCTTGGTTTCATTCTAGCCTTACAACTAACAGCTCTGATTTTCCACCTGCCATTTTGCGGCCACAACAGAATCACTCACTTCTACTGTGATGTGCTCCCCATCTTGCGGTTGGCCTGTGGAGATACTCGAATGCAAGAAGCCGTGATCTTCATTGTCAGTGTCATCACCCTTACCATTCCCTTTTCCCTGATCTCCATCTCATACATCTTCATCTTGGCCGCCATTTTGAAGATCCGCTCTGCAGAGGGGCGGCACAAGGCCTTCTCCACCTGCTCTTCTCATCTGACCGTGGTTCTCCTCCAGTATGGCTGCTGCAGCCTTATCTATTTACGCCCCAGCTCTAGCTACGACCCAGAAATGGGTCGTGTGGTGTCTGTTGTTTACACTTTTGTCACCCCTGTCTTAAACCCCTTGATTTACAGTATGAGGAACAAAGAGCTGAAAGATACACTAAAGAAGGTCATGAAAAGACATTTGCTGCACTAGGAAATGTGGGAGTTTCTGGACTCATGTAAATGGCACAAAATAATTCTTTGGAAAATGATAAACTCAGGGGAATTGACTCACTACTTCTTCAGGCCCCAGTTAATTTCTAGCTCCCAACTATAGAGCAAGCTCCTGAAAGTTAGATATTAACATTTAAAATAAGAGAGAGTAAATTCTTGATGGCCAGGTATTTTGTTTGTTTTGTTCACTGATACATCCCCAATGCCTAAAACAGCTAAAGCAGATAATCAATACCTGTTTATTGAATTGATGAATTCCTTCAAGTGATGTCAAAGGACATTCTTATTTATTTGTTATCTCCCCACAAGGCTATATACTGAGATTTGCTGTTAGCATTCCACAAATACTCATAGAATAACTACAAGAGGTTCCTTCTAAGAGCACTAATAATTCTTCAAGTTTCCACTCATAAAGCCTTATTTTTCTCCTTTCTATTGACTGAGTCTTGGGGAATGTTTATTCTGAGACCCATTACTGTTGAAAAGTTAGAAAAAATTATATCTGGAATGTAATAAATATCTGGAATGTATTGTTATTTTGAAAGTGTAATTGGCGATGCTTCAAAATTATAAACAATATCTTCACCCCATTCAGAATGGGAAGTTTCAAGAAGGGTCCAGGTTATTTGGCAGAACTGGTATGAGAACTTCTTTTTTCTGCTCTTGCCAATCTGTCTTGTTATGGTTCTACTTTTAAAATAACATTTTTGGGGGCGCCTGGGTGGCTTGGTTGGTTAAGCAACTGCCTTTGGCTCAGATCGTGATCCCGGAGTTTAGGAACGAGTCCCATGTTGGGCTCCCTGCTCAGCAGAGAGTCTGCTTCTCCCTCTGACCCTCCCCTCTCTCGTGCTCACTCTCTCTCAAATAAATAAAATCTTTAAAATAAAATTAAAATAACATTTTCCCATTTTTAAATATAATACACATTGATTTTAGAAAAATTGGGGAACATAAAAGTAGACAGAAAAAAGTTAAAAATCATTTCTAACCCCACCAATTAAAATAAGCCTTAGATAATATTTGGGTATTTTAACATAATGCGTATTATATTTTGAGCTTTGGTACCCTGCTGCATTCTCTAACTTGTAACATAAATATCTACCTTGCTGAGTAGCCTTCTAAAATAATGGTTGTCATAACATTTCCATTTATCCTTATTGGCATTTAAATGGCTACCAATCTTTCACTGTTACAAGTATCACTGTGATAAACATCTTTAAAATGATTCATTGTGTGTTAACTCTAATTACTTCCCAAGGGTTAAAATATTTTAAACCCCTATTTACACAAACATTGCCAAATTGCATTCCTGGAGACTACAAATTCATACTCTCACAACTATTTACAAAAGTATTTGCCTTATAATTTCATGGTCAACACTGGGCTGGCTTCCTTCCTTTCCTCCTTCTTTCCATTCTTCCCTCCTTCACTCTCTCCCTTCTCCCTTCTTTTTCTTCCTTTTTTTCCTTTCTTTAGTTCTTCCTTTCTTATTTGTCAATTTGATGGTTTTACAATGGCAACTATTAATCTTGTTTACATTTATTACTTAATTTGACCTTTTTATATATTTTATAGCTATTTAAAAATCTTTGTGGGTTTTTCTAAGATGCTTAAAGAATTTTAAGATCTATTTTTAAGTCTGTACTTTGTCAATACTTTCCCTATGTGTGGAAAATATTTTGAAAGCTTATTTTACGCATATATTACATTATATACACTATTCATATGTATACTATATGTGTGTGTATGTTATAGAATTCAGTATTCAAATTTTTGCTTTGTGATTTTTCCATTTTTATAGTAAATAAATTCTGAAACATTTATCCTGAAATCATACAAATATTCATCCATATTTTGTTCTTGTTGCTTTATGTTTAAAATTTCACATGGAACTTATTTATCATTCTGGAATTTATTGTGTTGTATGCTGTGCTATAAGGCTTTATTTTTTACCTCAAAATAACCAATTGCTTCAGTATAATTTCCAAATCATGCTTCCTTTATCCATTGAATTATCATCTTTATCACATAGCAAATACACATTTCTGTCAAGTTCTATTTCTTGGGCACTTACTCTGTTCCGTAAGTCAGTCCATATATTCCTGCACCAACATCACCTTATTTGTACCACTGGTGTTTTATGATCATCATAATATTACAATCTCTTTCTCTTTCCAGAAATTGTCCAGTTAAAAGGTCTAGAGTTTGCCTTCAAACAGGTTGTGGTGATTTCAAAAAATCCTTTGATATTCCTCCCTTTACAAGATCGAGCCTAATTCCCCTCCCTTTGAGCGTGGGCTATACTTGGTTAATTTATTTCTAGCGAATGGAATGTGGCAGAAGTGATACCTATGACTTCTCAGACTGGGTCACAGAAGATACTGTGGCCGCAGCCTCTCCCTGATTACTCTGGAAGAAGTTGCCATGTTCTTGAGAATAGCCAAAAAGCTCCATGGAGAGGTCCATGTGGAGAGAAACTGAGGCCTCTTGCCAACAGCCACGTGAGTGAACCAACTTAGGCACAGACCCGCCTTCAGATGACTGGACCCCTGGCTGACGTTTTGACTGCACTTCCTGAAACACTATGAGCCAGAATCACCCTGCTAAGCTGCTCCTCCTAGAATCCTGACCCTCCAAAGGTTTGTAAGATAAAATGTGATTTTAGTGTTCAGCTGCTATGTTTTGGAGTAATTTTTTGTGCAGCAATAGATACGGAATGAACGCAGCAATGGCTGACAAGCTGCATTTTAGGGGGATTTTGCATGCACGTGCCTACATTCCACCATGGAAATCAGGGTATATCCTTACCAAAGATTGTATAAGCTCCAAAACTGCAAAAATTCCCCAGGTGTCCTTTAATTCTGTCTCATCATCACACACCATCAGATAAACCCAGGTAGTGGTGGTGGTGATGGTGACTTTTTTAAGGACAGAAGAATACTTCCCTTGATTTGACTTTTGTTTGAAGAGATTTCTTGGCCTCTTTTATCCAAAAAGCCTTGTCTCCCAGTCCTTAGCCCCAATTTTCCAAAATGACCACAGTGACATATCCCTTCCTACATGCTGTCCTTCCATTGTGACACAGACACTCTNTCCATTTCAGGTGGGGTCCACCTTTCTTGCCCTTGAATCTAGATGACATAGCAGAAGTGATGCTATGTCATTTTCAAGACTAGGTCATGACAGGGGATATGCTTCCAACTGGCCCTTATGGAGGGACACTTATTCTTGGAACCCAGCCACCATGCTGTGAAAAAAGTAAGAAACTACATAGAAAGTCCACATGTAAGTGCTGAAAACCCCACTGAGGTCTCAGCTGACAGACCAACTGCCAGGTAGTGAGTGAAACTTCAGATGGTTCCAGCAACCAACCACTGAGTCATTCCCAGCTTCAAGCAGTACCACGTGATGCCACCTGGAGCAGAGATGAGCTGTTCCCATTGTGTCCTGGCCAAACTGCGGATTCATTAGCAAAATACATCATTATTGTTTTAACCACTAAATTCGGATGGTCTGTTATGTGTATCGAATAACTACAACATCCCAAGTTAACCATCAAAGTCCAAAATGTCAGGTGTTTTACATTATAAGTATCCTATCTCACTAATAGGGAAAAAAAAAAAAAAGAATACCAGAATGCAAGCATCTCTTCAATCATAATTGTCCTGACTTAAGTGTTAGCTAATAGGTGAGGGAAGCAAGTGTGCCTGAATTCTTAAAGATCATTGTATTTTACATCAGGCTTCAATGTAATTAATAGAATGCCTCAAGACTGGTTAATGGTGTTCATGGAATTTTGACTAATTTTCATACTTTGTTGAACAAGCCTCTTTCTTTTGCAAGGTTTGCCCAAAGGAAGAGATACAGCCAAGGTCCCTCCAGTGTAGCAGCCTCAGCGAACAGCCTGAATCACTCTCTTTCCCCAACTGTCTCAGGAAAAGGCCAGAAACTAGAAGCTTACCTATCTTTGTCGCACTTAGACATGGGGAAATACTGAAGTCCAGCTAATGCCAGAAACAGATTACCAGTGAGCCCAAGGCACAGGGAATGCCAAGGTGTTGGATGGGGAGTTAGGCTTTTTAAGCTTTCATAGGCTTTCCTCCCTTACTCCCTACCCTTCTTCTTAGCCCTCTTCTACCCTGCCATTTCCTTAGCACCAGCTGTAGCCAGTAAAATGGGCAAGGAAATGGTCTGAAAGGGATGCTGCCACCTGACCCTGTTCTGGTGACTCTACAGGAACTGTAAGAAACCAAGGCAAAGAGATACTTAAAGGTACTTGAA
Source organism: Ursus maritimus (assembly GCF_017311325.1). Lineage (NCBI taxonomy): Eukaryota > Metazoa > Chordata > Mammalia > Carnivora > Ursidae > Ursus > Ursus maritimus. The sequence continues at coordinate 35,851,994 of NW_024424786.1, read as the reverse complement.
GACCTGGGCCTTCAAGGTATAGCATGTGAAGACCTCTCCTACGAACCAGGAGGTAGAATCCATTTTTTTACCTTGCCAATTCTTCTCTACATATTGGTTTACGACTGAAAGAACTCAGAAACGTTCAAACGATTTCTACCAAGTGCTGAAGTAAATGACGTGATAAGAATAAAATGCTGAATGCGAAATACAGGGTTTCTGCCTTCCGTCACGTAATCTCACTGAGAAGGGCCCAGAAGGAGGGAATCATCATCCTTTCCTGGGCTGTGTAGATAAACGACAAGGGGAAGAGTTCCCTGTGCCCCCATCCCGGCCCTGCAAGGCTCAAAGAACCCGAAGGAAATAATGGAAGCAACTGCGCCACAGTTCAGTACCAGAAAAACGTGTGAGGAAGCTGGCTTGCTGCTTTATCTTCCAAAGCCACGACCTACCCTGGAACACTACCATCGCTCCCCACCTCTCCGTGGCAGCCAATCAACACTACTACTAATACAAGACGGATGTTCCCCCAGTGCATTAGTGTCAAGGCCTGGTCAGCACTAAGCCGCACCCCCGAGAGCCAGGGCGGGAGGGTGGGCCAGCATGTTCTCACTCACTCTTGATTTTCCTTTTAATGATCCTTCATGATTGCGGAGGATGGCAGGAGAAGCAGAGGGAGAAGGAGAGAGAGAATCTCAAGCAGACTCCCCACTGAGCACAGAGCCCAAAGCAGAGCTTGATCTCAAGACCCTGAGATGATGACCTGAGCTGAAATCAAGAGTTAGCCGCTAAACCAACTGCGTGACCCAGGTGCCCCACCAAAAATCATTTTAAATAACCCCAGTGGTTCACACACACCACAGGTGGTAAACTGTAAAGGGATTTTGCCCATGTGATTAAGGATCTTGAGATGGGGAGATTATCCTGGATTATCCAGATGCCCCCAGTGTTATCACGATCTTTGTAAGAGGGAAGCAGGAGGGTGGGAGAGAAAAATGTGACAACAGAAGGAGAGGATGAGAGGAAGAGTTTGAAAGATTCTTGGCTGCTGGCTTTGAAAATGGGAGGACGGGGCTACAAGCCAAGGAATGCATGCAACCTCTAGAAGCTAAGAAGGAAACAGATTGTCTGCTAGGACCTCCAGAAGGAACACAGTACTGCAACTTTGCTGACAACATGAAAAATGACCCTCTGGGCAGCCCATCACTCTTTCTCCTTCTCTGTAACACTCTGCATTCACGTTTAATGTCTTAAAGCGATGGTTCTCAAAGTACAACCAGCGGCATCGGCATCACCTGGAACTTGTTATAAATGCAATTAATTCTCAGGCCCTACTTCAGACCTACTGAATCAGAAACTCTGGGGAGGAGGCCCAGCAGTGTTTTAACAAGCTCTCCCGATGAGGCAGAGAACCACTGATTTGGAGTAGCACGTTACTTAATAAAAATTAAAGCCATCTAAAATAGTCTCACAAGAAAATGGATTGTTTTACCTCAATTTTTTTAAAAGAATGTATAGAGCCTATAAATACCACGAGGGATTATTTGCAGCTTTTGGAGAAAGGACAGACATTGCTAAAGAAAACTCAGTGGCTTTGTCTAACTGATGTCCTCTCTCATCTGTCAAAGCCTCTTCTACCTACCTGGCATGCAAGAGAGGTTTTTCTTTCACCCACTCAAGGGACACTCTCCAGAGGCATCAGACCTTATTTCTAAAGAATCACTTAGGAAAAGAACTTGGACCCTCCCCATCTTAATAAAGGATCTATTACCCAACTTTAAAAAAAAGCATTATTCTCTTAAAGGAACTCTCATTAATCTCCCCCACGAACAGGTGTTACATGAGAAAAAGGATAATTTTGTTAATCCTCTCTATGATACTTTGACTTGTTTCTTTAATTACTGTTTATTATTTCTTTCTTTCCCAAGTTTACCCACTTCATTTATATTCAGACTTCCCTACTTTCCTTTATAAACTGCTTTAGCTATAGCCTGAAAGTCTTGATACGTTTTATCATTCAGTTCTAAATATTTTCTGCTTGCTCTTATATTTCCTTAAGTGGTCCATGAATTAGAGATGTAGGTTTCTTTTTAACAACTGATTTCTAACATAGTGATGAGAAAACATTATTTTATCAAGGATCAGCAAACATTTTCCACAAAGAGCCAGTTAGTAAATATTTTAGGCGTTGCTGGGCAAACGGCCGGCACTCTAAGTACTCATCTCGGCCTTCATTGCCCTAAAGCAACCAAGGACAATATATAAATAAATGAATGACTGTATTCCAACAAAATTTTACTTAAAAAGGCAGGCAACTGGCCTGATTCAGCCAAGAGTCCTAGTTTCCAACCCCTGGTCTATATAGTACCAATTCCTTGGTCATTGTTAAGACTTGCTGTTACCTAATACTGTTTTGTAATGTTCAGTGCATGCCTGAAACCCAACTATCATCTTTTCCTCCGCCTGCTACTCTTTAAGGTTCAGGCCTGGCCCACGTAAGCACTTGGTTCTGTTAAATTGTCACAGTGCTTCAGATATTAGGTTTTTGGAATCAGAGAGGTCCAGCTGCCAGCTTTGCCACTTGCCATTGGGTGGTTCGGGGCAAATTACTTAACATCTCTAATCCTCTGGTTCCTCACTTACAAAATAGAGAAAATAACAGTACCTACCTCGTGGGGTTGGCATAAGGAAGGATTTAATGAGATAGTCCATATACAGCACCTAGCAGAGTGCCAGGCAGACTTCAATCTGTATTAATAACATTAACATCATCATGCCATTGAACAACTACTCTGTGAGGCAAGTATCATTAAACCCATTTTACGAAGAAATTAAGGCTCAGAGATGTTTAGGTAACTTGCCCAAAATCTGATGGCCAGTGACAAAGCATGCATTCCCACCCAGAACTTCTATTTCCAAATATCCAAAGTGTCCAGACTCAGGCTCTGATTAGCATGTGAGGAATTTACTGCATGCCATTCCTAGGCCAGGTTGCATTTTCAGACACGCGGAGAAACGAGTTGCGAAATGCACAGGAATTAATTCTTCGCGGTTGAAGTTTAGTCCTTACGGGGAAAAGAGAAAGTTCCATGAGCTCAACGGGCCGAAAGGGCCTGGGCGGTGCCAACACAGGTGGAGAACCATAGACTCCTGGAACCAGGGTTCGGAAGCTTACAACTCGGACAAACTCTTTCCTGGGCTCGGTCCGCTCGGGAGATGGTGTCCCCCAGCGGCGTAGCCGGGGTGGCGCTCCGCGGCCTCGATGACCTTCCTGCCTGCCCTCGGCCGCGCTGCCCTTTCTGGCTCCCCCGCGCCACGTGCCCGGAGCGCCTGGCGCCTAAAAATATCACCCTGGTTGAACCTCCCGGAACATGCCTCCGCTTTTTAAAAACCGGGCGCCGTCATCACCTCGAGACATAAATCACAGCCCAGACTTGCTGTGGATTCAGCGGCTGACGTGCCGCTCAAAGTGGTGACGAATTCAGCCCCTTTCGATGACCTGGGCCTGTCGGGTTTTTCCCCCTCCACTCCGCGCACAGGGTAGATCGCGAGGACCGCCGAGCCCCCCGAAGACCGTGCTGGTCGTTGGAAAAACAGCCCAGGAACCTCCATTCCTCCCAGCCCAAGCTCAGCCAGGGACTCTCCAAAGCCATATCCTGTGACAATCACAGGGGCTTTCTCCGCCCCGTCGGTGACGGAAAACTCGTGACTCGGACCTGAGCGCGGGGCGGGCACAGAGAAGCCGGGGGCGGAGCTGCGAGTCTGGCTAGTGAGGAAGCCCCCGACGGGCGGCGCGTGCGCAGTCTCTCTCCACGGGACCTCCTTCCCGCCGCTGAGACTAGGAAGCGGGACGCCAAATCTGTCCCCGCGCAGCCGCCGCGCCGGGCGCCGAGCGGGGCGGCCGCCCTCCCCGAGGCGCGCCTGTGCACGTTCCCACGCACGCTCCGGCGTACGGCGGCGGCCAGGGGTCGCGAGCCGGTGGAGGACCCGCGCGCGGAGGAGCCGGGGAGTCAGCGCTTCTTCCCTCCCTCCCCCCACTCCCCTCCCCGCTCCCTCCCCCCTCCCCAAGAATGTTCCGCTACGAGGTGAGCTCTTGCGACCGGAAGTGACCCCTCCCTCCCTCCCGCGCCCCCTTTCCTCTCTCACCCCCCGCGCGTCCCTCCCGCGCCCCTGGGGGTGGAGGGGGCTGGCGGCGGGACCCGCGGGACCGAGTGGAACGCGTGGGGCCTGGGGTCGCGGGTTTAATCCCAGGGCGGTGAGCCGGCTCCAGGGGGCGGGACTGTCCTATCAGTGGCCGCTGGTGAGAGTTGGCCTCTGTTTTGGGGTGGGGAGGGCCCGTTAAGTGCTGTAACCAGACCATCCCCCACCCCCGCCCCGGGAAGAGCCGCGGAAGGGAGAGCGATGCACCCACCCGCTGGCTCTTCTTGAGGGAGAGTCTCCCGGGAAAGCCTAGAGACATGTTTCCCGCCCTGGACCCGGAACCACCTCCCCTCCAATTACACACATACACACACACACACCCACACCCCTTCGCCCGGGCACCCAGCGGGTCAGGGGGGCTTGGACTTGCCCTTCACTGCGGCGGGAGACTGTTTACCAAAGAGGGCTCCGAGTTGGGAGGGGGCGTGTCCCGCAGAAGTTCTTCTGGGCGAGTGGAGGGAGACGTGGGTTTGGTGACCATCCCGGGAATGTAGCAATAGTCGAGAGTCCTGACCCTGCCACTAACTTGTTGTATGACCTTGAGCTATTCCTAGTCTCTGGACATAAAGCTTCTAGGTTTGTAGACTCAAAGGGCTGCTCTGGGCGATCTCTAAGAGTCTTTACAATTTAAAACAGTGATTTGGTGAAGTAGATCTTTGTGATTTGGAAGGGCGTGCAGCTGGAAGTTGCCTCTGCTCTGGAGGCAGTTGTATGCCTGCTTTGTGGAAGTTTGGGAGGGCTTAAGACGGGTGGAATGGCCTTTTGGCCTAACCTTGCCTTTGGGAAAGCCTATTTAAGGAGGTTGCCTGGCAAGGTGTATCAGACCTGCTTGTTGATGTGTGGTATTGTAATTCTGAGTCTTTGGAAACTGGGGACACATGTACTTGATACTTGATAGGAATGGTTTAAGACCAAACTGACTTGATGTAAGCATGGAGAGAGTTGATGAGGTGCTGTAGGCAGAGTTGCCAAAAGAAAAGAGAACTTGGAAAATAAATCAGTTGAAAACTGAAGTGGAAGGGGGAAATATTTAAAATAGAACAGACTTTAAATTGTTGCGGTGATAACTAGCATTGTTTAGCAATCTACAATCTTTGCCAAATCTTTGCCTCATTTAATCCTCACAACTCTCAAAGGTTTTGTCCCTTTGTTACCCAGAGCCTAACACAGAGCTGGAGATACAATAGGTACTTAAGAGGTATTTAATGAGTTAACCAGAATATGACTTAGCCAAGTTTGCACCACTTTTAAGAATGGGGCCAAAACTTGAACTCAACATATCACAGCTTTTCCAGAGTTTACTTAATTGGAGTTGAAAATTTAGCTTTCTGTTTCATCACCAGATTTTGGGCCTACAGAAAACAGAAGAGGGGAAGTAAAGAGAAAGCTTAAGAGGACATAATAAAATAGTTGAAATTTTGACATGAAAATGAGGAACATGATACCTTTGAAAAATATACATAAAACTCAAAATAATGGTAAAGTGTGCATTTTGTGTTGTCATTACTATTCTAACCAGTGATGTCAAGATGGAGGCCTAATTTCTTGGTTGCATGAAGAAACACTATTATTAGATTCTTGAAAGAGAAATGGACTGTTTGGGAAAAGAGAAACTGAAAGAAGATACTGCCATTTTCCAATGTCAGGGAAATTGGGGGTAGAAAAAATGCTGTCTTTACGAGAGGTCATAAGCTATTCTGATGATTGGGAAAATAAAATGAACATTTTTTTAAATGAAGGTGTGGACTTTATGAATAGCTAGTCTCTTTTCTCTTTATTTTAGTCTTTAGAGGATTGTCCTCTGGATGAAGATGAAGATGCATTTCAGGGCTTGGGAGAAGAAGATGAAGAGATTGATCAATTCAATGATGATACATTTGGGTCAGGTGCCATTGGTAAGTGACATCTTTATCTTATAATGTCACCTTGGTCTCTTGCTCTTTAAATGTTCTCTTTTGTAAGTGCTTTGTCTTAGTAGGAGTAACTACATTTACAAATTTAGCAAAATATTCTATTCTTAGTCTCCGAATAGTTCAGTCTTCACTGGAGGCATCTACCTCAATCCCTTGGGCCCCCTTTTTGCCTCATTTATATACAAAACAAGATGTTCTCTGAGCCCTGTGCCTTCCAGCTTCTTTATCTGTGGCTCTAGGTTGGTGGTGTAAGGCGTGTAAATGGCGAGAGGAGCAGACATCTTACAAGGATTTAAAATAGTCCTAGAAGAAGGAAACTTTTATTTGTGGAATATGTAACTTTCGGAAAAACTAGTAGACTAAAAGAAAACTTGGACTTGGGTGTGTATGTGTTTGGTTTTTTTTTAAGATTTTATTTATTTATTCGACAGAGGTAGAGACAGCCAGCGAGAGAGGGAACACAAGCAGGGGGAGTGAGAGAGGAAGAAGCAGGCTCCCAGCGGAGGAGCCTAATGTGGGGCTCGATCCCATAACTCCAGGATCACGCCCTGAGCCGAAGGCAGAGGCTTAACCGCTGTGCCACCCAGGCGCCCCTGGGTGTGTATGTTTTAAAACTCAGTTACTACTATTGGTGTATTGCATGAGCCTGCTATTGCCTTATATAGTATCTTCAATAAAATAAAAAGCATTTTATTCTAAGAATTGTGGTGAAAGGAAGTCTTCATGTGTTAGAAAAGTGCTGTGCACAGGTGAAATTTTCCCATCCCTAGATATAGATAAATATTTTAGGAGTTGGAAGAGGGTAAAAAATTAAAGAGCCAGACTAAACTTAACATGGCTCAGAGTTCTAATAATCTAAAATGGGAAACTTAGGCAACAAGTTTATATGATAAAGTTCGAGAATTAGAGATTCTAGAGCAAATATACTAATAAAATGTACTTTCAAAAAAGAAGTAGGTAAGAGTTAATGCAAGTATTTTTGCTTTAACTGTTGGTGTTGAAAAGGAGCAGTAACAGTGTTTCTGTTGCGATGTGTATATGTGTGATTTCTTTGGAATCAGCGTTTCTGTCTGTGCAACTAATATTCGAAGTTAAGTAGCAAGATGAAATTTCACAATAGGGGCTGATCTTAAGATGTTGAATATCAAGAACTAATAAAAGGTCTTAAAGGTGTGATAATGGTTACTCGTTTTGCAATGATATGAACAGGTTTATTTATGAAAACTTAGACTGGGTTGAAATAACTGGGAAAAATGAGAAAGCATAGTATTTGTTAGTCAAGGTTTACAAAATTCAGTAGAGATTAAAACTGCCACTATCGAGCAGCAAGAGAAGCACTTAAGGTAGAAGGGAGACTGATTACAGAAGGAAACCAAAGACCTTTTGGATCATAGCCACAGTTGAGGAGATGAGATCATCCAAGAGGATGACATGATGTAAGATGCTCTTCTCTCTCCATGGAGATCACAGGGNAAGAGAGGTACAAAAGAATTGCAAATGCAAGAAACTGATGCAAATTGTATTTGGAAGTTAGTTTAGTATAACCTATAGTATACAATAGAAGTTAGAAACATTGTATGCTTGTTTCTAGAACTCCTTTTCTCTTAAAGTATTGTACTGACTTTTTTAAATAAATTCCTCAGTATTAAATAAAGTTGATGGAATTGATTTATAGATATTATATTAAAATGAGGTGGCATACTAAGATGTCCTCAGTTTTGAACCTGGACAGAAGAGAAATAGTCTCATCTCTTCTCATTGACTTACAGTGTGCTGTGGACAATCTTTTTCTGCTTCTGTATTCCTCACAAGTTGGGGAGAATATTGCCTTAAAAGGACATTAGAGTGTACAGAAGTGTATGTGATATGATGGAAAAAAAGAAAAGTGTGCATATGTTGAAAAAAGCCCTAAGGTTACACGGTAAAAGAATGGGTAGTAAAAAGTAAAGGCAGTGAAATAGCATATGGTTAGCTCGCTTTGTACCCTAGGGCATAAGTGATTAAGAAAGACTTTTCTTCATCAGCAAAGTTTATAATGGAGAAAAGATTTCCAAATATGAATCCTTATAATATACATGAATTATAAAGTTAAAATCTTTCTTAGAGAGCAGGTGCTCACACGAGTGAAGGGGGGAGGGGCAGAGGGAGAGAGAGAATCTTAAGCAGCCTCCATGCTCAGCGAGGAGCCCAATGCAGGGCTCAATCTCAGGACCCTGAGATCATGACCTGAGCGGAAATCAAGAGTTGGACACTTAACCGACTGAGCCACCCAGGTGCGCCTAAAGTTAAAGTTAAAATCTTAATTCTTTAGGGGTGCCTGAGTGGCTCAGTCAGTTGAATGTCTGACTTCGGCACAGGTCGTGATCTCTCGGTCCTGGGACCAAGCCCGGTGGCTGGCTCCCTGCTCAGTGGAGAGTCTGCTTGGTCCGCTTCTCCCTCTTCCTCTACCCCCCCACACCCCCCGCTCTCACATGCTTGTGCATGCTCTCTTACTCAAATAAGTAAAATCTTTTTAAAAAGCAAACTTAGGGGCGCCTGGGTGGCACAGCGGTTGAGCGTCTGCCTTCGGCTCAGGGCGCGATCCTGGCGTTATGGGATCGAGCCCCACATCAGGCTCCTCCGCTATGAGCCTGCTTCTTCCTCTCCCACTCCCCCTGCTTGTGTTCCCTCTCTCGCTGGCTGTCTCTATCTCTGTCGAATAAATAAATAAAATCTTTAAAAAAAAAAAAAAGCAAACTTAATTCTTCATAATATCTTGGTATAAATATTGTACAGATTTATTTATTTTAAAAAATTGCTAAGTCAACTTGTGATTTGTTTTAATGCACCATACGGGTAGATACACAGCTGGTATAAAGAGTTTAAACCAGGAGGTAAAGTGTCAGACCTTTGACATATGTTATGGTTTGATAGTTTTTAACTCAAAGAGTGAGTGTCTTGAATGATACTTGTCAGTAGTTATTTTAAGTCACTGGCTACTAATGCTCTGATGTCATCTTTCCTTAAGAAACTAGTCCTTGTCTTCTCCGTGGAAAAATGTTTACATCATCTTAGAGCAGTAAATGGCCATAGTAATCTCAACTCATCCTCTAAAAATAAAAGTTTACACTTATAGAGTGCTTATTATCTGCTAGGCACCATTCTAAATGTTTTATATTATTAATCCTCCCAAGAACCATGTGAAGTAGGTACTATTATTATCCTCATTTTAACAAATGAGGAAGCAAACTATGAGAGAGGTGAAGTAACTGTAAATACACTCAGGGTAAACCTCCAGTTATGTTGAAACAGTTCTTGAAGAATCTCTGGGAATCTCCTGCCTCTGCTTGGAAGGGCTCCCCATTCTTTCCACTTACCTTTTATTGATAGCTGCTCTAATCTTTAGGGACTTAGGTTGCCTTAAAATTAAATCACCTGTACTTCCTTTTTATGTTGGCGTTTATTCAGAAATATTCCTGAGATAGCAGCTGGGGGAGGGGGGCGGATTCAGTAACCTATCCCATCAGGGTATTGATTAATTAGTTGAAGGAAAACAAATACTTCTTTTTCTTAATTTCTCTGGTATTCCTTTGCCTACCCTTTATCATTTTGACCATTGTGGATCGAGGTCAAGCGTTGGCCTATCTTAGTAACTTTATTTTTAGGTCATTTGAAAAAGATACAAGTGAAGTATCCTCTAATAGTAAGGGCGTGTGATCTCTTGACATACTGTTTCACATGAGCAAGGAGAACCTAAGATGGCATAGATTCCTTTTGCTTACATGTTCGAAACAGTAACAGTCAGTTCACAACAGAGCCGTTCTCACAGAATATGGCTATTTAACCAATGTTTCTAAATTAAGGACAAACTATTCATCTTTGGTAGGATCTGATAAACTTAGTAAACTTGAGTATGGGAGGTGGTGAATGAAAAAAAAAATCCCCTCATTCGGGATTATAGAATCCCCATTTTTTGGCATCACTGAATGAGTAAAATTGCTAAAAAAATTCTGTCCTTTTAAAACGTGCTCAGCTTACTCTTCCTTAGCAAAGATGACACAAATATTAATGTCATAATTGTTTTTTTAATTTATTTTTTTAATTTAATTCAATTAGCCAACATATAGTACATCATTAGTTTTTGATGTAGTGTTCAATGATTCATTAGTTGCATATAACACCCAGTACAATTGATTTTTAATTACACTAATCTTTAAGAATATTTTTCCAGATAGCTGATAATTTAAATTAATACTGTAGTTTTCATCTAAAGTGAATTTTTTTCTTTACCACAAGTAGTACATTCAGATATACCACAGTGCGCAAAGACTACAGTGGTTCTGATCATACCAAATGAGACATCTGGAAGTGTCCCTTCCCTTTTTGGATCACTAGTGTTATGTGATACATTGTTATGAAATAAAAATAATGAATTTTAAGGGTTTAGGGACTTAATGTACTTAATAAATATTCGCGTAAGATGTTAAGATATATATATATATATATTACGGTATTAATCATTACGTTGAAAATTTGCAAATAATCCAAATTTCCAGCAGTAAGGGCTAAGTTAAATTAGTATATCAATAGAATAGAATCTTATGCAGCATGAAAAAGAATGAGATTATGTTCTCAGTAGTTACATGAAAGTGTATGTACATGAAAAGTGTCCAAGATGTATTGCTTAAATAAAAAGAAACAAGTTAAACTTTATAGTTTGCATTTTGAAAAACTTAACATACCTGTTGAGTTCTGGGGAACTTTCTAAGTTAAATATTTGTGTGATGTTTAAATGTTTAATTAACGTGTATTTTCTTTGTAAGCAGGAAAAAGATAATTTTAAGTTGTGCGTGAGCCCCTCAGAAAATTATCAGTAAATCTAAATCTCTCTTTTTTATTTTTTTTAAGTGGCTTGCATTTATTGTACCCTTAGTGTATACCAGGCACCTTTTTCTTTTCTTGTTATGGTGCCTCCAGTTCTTCTTTCCTCTTTTTTTTAATGAGGTATATAGAAAAAATTATGTGAGAAGGATTGCCATTGAGGACACTTGCAGAAAGAATCCTGTGTTTTTATGTTATAAAGAGAATGATCAGGGCACCTGGGTGGCGCAGTTAAGTGTCTGCCTTTGGCTCAGGTCATGATGGAGTCCTGCGTCTGGCTCCCTGTTCCGCAGGGAGTCTGCTTCTCCCTCTGCCTCTATCTCTGTGCGCTCTCTCTCTCTCTCTCTCTGACAAATCTTTAAAAAGAGAGAATGATCTGTTATCCCTTTCTGTTGAATTTTATAGAACATAAAGAACAAAACTAAGAATAAAATATATATGAATACATGGGGGTTTTTTTGAGTTTGAAAGTCTTGCATGTTTAGAAAAGGTGAAAGCATTGAAATGAAAAGCTTACTTAGGGAAAGCTTCCATGAGGAGGGAAAGATACCTGAATTTGAATGCCAAAAAGGAGCAAAGTAGTATGAGTAGAGCTTTTACAGTGGAAGCAGAATGGAGGTCTGCGATGGAGGAGCACTGGACTGAGAGTGATGGAGATAAGGTCTAGTTCTAGAAAAGCTGAGGGAGGGTTGTGAAGATTTTTACCTGTGCTGTAACAGGACTCAGAACTCTGCGTTGGCATACAAAGTGAGAGAATGAGCTAGTGCCAGTGCCACAGACGGTGGAGGAGTATGCAGGAATAGCGAGGGCATTGTTAACGTGGAAGAGGACTGGACCCAGGTACAGGTCGTCATCACCTTTGCTCTGGCGTTGCTGCGCTAGCCACCTGGCAGGCCTCCGTGCTTCCAGTGTTCCTGCTCCTTCCCCCCCCCCCATCCTGAATCTGGTCTCAGCAGCCAGATGTGTCTTTCAAAAAGTCAAGCCACATCAAAACCTCCAGTGGCCCCCCATTTCAATCAAAGTGACCCAAAAGGCCCAGAAGGAGATCCCTCCTATTACCTACTTGGCCTCATTCTTTTCCTGCTCTTCCTCCTTGACCATTCCAGTCCAGACACAGTCCTTGCTTGACTGTCAAAATCATCACTCGTCTTTTAGTCCTTTCTATGGACTGTCCCTCTGTGTGGAACAGTCTTCTCCCAGGTAATCCACACGGCTAACTATCTTACTCTTGAATCTTTTGCTCAGATGTCACCCTCACAATGAGGTGTACCTCTGACCATCCCATTTAATGTTGTCAACCGGCTTTTCCTCCGTATACCTATAGCATTTCATCTCCTGATACAGTATCTAATTTACTTATTCGTTACGTTCATTGTCTATTATCTGTCTCTTCCCTGCTTGAAGGAAAGTTGCAGGTCAGGGATCTTTATGTCCTTTGTACACTGATCTATCCCATGTGCCTAAAACATTAACACGTAATAGGTGCTCAAAAAATATTAATTGAATGAAATGAATGGATTTGAGAGCTTGTAAGGAAGATGGCAGGTATAATCTGGGAAAGAATGTGTATGCGAATACAGTGAGTTTTAACTTTCCTTTTTTGCCTGATATGTCACAGAATCTCAAAACCAGGGACACCTGGGTGGCTCTTCAGTTAAGCGTCTGCCTTCAGCTCAGGTCAGGATCCCAGGGTCCCTCATCAGGCTCCTTGCTCAGTGGGGAGCCTCCTTCTTCGTCTGCCTGCCTCTCCCCCTGCTTATGCGCGCACACACTTTCTCTCTCTGACAGATAAATAAAATCTTAAAAAAAAAAAAAAAGCAATCCCCAAACCAACAGGTTGTTCTGTACGTACCCATCACCAGTTTAAAAATTGTTTTCGGAATACAGTTTGGATGCCATTGGTAATGTATTCAGCTATCATTCTGAGTGCTTGAATTTTATTCCTGGTATGATGTATTAGTCCTTAATAGTGAAAAGCCCACTTTCCAACGCCCCTTAGTTAAAAATCTTATTTCATGTCTCTAAGTGGAAATTTACTATCTTCTGAAGTTAGAATTGTTCTTTTGGTTAACAGAAGAATTTCATTAAACTTTTAGTCTCAGTATGAACTATATTTCTATGATTTCCTTATAGATGATGATTGGCAGGAAGCACATGAGCGCCTGGCTGAATTGGAAGAGAAGCTGCCGGTGGCAGTTAATGAACAAACAGGCAATGGAGAAAGGGATGAGATGGACTTGTTGGGTGACCATGAGGAGAATCTGGCAGAAAGGCTCAGTAAGATGGTGATTGAAAATGAGCTAGAAGATCCAGCTGTCATGAGGGCAGTGCAGACCAGGCCAGTTCTGCAAGTGAGTAAGTTACTCTGGTTTGAGAACTATAGCAGACTAGTAATTAAGGTGAAGTATTGAGCTGGGCCGTTTTGTTTCATCTGCTACCCTGAGAGACTTGCATGTAACACAGAAAATTGTTAATATAATTCCTGATCATAGCAGTTGAAGGTGGGGAATAATGTATATTCTGGAACGCTATAATTTCATCTTCTCGAGCAGTTGAGACTCTTTCAGAGCCTTGTTCACCGAAAGCAGTTAAATCGTCCAGAAAGCTCTCACTATTCCAAACTTTGTGTATGTGTTTTCCTTTTTGTTAGCCCCAACCAGGAAGTCTCAATTCCAGCATCTGGGATGGATCTGAAGTTCTGAGGCGAATCCGAGGACCACTCCTTGCTCAGGTATTGAACATTTTCTCTTTATACAAATTCCTGGTATCCGAAAACTCCTGTCTTGATCTTTTCCTTACTGAAACAACATATAGATGTATATGTTTTAAAATAATGTTTGCCGTTATGTTGGTTACTTAACCCAGTGCTCGTAGCTGCACCTGCCAACTGAACACTTACTCGGCCTCCATGCGGTGCTCTCTTGACTGTGCTTTATTACGAAAGGTTCAAAGGGAGCCGTTAGAATTCAAATTTGTTAGCTTACAATTCAAATTTCTTAAGTCATTTCTAGGCAAAACCATAAGAATGGAGAACAGGTCAGTGTCTACCAATGGTTGCAGGTAGTGGGAGGGGTTGACTGCTAAGGGCCAGTATGGCAGGAGTTTGGGGAGTGACAAGACTGCTCTGCTCTTGATTGTGGCAGTAGATCCAGGAATCTATGTATTTATCAAAATTCAGAGGACTGTACACCAAAGAGAGGGGATGTTACTGGATGTGAAATAAAATGTAAAAATAATTTCTGAAGATGTTTTTGGCATCTGTACAGATTATTAAGACATTATAGTTGGCTATGGGCTAATTTTCTCTTTTTTTTTTTAAACTATTTCCTCAATTAGGAAATGCCTACGGTGTCTGTATTAGAATATGCCCTGCCTCAGAGGCCCCCACAGGGTCCAGAAGATGATCGAGACCTTTCCGAGCGTGCATTACCACGGCGGTCAACTTCACCTATCATTGGGAGTCCTCCTGTTAGAGCCGTCCCCATAGGCACCCCGCCTAAGCAGATGGCTGTACCCAGCTTCAACCAACAGGTACCTCTCATAAACAGGCACTCAGCCCAGGAGATTGGGAATCTGGGCAAAATTATCTGGGAAGTTGGCGGTGCTGGGAGGAGGGTGGAAGTTTTGGGTAGGCATTAGATTAGAAAGAGAAATAGCCAATTAGAGGAGAAGTTAGTACAAATAAGAGACACATTCCCTAATGCCCTTTGCTGGTGCTGCTCCTGTTGCTGCTGCCTTTTAATTGGGGAAGAAAAAGGGTAGTTAACCACATTTAGCATATATATCCTTTTCAAAGTGTTTTGCTGGCTGCCCACAACATTGGCAGAGAGGTAACTGAAAGCCGGGGGGAGTGGGAACACACAGCATTGTCCACATCCCTTTTTACCTTTAAGATATCCCTGCTTTCCCTAGAGCCTGTGCAGTCCTGTTCCATAGACTTTCCTCCACCTGAAACCAGCAGCTGAAAAGGAAGGCCAATTTGGAAGGTATGGGGGGAGGGTGGTGTCGGTATGGCCTAGTTAGGCTCAGTGTTCTACGAAACGGTGGAGTCACAATGTATCCCAAAAGAGCTGAGCATGGCGGCCATATCACAGGGGCTTCAGAATAGGACTTAGTTAATCCTCCAGCTCTCTTATCATTCCTTCTCCCTCGCTGCTACCAAAATAATATCCTCTTGCAGAGAATTTGCAAGTCAGAATATCTGTTGATACCTCCCTCAGATAGCATGGAAGGGTGGGGATAACTGGAGAATTAGCTAAATCTTCCTCAGTTACAAGTGGCACGTTGCTTGGTATTTGTGAGAGGAAGTGACCAAAGGTTCTTACATGAACCCATAGCTGTAGCAATTTGCTTAGAAGTAGGGCTTTGCATTGAGTTCTGCGTCTCTACCAGTACTTGAGGGGAGGGAGTGTAGGTGGAGGAAAAACTGACTTCATTGAGTGTAGTTGTGTATATGTTTGTCCTGATAGATCCTGTGTCCGAAGCCTGTCCATGTCCGGCCCCCGATGCCCCCGCGGTATCCTGCTCCCTATGGTGAGAGGATGTCTCCAAACCAGCTCTGCAGTGTCCCGGTATGTCACTTCACAACCTAATGAAAACGTGCAGCATATGGTTTCTGATCACTACGAGTGTATAGACATCTCCTTAATTAGGTGTGCTTTTTATAGTCTCCGATCTTGAATTTCTGGATCTTATGGTCCCCAGGTCAGAAGACATGGTTCATCATGTTCAGTTCTTTCATACCTGAGCTTTTTTTTTTTATCTTTTAAAAATTCACACCCAGCATGGTCATCTGGTTTCCTGCTATTTCAGTCCCTCATCCTACTGCCTCCTTCCTCAGGTTACATGATCATAGTGCTTCCAGATTTCTAGCATTGCTGTCCTTCAGACTCCTTCCATAGACAGCCTGACAATACAGTTTGAGCATTTTTATATCCAAGTTTATTCTGCGTTCCTACTGAATTCCTGTATTATATCGATTTACCTATTTCACAGAATGTAATTTTTCATCTTTTTTTTTTTCTTAGAACTCTTCCCTACTGGGTCACCCTTTCCCTCCTAGTGTTCCTCCTGTTCTCAGCCCCCTCCAGAGAGCACAGCTTCTTGGAGGAGCACAGGTAAGCCTCTGATGAGCCCAACCCATGAAGAGCTCTCTCGCTTTCCTAACATTCATAGGTGGTAGCTCTCTTTGCTGTTAATCGGTCTCTACTGCCTCTTACTTTTTCCTTCACTTTTTCAAAAAAATTATTGATGAAAACAGTATTCACTTTTCTGTGGATAAAAGCAAGAGGACTTGCTGATTCACTAAATCTGAGATCTTGTCTCTTTCTAGCTACCGCCTGGACGGATGTCTCCCAGCCAGTTTGCACGGGTCCCTGGATTTGTTGGTAGTCCGCTTGCCGCCATGAATCCCAAGTTGCTGCAGGGGCGAGTAGGGCAGGTGCTTCCCCCAGCACCCGGCTTCCGTGCCTTCTTTAGTGCTGCGCCCCCTGCCGCTCCACCGCCTCCGCAGCAGCACTCCCCCGGCCCAGGGCCTCACCTGCAAAACCTAAGGTGTGCAAACTAAGCCACTGTTTACCCATCAGCCGCCCAAGGCTCTTTAGCAGTGAGGCCCCGATGTCTGCAAGGGGTGTGTTTTGAGATGTTACTGGATCCTCAACTTGTCAAACACAGAAATGTTTGACAGTCTCTAGGCGTTCTTATGAATTAACAGTTCCCTGAAGTCACGTGCTTCCTGTGTAATTTGCATATTGCTAGTTAATCACCTGTTTTATTTCTTCTGACATTTCTTAGGTCTCACTTTATATCCATTTTACAAACACACACACATGCACAAAGTGCTTATCACTTAACAAGAATTACCGTATGCTAGGGACCTGGGATGTAGGTGCCGAGTAGTCAGCTCATCTCGGTGCTAGCTGAGTTGCTCACTTCTAATCTGGTTTTATAACGGGTTCAAGTTCCTGCTTCTAGTGAAATTGTATTTCATTACATGTGCTATCGTATCAGGATTCCTCAGAGAAACAGACCAATGAAATATATATATACACGCGTGTATATATGCACATATATATATTTTTATATAACGAAAAGATTTATTTTAAGGAATGGTTAAGGAGATCCATAAAGCAGGCCAGCAAAATGGAAATTCAGATGAGAGTTGAATTTGCAGTCTTGAGTCTGAAATTTGTAGGGCAGGCTGGCAGGTTAGAAACTCAGGCAGCACTTGTGTGTTTCAGGCTTGAGGCAGAATTCCTTGTCCGAAATACCAGTTTTTGCTCTTAGTGCCTTCAACTGGTTGGGTGAGGCCCACCCACATTTTTAAATGTCCTCTTTTTTCTTAATTCTTAATTAATCACATCTACAAAATACCTTCACAACAACATCTAGACTCGTGTTTGACCAAACGACCGGGTACCATAGCCTATGGCCAAGTTGACATAAATTGATCATAACACATGCATTTGCATTGTGATTTCCAAATAGTTGAAACTAAGCACATTAAACCTTTTAAGAGACTTCTGTTTACAATTAGGAGGAGAAAGAAAATAGTTCTACTGCTTCACTGCTAATTCACTTAAATTTTATGATCCTCTTCTTAGAAGTTGAGAACTAGTCTTTATAGAAGACGTGTAAAAGTACAGCAGTCTTTTCCTTCTGAAAGATCTCCTGAGCATAGACTTGAACATTTCCTTGAGTGCATTTGTGTGAAATTATCCTGACAACATTCTCTAAAACTTCAGATCACAGAACAACAGAATTGAAAAGCTTTCCCTTTTTTTCTTAGATCTCAGGCCCCAATGTTTAGACCAGACACAACTCACCTCCACCCACAGCACCGTCGGCTCTTGCATCAGAGACAGCAACAGAACAGAAAGTAAGTACTCACCCTGCTCCTTGGTGGTTTCTTGATTCAAATTTTAATTTTGACAGTGTAACAGTGCTACTAATTGGGACGCCTGGGTAGCGCAGTCGTTAAGCGTCTGCCTTCGGCTCAGGGCGTGATCCCGGCGTTCCGGGATCGAGTCCCACATCGGGCTCCTTGACTAGGAGCCTGCTTCTTCCTCTCCCACTCCCCCTGCTTGTGTTCCCTCTCTCGCTGGCTGTCTCTCTGTCACATAAATAAATAAAATCTTAAAAAAAAAAAATAAGAAAATTAAACATAACTTTGAGATTTCTGTAACCTGCAGTTTTATGGTTCTGTGTGTATAATTCCTTCTCTCTTTCAAAGAAGCTCTAGAATATTTTTTGCAGGGGAAAAAACTACAGGCTCTTAAAATACACAAAAAGTGCAGACCCTAAAGGAAAAGATTAATACATTTGACTGTGTTAAAATATGAAACTTCTAGTACCTGAAGTTAACGATACGGTTTTAAGTGAGAATTTGTAAAGAGTGTGGTTCTCATTCATGTGAAGTGTTACTACCACCAAAAAAACAATGGGAGATACAGAAACTCTGGTGGGTGTTGAATATGTCTATTATCCTGTGTGTGGTGATGGTATAACAAGTGTTTGCATGACCAGACTTATAAAATTATACACAGTAAATATGCATAGTTCTTCGTATGTCAATTATACCTCAGTAAAGCTGATACAGTTTTGCTCACATGTGGAATTCAAGTAACAAAACAAAAGAACAAAGCAAAAAAGAGACAAAAACTATAGAGAACAAACAGATGGTGACCAGAGGGGAGGAGGATGGGGGGATGGGTGAAATAGGTGATGGGATTAAGAATATATTTATCGTGATGAGCACCCAGTAACATTTAAAACCATCAAACCGGGGCGCCTGGGTGGCAGAGCGGTTAAGCGTCTGCCTTCGGCTCACAGCGTGATCCCGGCGTTATGGGATCGAGCCCCACATCAGGCTCCTCCGCTATGAGCCTGCTTCTTCCTCTCCCACTCCCCCTGCTTGTGTTCCCTCTCTCGCTGGCTGTCTCTATCTCTGTCGAATAAATAAATAAAATCTTTAATAAAAATAAATAAATAAATAAAACCATCGAACCATTATATTGTACAAAAAAAAAAAGATTTCAAACTTGCTTATAATCAGGAAAATACAGATTAAGATTAGATAAGCATTTTACATCATCAGACAAGCAAAATTTGAAATATCTCAACATTGTTGTCATTGGCAAGAATATTGGTTAGCCTCGGCCTCTCTCCGCCTCTGGTGAGAGAATTTGGCAGTAAATAATAAGGTCGAAAACGTGGATACACCACATGCTAGCAGTTCTTTTTTGGCATATACTTGGGTGTGCTATCAGCACAGATAAATGTGAAAAGCATAACATTGAATAAGAAGCAAGGAGCAGACTTACATGTCTAGTACCGTTTATGTAAAAATTAAAGGCACAGAATAATACTGTATAGTATTTAAAGATGGATACATGAGTCATGAGTCTTAAAAACACCGTGGGGGGGGCACCTGGGTGGCTCAGTCATTAGTGTCTGCCTTCGGCCCAGGGTGTGATCCCAGGGTCCTGGGATCGAGCCCCACATCGGGCTCCCTGCTCTGCTGGGAACCTGCTTCTTCCTCTCCCACACCCCCTGCTTGTGTTCCCTCTCTCGCTGGCTGTCTCTATCTCTGTCAAATAAATAAAATCTTTATTTTTTTATTNCATCCAGGCGCCCCTAAATAAAATCTTTAAAACAAAAACAAAAAAACAAAAACAGCACGGAGGGGCCCCTGAGTGGCTCAGTTGGTTAAGCATCCAACTCTTGATTTTGGCTCAGGTCCTGGTCTCCTGGTTGTAAGATTGAGCCCTACATCAGGCTCTATGCTCAGTGTGGAGTCTGCTTGAGTTTCTCTCTCTCTCTCTCTCTGCCTCTCCCCCCATGCGCACATGCTTGCATGAGCTCTGTCTGTCAAATAAATAAATAAAATCTTAAAAAAAAAAAAAATCTCAGGGGGAGTACCTACAAAGGGAGGATAATGGTTCCTCTGGGAAGGAAGGGAGGCAGGAAACCAGGATCCAGACAGGGTAGAAAGGGTCTTAACCAAATACAACAAAAATTGGCTTTAATACTACTGTTTAAAACTGTGAGGCAAATTGGGGCAAATAAATTTTTTTTCACTAAGTCTGGGTGGTGGATAAATGGATGTTGTGGGCTTTTCTTTATATCTGAAGTATTTCATGATTTTCAATAAGTTAAAAAAAGGAAGTGTATAGACTGCGAGTCAAATTGGCCTGTGTTCACATCTCTTTGGCCTCAGTTTGTTATCTTCAGTGGCGAAAACAAAACTGCCTGCCTCTTAGGGTCATGGTAGGGCTTGCACGGAAGTCCATGGGTGAGAGCGTGCAGCACGCGGTGAGGCACTCAGATCTTTCTTTCAGTGTGTACTGCCCAGCTCTTTCTTCTCCGACACCGTGAAGATTCCGTTCTTTTCTCTCTTTTGTTAACAAAAGCAAAGTGGAATCTTTTTTTAACTGGCCTGGCTTGTTCCTGTATTGTTACAAGACCTAATGAATGCCCTGACTTGGAGTGAATGCGCCGCTGTGTGTGTTTTCAGTCAGCACCGGAGTCTCAATGGGGCCGGAGACAGAGGAAGTCACCGGAGCAGTCATCAGGACCACCTCCGGAAGGACCCCTATGCCAACCTCATGCTGCAGCGAGAGAAGGATTGGGTCTCGAAAATCCAGATGATGCAGCTGCAGAGCACTGACCCGTACCTGGACGATTTCTATTACCAGGTAGGCGGCCATGCAGTCCCTTACTCGGTGAGGCGCGCGTGGAAATACCGGTGGACTTAACTACTGACAGAATCTTCTTTGATGTGGTTTTCAATTGGATGAGACTTGACTGAGCAAACTCTGTCCTCTGCTGAAGCGGGAGAGCCTCTCACTATGCACTGGAAGGTTTCTGTATATGCCTTTTATTCTTTACACACACAGGCTCTCGGGCCAATGTTTTGAAATCTCTTTGGCATCAATACTCTGGTTTTCTCAGTTAAAGATATTGGCAGTCTAACTTTAAAGATATTTCCATTGATGTGGGGCTTTTCTGTAGGCTGGGAGTTTTTGAGAAGTAAACATCTGACAGTCTTGCAGAAATTAAAGATCGATACGTTTATAGCGTCCAAGTTGTTGCTGCCACCAGTATAATCATGTATGATAAAGAGCAGCCATACTCTGGGCTTGTGTTGCAACTGAAATCATCTTCACGTGGCAGAATTACTTTGAAAAACTGGAGAAACTGTCAGCTGCTGAAGAAGTTCAAGGCGAGGGCCCGAAAAAGGAGCGCACCAAGCTCATTACCCCTCAGGTGGCCAAACTGGAGCACGTCTACAAGCCAGGTAAGGCCCTTCCGCCTAGGCCCGCAGTGAAGAAAGGCACCGTGCTGCTGAGATGGTAAAGAAATAGCGCTGTCGAGGCCTGCATGTAGAGACGTTCGAAGCTCATTTAAAAGAGCTGTTGTCCTTAAATGCAGAGCTCTGCCTCCATTGCAGGGAATGAGTGGGTCAGCGGGTAGACTGGTAGACCCTTTACTGCTTGAGATTCCTTAACTTCTTAAAACGTGTTCTGATTTCTAGTATCCCCGTAATAAAGGGGAAATACTTCAGATTTTTATTGATTTTCATTGCAACAAAAAATGGGAAAAGACAGATTTAGGTAAGAGAGAGATACATAAATTTTTGTACTGAATCGTTAGGCTGTGAGGAAAGAATAGAGACTGTAAAGGTCTTTCTGCGTTGCTGAGTTATTTGTTGGAAATGTTTTGTCCTTGCAGTGCAGTTCGAGGGCTCTTTGGGAAAGCTTACCGTCTCTAGTGTGAATAACCCCCGAAAAATGATTGATGCTGTTGTGACATCACGGAGTGAGGATGACGTAAGTGTCAGCAGTACTGTGTCACAGTTTAGGAAACTCTGGGTCATCACTGCTGCCTGGGGGCCATTGTGAGAGGGAATCAGGCACAGTGGAATTGTTTGTTGTCTGACTGGAAGCTTCCCCCACCCCACCCCCCCATCCCTGCCCCCAGGCATGTCCTGGCGTTCCAGTTTCCTGCAGGTGGTGGAGGTGCTGATACTCGGGGTGGCAGGAGTCTTTAAACTGGATACTGGCTGCAAACAGCATTGGCTGTCTATTCCGGTTTCAAAAATTACCATTTTCTATGGGTTTTAAGATCTTCCTGTGATTGGGATGCCGGGGTGGCTCAGTCGGTTAAGCATCTGCCTTTGTCTCAGGTCATGATCCCAGGGTCCTGGGATCCAGCCCCATATTGGGCTCCCTGCTCAGTGGGGAGCCTGCTTCTCCCTCTTCCTGCCCTGCCTGCTCTGCATGCTGCTCCACTGCTCGTGCTCTCACTCTCTCTGACAAATACATATAATCTTTAAAAAAAAAACAACTGTGATTATCTTCATCTTTACTGCATTCTACATTTACCTTTTGCCCAGCTGTAAACTCAGTTCGGTAGTCTATGTGGGTTAATTCAGTCTGTTCTATGACCTTTGTCCAGTTAGTGTTGTTTTAGATTAACTTTCAAAGAGTTAAGATTCTTTTACAGTATTGTCACAAATGGAATTACCTATGCACACTTAGAAAATTATTTGTAACAGAGGAGAATTCACACTGAATAGTCTTGTCTTTTTTTTAGGAGACAAAAGAAAAACAGGTTCGGGACAAGAGACGAAAAACCCTTGTCATAATTGAGAAAGTAAGTTTTAGAGTTTGTTGCTGTAGTTAATTTCAAATAAGGAACTGTCAGATATGTATGTGTATGCAAAAAGTGGAAAAGTAAGCAGTTGGTGTTCTGTGATTTTAATTAATTAGCATGTTCTTCTTACATGCCTATTGTGTACCAGAGCACACTAGAAAAGAATGTGCTGTGCCTCACCTATGGCCTCGTGGAAAGAACACTGCAGTTACAGTAAGAAGTCCTGGGTCTTTGTCCAAGCTTATTCAGTTAACCGCTAAGTGTTCGGGAACAGGCCACCTTTCTAAGAAAATGAGAATAAAATTACATTGTTCCACCTGTGAATTCATTGAGTTAATTAAGTCAGTTCACAGGTATTTATTGGATATCCCCTGGGTGCTGGGTGCTAAGAAGAATGTGGTACTCTATAGGCGGTTCGCTGGTAAAGCGTAAATACCGTGTAGCAAGGCCATGGGCATAGCGAGGAAGAGCACCGAGCGTGGAACCAGGCTGCAAATCACGTCTTCTCCATTTCTAGCTGAGTCTGTGACTTGTTGTCCTTTCTGTGCTGTCCTCATTTTTTTCCTCTGCAATGGTGAAAATGATAATAGTCTCTTTCTGACTGGGTTGTGGAGAGCGTCTGGTGAATGAGTGAGTGCTTAGAACAGTGCCTGGCACCCAGGAGTGAACTTACTGTGTGTTTGTAAGTATAAAGCATCACTTGAAGCAGTGATAGAGATCATTTATGTCACAATGCTAGTCTTGCTGCCGGAAAGTTTGCGAAGAGTGTAATCATTCACTGTCCTCACCTCCTGGGTTGGAGGTCAAGAGGGACAACAAACAGGAAGGAATTCTTTAAGTTCTTTCACTATGTTTTTCTGGATTCGAAAGAGCACTTTTTCCTCTCAGTCTTACTGCAATTCATTTTCACTCTCCTGTCTTTACTGATGGTCTTAAACTATGAAATTGTTTATCAAATACCCTGATCCTGACCCAGCGTGCTGTGGCCTGCTTTGTGTCTCACTTAGACCTATAGTTTACTCCTGGATGTGGAGGATTATGAAAGGCGGTATCTCCTAAGTCTAGAAGAAGAGCGACCTGCCCTGGCGGATGAAAGAAAGCACAAAATTTGTAGCATGTATGACAACTTAAGGGGGAAATTGCCTGGACAAGAGAGGTAAGAATTGTACACTTGGAGGGACACGTGAGACCAGCTGGACTCCTTACTTGGCTGACCTGGGCTTTCTGCATTCCTGTCTTTTGGATATCTTCCTTACCATCCCGGGAAACTCAGAGTCTATCCTTCCGGCCTAACTCAAATGCTCCGTCATAGAAAGCATTTCATAATCCTTCCCAGCCAGGAAAAAAATCTCTGTATTCCAGAGTCATGTATTGGACACCTACCAATTCACTATCTGCTAGGGACTGTGCTGGGCACTGGAGACCCAGTGGGGAACATGATCTGGTTTCTGTGTTCGAGCCTACAGATTGTACTTGCTTTATGCCTTATTCTAACCTGTTCAACTTTGTAATCTTCATTAATTGTTTCTACTGAGATGGAAAGTACAGACATTTATATTTTCCTGGGATTTCCATAGACTACTCATATGCCGTGGAAGCTAATCAGTCTTCAGTGGGGACTCAGCTCCTTAATGTATCTTTTTGTATCTGTCATCTCTCCCACCCAGGATCTTCCTAACAGTAAATGTTCTGTAAACCCCGTGTGTTTATTTGATGAATGCAAGAGGACTCTGTCCTGAAAACTCCCTCCTTTGCATATTCAAGAGAACTGATAATTCTTCTAAGCCAGGACACACACAAACTAGAGCATAAGAATAAACACCTTCTTTTCAACACACCTTTTCTGGAGTCAGGTTGACAGGCAGCTGGTTAAATAAATGTGGGCTTGTCCATGGTTGGGAGTGTTATGGGACCGTCAAATTGACGTAGTTGAAATTTATTTATTGAGATGGAAAATTGTCACAAGAAGTTGTCAGGTGAAGAAAGTCAAGTAACAAATCCGTATGAATTCTCTGGACTTTTTTTTTTTTTTTTTAAATGAAAAAAATATACAGCACAAAGGTTCTTAATAATGGTAACAGTAGGGGTGCCTGGGTGGCTCAGTTGGTTAAGCGTCTGGGATAGAGTCCCACATGGGACTCCCTGCTCAGCAGGGAGTCTGCTTCTCCCTCTCCCTCTGCCACTCCCCCTGCTTGTGCTCTCTTGTGCTCTCTTGCTCTCTCTTTCTGTCAGATTTTTTAAAAAATGATAAAATATAAAGTTAATTCTGAAATGATTGTTTATCCTTTTTGCTTGTGTGTGTTTTCAGATTTTTCTGTATCATCCACGTTAATTTGTCTAGTTACGTAAAACTTAAAGGAAATGAATGCCTATAGTTTGAACAAGTCTATTTAACGTGCGTTTGTGAAAGGATGATTTTCTACGTTTGTGAAACTTGAAAACTGACTTTGTTATTATTTGGTTGCGAGTTGGAGAAGTATTTTGCACTGTTTTGTAGCACGGGTCATTGTAGGGTGAAAATGACCACAGCATGTTCGCTCAGTAACATGTAAGAGGAGAAAAAGGATGTGTTAAATTGTTCTTGCTGACCTAAGGGAGCATTTCCTTCCCCTGCAGGCCGAGCGATGACCACTTTGTACAGATCATGTGTATCCGAAAAGGGAAGAGAATGGTCGCCCGTATTCTTCCTTTCCTCTCCACAGAGCAAGCAGCTGACATTCTCATGACAACAGCTAGGAATCTCCCTTTCCTTATCAAGAAGGATGCACAAGATGAGGTGATTCCCCATGTGGGACTTCTTTCCTTTAGGTCTTCATAGTTGATAAGGTTTCTAGAATCCAGATTTTATTTTCTCCCCTCTTCCTATTTCTGTTGCTTTGTCTAACCTTCAGCAGTAGGATTTGATTATTTAAAGCAAAACTCTACTCCAGGACTATACTTTTAATCCCATTTTTGCTCCAACAGACCAAGTTCCTAAACTGAGGAAAGCAGTAATCCCATCGTATTTGACATAGTCGTGAAGCTGTGTTGTGTACCAGAATTTCTTGGGAAGCAGATAATTCAGCCCTACTCCAGACATGCTGACTCAGAATTTACAGAGGAAAGGTCAGGGCTTCTGTACCTCTAACAGAATCCCCGGCTGAGTCTGATGCTCAGGAAAATTCACAAATGTATGGTCTTGGTTACTTTGCTGGATATAAAGTATCTCCCATTGGGCTGTTGTCAGGAGCTTAACATTCAGCTACAGACTTAGTTGAATGGTCTTGCGCAGGAATCGAGCCAGCGCTAGGAAGTAACATTTATCATGATCTAAACTAGGCTGGACTTTGAAACATGATTTTCAGGTTTATAAGTAAAGTCTTGGTAAGAATTGCTCTCTACGTATCCTTGTCCTAACACTTGAAAGATTAGCCCTGTTTTGAATCGTTTTAGAGGTTCAGAGCAAGAAATTGATAAGGGTAGCACTACGGGCAGTTATTCCTAAGTGTGAGGTTCCGAATGTTGGAACTTAACGAGAGCGAGCCTCTTACAGTCGATGACGCTTGATCAATAACCAGCTGGTGTTGGTCCGCAGAAAACATGATGCCAGGATACCTTGTATGTGGCGTGGCGTGAAAGAGTTGAAAATTACTCTCCCTCTGAAATGAGTTGAAAAAGTCCTTGAAACTGTAGCACCCGCGGAAGAAATGAATGCAAAGTTGGGGCCTCATGCTCAGGAAAATGAAGTGGGATGAGACAGATACGGTTTTTAAAGATTTTAAGAAGGAAAAAGTGGGTTGGAGGAAAGTTTAAAGATTTGAGGTTTATCCTAGAAAATGGAAGCCAGATGAAAAGCAGTAGCTCCCTTACAGCTTATATATTGTTGCAGGCCATGTGGTGGACACTGCCAGTCCCAGAGGAACTCATCAGTGGAAACAAGTTCGGGAGAGCTTTATTCATTAAGTATCTACTGAACACATCTATGTAGCAGGCACTATCTTAGGTCCTAGAAATACAGTGCGTAAGCTAGGAGTTAGGAATTCAAAGATGCTTGTCTTAGTGAAGGTGCCTGCTAGTGAGGAAAACTAGTTTTTACCTGTGTGTGTTAAAGAGTAATAGACCACGTCTCTTGAGTACCATTTCTCGAAGCAATAACTAGTTGCAGGTCTGAGGCATAAAATAGACAAGGTAATCCTGGACTATCCTGTGCCAGAAATTAAGGAAGCTAAATGATTCCTGGGGTCCCACGTGAAAGCTGCACAGACAAAGCTGGAGGGGCTCCTATTGGCCAAGAATGGGATAATTTGCATCACAAAGAAAAATTACAGCAGTGGATAGAAATATATCAAATATTTTTATATTAATGAGTTCACAATAATACCAGAAAATGTATTAATCGCCTTCAGAGGTTGCTAGGCCATCAACTCATTATTCTGAAAATGGGTAAATAAGGTAAAGACTCAAACATTTATCCTGCCTTTTCATTACAGCCAAATATCATGGTAACCAGAAAGTTGATAAAGTTTTTCCCAGAAGAGTTTCAGCTGATAAATGCAAAAGAAATGATAAAATTAGAAAATCTCCAGTTTACAATCCCTAACAGAAAAGCAGTCAGTCAGTCTGGACGGCAGTCCCTAAGGCATGGGGTGAAAGGTAGATGGGGAACCTTATGGTGGTTGGGGCAGCAAACAAGTGACCGCTGTCTAAGAGGGGACAACCATGCACTGTGCTGCGTGACATGATGCAGGAGAAAGCACACAGCTCTGTCCGTGAAGTTGTCTTCCCCATGCCTTCCCGTGATGAACTTAAATCTTATGAAACTTTCTAACCCTCAGTTTTTTTTGGAAAGACAGAGGACAGTAGAACCTGCTAAGTGACACCACAGAGGTGCAGTTCGCCAAATCCAAACCGTGGGACGTCGTCAGCAACTAAATAGCACGAGAAAAGGAGATGGGCAGTGGGCAAAGGACCGATTCACAGATTTTAAAAGCCTTACAAGCCAGATGCAATGTGTGGGTCCTGTGGGAATCATGAGTAGAGTAAATCAACTGCTAAAAGATGTTTTTGAGACAACTGGAGAACTTTGATTTTGGAGGAGATATTAGGTGATATTAAGGAGTGGCTTTTAGAGGAGATTATGCTAAGTGAAATAAGTCAAGCAGAGAAAGACAATTACACAGTTTCAGTCATTTATGGAACATAAGAAATGGCGGGAAGATCGGTAGGGGAAGGAAGGGAAGAATGAAGAGGGGGGTGAACAGAAGGGGGAATGACCACGAGAGACTATGGACTCTGGGAAACAAACTGAGGACTTCAGAGGGGAGAGGGGTGGGGGATTGGGACAAGCTGGTGATGGGTATTAAGGAGGGCACATATTGCATGGAGCACTGGGTGTTACATGCAAATAATGAATCATGGATTACTACATCAAACTAAGGATGTACTGTACGGTGACTAACATAAGGTAATAAAAAATTAAAAAAAAAAGTGGCTTTTAATTTTGTTAGGTGCAATAATACTGTGAGAGATTTTATTAGAGATACAAACAGTATTTGTGGATGAAAGGATAGGATATATAGGAGGGACATAGATTTAGTGAGATTGGTAGAATGTTGATGATTTAATTGTTGAAGCTGGGTGATGGGTATACAGACTTCATTATACTCTTTATACTTTTATGTGTGATTTAAACTGCTTTTGTTGTTAAAGCTGTGTTTATTTAGAGTGGTAGATCACTAAAAGTCTACTCTCCATCCTTGAATGCCATCTGAAGTAAAACCAGCCATCACTTTTTATGCCATGGGCACTGAGTGCTGGAAGCACCCTTGATTTCCTTTCCTGTGTTAGAACCTAGTTATATTGGTAGCACTGTATTTTAACCTTCCAGTCTGGGCCTCATGGCTTAAAAGGACTGAATGACTTGCAGGCCAGAATTCACAGCCTTGGATTCCAGTTCTTACCACGAGCTATGGAGCTCTGAACACTGAGCTTCTGCTCGCTGCTTGTCTAATCATCTGTAAAATCTACCATTTCTCCACTTCCTCATTCAGCTTGTATGAAGATCAGACAAGATCCAGTTATGTCTAAAAATACTTCTGTGTAGTTCCACAGCGCTCAGGATTTACCTCAGAGTCCTTCTCACGGTATATTGCAATCGCCAGTTTACGCATGACTCCTGACTCAACTTCAGCTCCCCGCAGGTCTGTCCTGTTCACCAAGTCATTGTAGCCCACAGCGCCCGACACACTGTAGGCCCTGAAATATTTGTGGGGTGAATTCAAGTACTGATGTTTTATTTGCTGTTCGAGAAGTGATTTTACACCCTTGGTTCACACAAGTCATGCTTCCGCTGCAGATTGAGTTTTAAAAGTCCTCAGCAGACACCTCAGAAGCCATTGTTGAGACTCTGATAGGGCCTGCCAGACTTGTCAGCCCTTTTGTGTTCAGTCTTGCCTGAGGCCGTTTGAGCATGCAGCTGAGCCCACGACGCAGGCCGACTGACGTCACAGTTGCCAGGATGTCATGTTTTCTTTATTTCTTTGTAGGTGCTGCCATGCTTACTGAGTCCCTTCTCTCTGCTCCTCTATCACCTTCCGTCAGTGACCGTCACCAGCCTTCTGCAACAGCTCATGAACCTACCTCAGAGCGCAGCTGCACCAGCGCCCCCCAACCCTCACCTCGCCGCTGTGCTCCAGAACAAGGTGCTCACGCCCTCGCAGGTCCCTGAGCTTGGCCAGCCTTCTAGATCTGAGTTACAGATACAGAGATTGGCTGCTGTGGCAACTTGTGAGAAAGGCTTCTCTCAGGGGCGCCTGGGTGGCTCGGGGGTTACGCGTCTGACTCTTGGTTTTGGCTCAGGTCGTGATCTCAGGGTCACGAGATCGAGCTCCACCTCAGGCTCTGCTCTCAGTGCGGAGTCTGCTTGTTTCTCCCCCCCCTTCCTCCCCGTGCGTGCGTGCGCCCACTCGAGGCCTCTCTTTCTCTCTCTCTAAAATAAATCAATCTTTTTTTAAAAAGACCTCTTCCAGCCAGGAAGTACGTTAAGCTCCTAGTGTCAGAGGCTAGAAATAAGTGGTTTCGACAAAATGGGAGTTGCTGTATCTCACATGGAATCGCTCTGGCATAGTGTTCGCATGTCGTCAGGGATAATAGGCTCCTTCGGTTTGCCTTCTCTGCAGCCTTGGGGGTGGCTGCCCCACTCCTGACCTCTCAGGCTCCACTCTGCATCAGGAGTGGAGGGGCCAAGAGCTGCGGATTTGTTGTCTGCCTTGTTGGGTCCTTTTCCAGAAGTTGTAACCAACAACTTCTACTTAATCTCAGTGGCTCGGTTTTCCTCACATGCCACGGTAACTGCAGAGAAGGCTGGAAAACATCTTTTAGTTCACACCATTGTAACCTCAGATGAAGTCTGAGTTCTGACAGGAGGAAGAAAATGTCATCCGCACCCTCGCTCGTAAGACTAAATAGGAGAACATCCCATTCCATGTTCCATCTACATCGGGTTGACGATCCAGAGACTCGGGACGCGTAACGTAGAAGAGAGAACGTGAGCTTTCAGAGCAGCTTTCCATTCCTTGCCTGCCAGTCTCTAGGTTTGTGATGCTGAGCACGTTGTTTCCCTTTGCTGAGCTAGTCTCCTGACCTGTAAGGGGAGGTGACAGTGGGCGATTTCAGAGCTGTCCTGTTATTCAGATGAGCCCACCGCTGTGAGAGTTCAGGTAATGCCCTTCCTCAGTGGGGACGTGTGTGAGCACAGTGAGAAAGGGAGCGTCAAGGCCTCTTTCCCCTGGCTCCAGAAAACCTGCCAAAGCAGGACTCGGGCGGTCGAGAGGTGACAGAGATGGGGGTTCTGGAGCGACAGGCTCTGGGCCCTCCATGTCACTTGCTCTCTGAGTTTAATGTTGATAAAGGCAAGAGAAAATCACGAGGTCAGATGAGAGAGTGTATGTGTAGCCCAGTGCTGTTTTTCTGACAGTGACACGAGGGTTCAGAATTCAGAAACATGGATTCCCTTCAGATCCACTGTCGCTGTGATTCATATATTTAATCTTGGGCCACTTGTCCCTATTTTATTCTAGTCACGTTTAGCCAATGTGTTTCCTGCTGGTACAGCCCACTAAATGAAACAAATCTTTCAGCTCGAAAGCAGGTTGCTTAAATTTTAATAGTCCTAGATACGTATGTGAGTATATCTGTGTACCCCTTCTCTGCTTCGAACATCTTGTCTAAACCTTCATATGTCCACTAGGGGCATATGCTTTGTTAAGGAAACTTTTTCAGGAGAGTCAAAGAAGTCTCTTCATATCCTGATCATTTCAGTGACCTTTCTTTGTACATTTTCCCACCGGTCTTCACATCTTTTTTCTTGATTCAAAATATCGATCTGTTTAATGTTTTCTCTTACTTTTTCTGTGAACTTTAATTTTCTGTATCAAAGTTTGTCTTTGACTTTCTTTTTTAATCCATTTCTGCTTTAGTAAATACAAGAAAAACTAAATCCCCATTATCTGTGGCAGGGGAAAATTATCTTTTCATCTCCCTTTGGGGTGGGGGAGCAGAGAGGATGCTTGGCCCCGGGACACCCCCTTTGCGTTGGTGATGCTGTCGCCGCTCTGAAGTAAAGCCGGGAGAAAGACACAGCCTCCCAGCTCCCGGCTGTCCGAGCACCGCAGCTGGGCCGTTGTCATCTAGCCTGCTCCCCGTCTAGTGCCGGGGTCCCCTCGGCGCTGGAGGATGGAGTGGAGAGCTGAGTGGGATTGCCTCTGTCTCCTCTTGTAGTTTGGCCTGTCACTGCTCCTTGTCGTCCTGAGCCGTGGGGAAGACCTACAGAGTTCAGACCCTGCTACGGAACCAACACAGAACAACCAGTGGTCAGTCCGGGCTGCGCGGCTTCTTTCTTGTTCTTTTAGGTCACCGTTTATTCTTTTGCTCTTACTGTTCTTATCTGTTGTGTTAACGGTTTTTCTTTTAGGACGGAGGTGATGTTCATGGCAACCCGAGAACTTCTCCGGATCCCCCAAGCAGCCCTGGCCAAGCCAATCTCTATACCCACAAACCTGGTGTCCCTCTTTTCTCGCTATGTTGACCGACAAAAACTGAACTTGCTGGAGACAAAGCTGCAGTAAGTCTGAAACAGGAGAGTTCCGCATCTTACTAACGTTGGCACTTTAGAAGTTACGATGAGGGGATCAGGGGCATAAAACTGAGTTTAGTGAAAGACATTAAAGACTCGTATCAAATACATGAGTGTCTACTAGACACAAGATGCCGAGTGGGGTACAGAAGCACCCTCAGTTCAGTGAGGAAGGGTAGAGAGACGGTGGGTGCTTTGTTAAGGAATTCTAACAAGGGCGTAACGTTCGTGCAGAAGATTGCCTTCTGTTTTAACTCATTTACACAAGTTTCCTTTCTCTCTCTCTTTACACCCGTAGGCTAGTTCAGGGGATCCGATAGGAGATCTCCACAAGTGTCCTGTACCTCCTTTGGCTGCCGCCTGCACTGCCGCCGTCACAATGGAGTATGTTTAATGAGGGAGGGAAGGTAGCTTATTCCCCAAAGCGTCTTGTGGGACCGATTCCTGTCACGGGGGTCGGCTCTAAATGCCAGGTATTTCCCCACTGCTCTGTGAAATTTGGCTGGGTGATAACTTCTGCTGGTTTCTTCTTACCTTCTGTGTTAAATTCTGCATGTCCTGCTTTTCCTCAGTTCTTCTCCATTTTGCATTTTCTTTGCCCTAGAGACACAAATATAATCTCTCCCCTTACCCACCACCACGACTCCAGTTCAGAGTAGCTTGTAGCCTGCCAAAGGATTCCTTCCCTCATCCCACTAAAGTCTTCTTTCATTGCCCCATATTAATATGACTATAGGAAAACCAATTAAGTAGAAACCAATATATATATAGATATATATGCACACACCCCCTCTGCATACGTTCATGTGGTCTCCAGAGGATCCTTAAAGAACGAGTTTTAGATTGAAAACTACGTAGTTGACATGTCCCTCCTCTAAAAACAAACCAGCTGATGTATTTTTAATCTGTTTCTAGTCCATCTTGTAATTAATTTGATTTGGTTTAATATAAATACAGGGTATGCAGCACGTTAATAAAATCAGAACTCTTAATTGGCTGACACCCAGCTCTAGGCTGAGAAGTCCTGTTTCTCCTCCCCACCGTATTTCCTTTGTATCTGTCCACCTCGGTGGAACAGCACACGGTTAAGCCCTTTTCCTGCTACAGTTACAGTGTACCTGAGCCTGTCCCCGCAAGGGCGTGCAAGGTTGCCCCAGATGAACCGGACTTGGAGCCTGCTTCCACAGCGTAGCGTTTGCACACTCGCTCTGTCTTCCTAGACAACTTCAATAAAGCCATGCTTTTACTTCCCTCTTCCCCATTTTTATTTGGTGTCATGGGTAGCAGCCCCCAGAGGTAACCACGGAAGCTCAGTTCTGCTTACTCTGCAGGCACCTGCACACCACGGGCTGAAGTGCTGTCCTTCCCCTTCGTCTCCAGGTCCCACTCCCAGGCAGCCAGGGGCCTGGCTCTCGATCCCGGCAGGGACAGCCTACTGTGGTCCTTTCCACCCGTCCCCCTCCCGTGCGGCAGCCAAGCAGGATGAGGGTTTTGATCTCTAGAGATTACAGCCCTCCAGAAAATTAAATCAGCGTCAATCTCACATGACTGTCGTGATACACTTTTTGCTCTTCTCACCCTTTCGAATGTTAGTGAGGGGACAGGTTATGATACTTAAGGAGAATCAACATTTTGCACAGACATATCTTGTACAACAGTCAAGTCCTCCATTATAACCGGCTGTCCTTGCTCTCCATCTCTGTCTCCCCCCATTCTGGAGCCCCGGCCCCGCCAGCTGTTCCCGGTGACATGACCTAGCTTCCCTCTGCCCTTCCCTACTGACTGTTTCCACCATGCGCCTTTCCTCCCTTCTCCTCACAACTGATCAAGTGAATACTTGACTATTATTTCTTCCTTTCTGTGCTTTATCTTTTTTTGTTTGGTTCTAATTAATAAAAATTAAAGTTTCTAAATTTACATTTTTATAGGGTATTGTAAATAAAAACAAATTGTATACTTGAAAAATTGCGTGCCTGCATTTCTACTTCTTGTTGTTTGTCTGAACATGATCGCAAATGTGTTTCTATGCTGTTTTGATGGACTGGCGAACGCCTTGGTGTTGGGGATCGGTGAGAATTTTACTTTTGTCCTGTTGTAAGGGAGACAGATTAAAGACCATATGTTCACATGGTAATTTTCCTTGAAAACCCTAGGTGCTTTCGGTGCTCCCCCAGCCCCCCTTCAACTACAAGACAAGATTGTAGATGGTGGTGGACGCACTGTGGAGTTCGTCTGCATCCAGCCCCCCTCCAGGCACGTGGGACCTTAAGAGGCTTCATAGAGCCTGGTTTGGCCTAAGCCGCCGGTGTGGCCAGCTCCGCCTCACGTCGCACAGTCCATCTCACAGGAGATGGGGAAGTGTTGATAATTCCTTGTGGGAAATTTGTGTTATTTCAGACATGGGTGTTATTTTTACCTTAACACGCTCCAGACAAGAGGCTGAGCTCTCTCCCCTCACTGCGCCATTGTGGTGTGTGCTCTTGACTCTTCCTCACTGGATCTTCTCATGAGACTTTCAGGATCAAGCGGTTTCTGGCCGAAAAACAGAAACGGAATCGTCCCATTTGTCAGTGGATTCCAATGGAAACTAGTACTAAAAGCTCCTTTCCAGGGGCACCTGGGTGGAGCGGTTGGTTGGGCGTCCCAACTTCTGGTTTCGGTTCAGGTCATGATCTCCTGGTTGTGAGTTTGAGCCCCACGTCAGAGCCTGCTTCACATTCTCTCTCTCCCTCTACCCCTCCCCCTGCTCACTCTCTCTCATTTTTTTTTTAAAATTCAGCGACTATAATCCTCTAAGAAAAAGAAGACCCTATTAAGTAGTAGGTAACAGACTTGTGAATAATAATTTTTATAAAGGAAAGTGCAATTGAGTAATATTAAAAATTTCACCCTCAATAGAGAGGGTGATAGAAAAATAGAGAATATTTATAGATAAATAGAGAAATAAGATACCTTTTCAACTTACCAAATTAACAAAATCTTTAAAAATAATGCTAGCGAAAATTTGAGACTGCCACTCATACTGGTAGGAGAAATTACATTTACAAGTGCTTTGGCAATGTGAAGACCTTCAGACCTTCACAGCCTCTGACTGATGGGGTTTTAGAAATTTAAGTGAAAATCCCAAAGGCATGATACATATATAATGAAAAAAGTACATCGGGAGGGGAGGGTATGTTCCTGATGGTTCCTGATATCTGTCTCCAGGTGGTGGGAATACGGAAAACTAATTTTTGCTTTTCAGTGTTTCCCAAATTTTCCATAGAGAAAACGCATTGCTTATATTCTTGGGAGAAATATTTTTAAGGAAAAATTGCTTTTGAAGGGTTCAGTTAACGTGGGAAAATACCAAGAATACAATGTTAAGTGTAGGCTAGGTTCTGTGTAAGTATGTATGTGACTTAATCTGTATGGAGGGGGAAAAAATGGGGAAAAGGTGACAAAGTTGCAGTGGTGGCCTTTAAGGGGAAGGTTGCAAGGGATCGGGGGGGGGGTGTTCCTTTTCCCATATTTTCCAATGTCTTCAGTGACCCTGTATTGCTGTTAAAACCAAAAGGGTGATTCCTCTCTAAGAACTAAAAATAGGAGTAGCCTTCTATTTCTAGTGAGAAAATAAAGACAAAAGCGTCTGATCTAGTTGTGCTTGACTTCAGAGCCAAAGCCTTTGACTTTGCAGCAGGTGAGCGTGCTAGGGGTCGGAGAAAGTCACGTGAGAGCAAGACAGTTACCCCGAGAACCGTGGTCCGGTGTCCGTAACCCCGTCACTGAGACGGCATACCGATGGAGAGGTCAAAGAACGGCTTTGGTAAGTCCAAGCTGTAGCAAATAGTAAGCTTCCTATTTACTCTAAGTTGCATTTTCCAAACTGACCTGAATTAGGAAGGATCCCAGCTCCCTCTCCAGAAAGATTAAGTGTCAGCCAGCGGGCTTGACCGAAGTTGGCCTGTCCCTCATTAGGAAGGCCAAGACCTGACTTTCTGAATTTGATGCAGAGACCTGGATGCCATCTACCATCTGCTTGTGGAGGGCAGGGAAGTCCACTGTGTGAGAAGTGAAAGCGGGGAGCTGGAGGCGACTTCTGCTTCTCCTCTTTGCCCAGCCATGTCTTAAGTATATTAATGTCGTGACCTTTGAGAAACTACTGTGAGGGTGTTTAGGAAGCAAGTCTTCAGTCTGAGGAATCAGCATCTTAAAATCACCTGATAACATTGTTTTGACCTTTTTCCTACTTCCTGCAGAAGCACAGCTGGGAATCGTTTGCAGGTCTGGTAACAGCCTCTGCTTTTTGTTTTGCGAATGTTGCACAGAAGGCTGTTCCAAGGCGCTTGCCTTTATTATTCTGTGACTGTGGCTCTGCAAGCTCCCACCTTAGCCAAGTTCTTTCTCCGAGGCAGTATGACCTCACTCAGACCTGAGGGCTGGGAAACTTCTAGAAGGGAGCTAGGTAATCAGTGATGTGTACTTGGCCGGTTGCGAATACACTGTCTTAAATTACTTAGATGTTAAGTCAATCTAAGGAAGCAGAAACCCACATATAACACATAGGGGAAGTGTCAGATTTCGCTCCCCCCTCCCCAAAACGTATATCGTCCTTCAAGTGATTTCTCTATGCATATACATACGTGTTAGCATTCTAGATATTGTTACCTTTTTTCCCATAATACATCATGGACATCTTTCCATGTGACTCTGTAAGAGCTCCCCTGTTTTGTTTTTCTAAGATTTTACTTTTTTAAGTAATCTTTACACCCAACATGGGGCTCGAACTCACAACTCTGAGATCAAGAGTCCCATGCTCCATCAACTGAGCCCGCCAGGTGCCCTGAGCCACCCTATCTCTTTAAGGATTGTGTAGTGTTCCACTGCGTGCCATTGTGCCATAATTTATTTAACTGCTCCCTTATTAATAGGATTGGATATATTGTTTAAAGATTTTATTTATTTATTTGAGAGAGAGTGAGCACAAGCCAGGGGGACAGGCAAAGGGAGAGGGAGAAGCAGGCTCTCCACTGAGCAGGGAGCCAGATGCGGGACTTGATCTCAGGACCCTGGGATCATGACCTGAGGCAAAGGCAGACGCTTAACCAACTGAGTCACCCAGGCGTCCTCCCCCTTTTTTTAAAGATTTTATTTATTGGCCGGGGGGGGGGTATTCGATCTTCAGATACTTTTCGTCATTGTCCGTCCAACAGCGCACAAAGGTAAACCCACAAGATCACCGTACGGCTCTTTTGTACAAAGAACGCTCACACTCATCTCGTCAGTCCCCTACAACCTTCTGGAGTAGGATGGGCCACTCTAAGGCGACAGTGCCAGAACTGTGCACGTGGCTCAGAGGACCGTGCCGCGCAAGGGCCGACACTGGGACCTAAACCTTCCGTTTTCAGCTGCACGTCTAGTGTTGTGGCCACTAGGAGGCTCCTGTGCGTGGTCCGTGCTTTACACAGGAGCAGTTGCAAAGCTATGGGTGTTTAAGGACACATCTGCAAAGGCTTCCGATGGGATGTTAACGCCTTCCTTCTCAGTAGGCTCATCAAACAGTTGCCTCTCAGTAACGTCAAAAAAGGGGGCAATCGAGGTCGTCACGGTCGGGGCCAACTGCACTGTATAAGGATCAGAGTTACAGCGGCTGGCGTCTGTATGGTCCTGCAGTGTGATAAGTCGGCCTGCCTGTGCGATGCCCGTGCCGAACTACGTCGTCACTGGCTTTATCACGATAACCCCGAGGTCAAGAAGGATTCGGTAATACACGTCAGGCCAGCACTTGCGATGCTGCAGGCACAGTGGTGACAAAGACAAACGGAGGGCCCGAGGTCTCAGGAGGACACTTACAGGTAGTGACGGGTGCTCAGACAACGAAGGGTAAGGGAGTCCAGTGATGGGAGGGCGGGTACTTGAGGGGTCAGGAGAGGCTTTGATGAGCAGGATTTTTCAGTCGTTTCATATTAGAGTTAAGTGTTACTGGGGGAAAAAGCAGTTTTGAATAATCTTTTAAAAATTTATTATAAATTTGAGGGATGGCAAAAATGGTATCTTTCCTGGGAGTAACAGCAGCAGGGACAGGCTGGTGATACTTTTTAAAAATAGCAGAAACTGGGGGCGCCTGGGTGGCACAGCGGTTAAGCGCCTGCCTTCGGCTCAGGGCGTGATCCCGGCGTTCCGGGATCGAGTCCCACATCAGGCTCCTCCGCTATGAGCCTGCTTCTTCCTCTCCCACTCCCCCTGCTTGTGTTCCCTCTCTCGCTGGCTGTCTCTCTCTCTGTCAAATAAATAAATAAAATCTTTTAAAAAAAAAAATAGCAGAAACTATGTTTATTTTCTGTTATCAAAATGGAACCAGATGCCATGTCGTTGTGTTGATGACATCTGCTGTAACTGTTCAAATTGTTTATGTTATTAAGAAAAGAAGATACTTTATGGCACCTGAGGTACAAAGGACAGCCTGCCTAAGCTGTGGGCCTATTCAGGGTTTTGCCCTTACAAGTGACCTACTTGTTTAAGTCTGTTTCCCCACCTGTAAAAGGGGGAGTAAAACAACTGGGATTGTGACAAAGAATAAATGCAATTATATTTGTGAGTGTGCTTAACACAGTAAAAGCTGATTCACTTTAATAAAGCTTCACTTTATGAACACACTCCTGCATCATATAAAGTCCCAGTGCTTCTAGGCTTCTCAGTGGCATGCCTAATCTAATTCTCCCAAGGAAAGTCTTCTATCCCACTTGGGTTAGCTCTGCTGTGCTTCAAAGATAGTCTTGCATAATTAATAATTCCAGTTAGCATTTACCAATCATTTACTATATGACAGGCAGATTTCATTCATGCATTTTCATTTCATCCTTCCCCCGAAACCTTGAGAAACAGGTGCAATTCATATGGTCATAAGAAAACTGGTGAAAGGTTAAGTATCACCCAAGATCCCATTCGCTTCGCACAAGCAGAATAGGGACCCAGTGATCAGGGTCCTGAGGCAGAATAACTCATCACTACGCTATAAAGCCTCAGTGAGCCCGTGCTGCCTCCTGCTAGGGTGTTAGAGATTCTCCCAGGCAGTAGGCAGGTCCTGTGGGGTTGCCTACAAAATAGATACAGAATGTGGTCTTGCTAGGAGCCACCATTCCCCCTGGTAACCCCAGAGCAGAGGGTTGAACGACGTCCCTGGAGGTTCTGTCGAAGAGCCTGTTCTGATATCCCGGCAGTTCCCACTTCACTTTTGTGTCTGTCTCGTTTTGGTGAATTTCATCAGCCTGCTGCACAAACCGGCCCTAAAGCGGAAGAACAATGGGCTCGGATGAAGTCCGTGCTCCAGGGAAAGTGAGACAGCAGGCGAGGGGCACCAGGCAGACCACTCCTTGGTAACCGCAGAGAGAACCATTCTTTTCCACGCTCAACGCAGCCCCCGACACCAGTGGGCTTTAAGAATTGTCTGGGCAAAGCGTGCACGACTGGCGCTCACCCCTGTGACTCTATGGCAATCAGAGCAACAGGCTTCCCACCAAGCGCAGTATCTGTCAGGTGTCCAGCCTGCCTTTCCTTTCCTGCAGGTTAAGGGGACCACGTAGGTAAGCCCGACCTACGGGGGGAAATGGTTTCGTGTTGCAGTGGGTGCTCTGGAAATGCCCCTGCAGGAGCAGGTACGCCAACCCAGCGGCTGACGATGTCAGGGGCTCCGGGCTCGCGGCGGAGCCTGTCTCCCTCCAGGAATCGCCCTCGCCCCGAGGAAATGGCTGGGCCTGGGCCGCCGTCTTGGACGCGGCCTGCAAGCAATGATGGACCAGCGCGGTGGTGCGAGGGCCCCGCCACCTTGTCTCAAGGGCGGAAGCCTGGTACGGGCAATCCCGCTCCAGCTCTCGGCACAGCCGGGTGCATCTCAGGTCCGCTTCTCCCTCTGGCCCGGTTTCCTGCGCCGACTCACGCTGAGCCTCTGGAACCTGTCCACTTGCCGCCACATTCACTCCCGGCTCCAGCATCGCTTCTAGAAAGCTGCAAGCGCTCCCCAACTGCTGGCTCTTCTCCCCTCCTGGGACTCCACAGTGACAAGGTCACTTTAATCCCTAATCGCTTCCATTATACTTGGACTAGAACCCAAAGCCCTCGGAGGCCTGGCAGGGGTCTTTGCATGCGCCCCCCCCCCCTTCAGACCTCCACCTCAGTTACTGCCTCTCCTCTCCTCCTCAGGCCTCACACGAGAGTGACTATCTCTGGGGCCAGTCGGTGGCTCAGACAGAGGAGCAGACGACTCTTGATCTCAGGGTCGTGAGTTTGAGACCCACGTTGTATGCAGAGATTACTTAAAGTCTTTAAAAAAATGACTACCTCTATTCATTCTTTCCTTCTCTCACCCCTCCCCAGTCCCCGCATCTTAGAGAGAGTTCATCCCTGTTTGAAACGGCTACACCTGTTCTTTGACAGCACCTTGGCTGCCGTCCATGTGACTGTATGCATGTGTAGGATTACATATTTTCTCTATGAAAACACTATATGTATATATTTCTGTGTCTTGTTTAACACCTGTGTGTTCCCAAGATTCTCTATGTCCCATGAGGGACTAGAGCCCTCCTACCTGTACGTTCACTACCCTGCCCCCAGCACTTGGCTCAAGCCTGGAGATGTTCTAGTAGAGGCTCAATAAATATCTGTTACGTGGGTGAATAGGCTAGGTTGTGTGCTAATGGTCACGAGGGAGTGGAAGACGACAGATACGGATCACGGGCTGGAGGAGCTCACCCTGAGTTGCTGTCCAGTGTCGGGCACACAAATGACTTGAGGCGAGGCAACAAATGCCACAGCCAATTCTGTGAGTCCTGAGGAGGGAGCATTACTTCTAGGCAGGGAATCAGAGGAGACGCTGTGCGGGGAGACTTTACACCGGGCGTTGAAAGAAGGGGAGGCATACATGAAGGCACCCACGTGACCCACGTGGGCAAGTGCAGGGCAAACGTGGAAACAGACGCGTGGACCAGTTTAATTGGAGCACGGAATACATCAAGACAGGAGAGTGAAAGACTGCCTGGGAAAGAAGTGACTCCGGATTGTCAAGGACCTGACTTGCCAGGCTGAGAAATCTGGGCTGTACTCTGGAGGCAGATGACGACTCAACCCAGCCTTTGAAAACATGAAGGAGAATTTTCTTTTCAGATATACAACAAAAGTAGAAAGAACAGTGCCATAAACACCCATATACTTCTCACCAACATCCAACTATGAACATTGGGCTCTGTTGCTATACATAGAGATACACAGATACACAGAATAGATACATAGATACAAATATGTGTGTGTGTGTGTGTGTGAATTTCAAAGTATGTATTACTTTTTCTTGGCCCGCTCTTT
Source organism: Ursus maritimus (assembly GCF_017311325.1). Lineage (NCBI taxonomy): Eukaryota > Metazoa > Chordata > Mammalia > Carnivora > Ursidae > Ursus > Ursus maritimus. The sequence continues at coordinate 35,810,942 of NW_024424786.1, read as the reverse complement.
CTTTTAATCTTTCTTTCCTTTCCTGAACCTTTTCAAAGGAAGTTACAGACATTATGACTCTTCACTCCCAATCATTTCTCCAAATATGAAAGGGGTTTTTCCTTCATAGCCATCACACCAATATCACACTGAACAGATGTAATAACTGCCTAATATCATCTAATACCAATCCATTTTCAAATTTCCCCAGTTATCCCCAAAATGTCTAAAAAGCTGTTTTGTTTTTCAGAATCAGCATCTAATCAATCACATGTGTAGGTGTGTCTTTTAAGTTTTTTTTAATTTAGGACCATCACCCCCTGGCCCTTTTTTATGACATCAATTTCCCTTCATCTTAAGGTCTTGTCTTCTAGAAAACCAGTTGTCTTATAGAATGCCTCACATTCTTGATTTATCTGATGGTCTTCCTTGGGGGTGTTGTTTAACCGGTTCCTCCAGCTCCTATAAACCAGAGGTTAGATTGGAAGGCTTGATTGCGTTCAGGATTCAGCATTTATGGCAAGAAAGCTTCATTAGGCAATGCTGTATACTTCATGCTGCAGCACACCAGGGACCTCACAAAAATACTGATTGTCCCAGGGTGAATGATGCTAAATTGGATAGCTGGGTTAAGGAGGGGACAGCCAGATTTCGCTCCTGTAAAAGTATCTAATTCTCCTTTGTGATTGACAAGTAATCTGAGGGATGTGCTTGGAAACCCAAGTGACATTTTTGTAGCCGTTTAGTTTTAGCAAACATGTTCAAGTGCATTTAATCACAACAGCATCCCGGTAAGGTTTTATTCCCATTTAACAGAAGTAAAAACTGAGGCTCAGAGTGCTTGAGTGACTTTCCCAAAGTCACAGAACCAGTAAGGAGCAAGGGCAGGACACAAGGATAAAGGGATTCACTTTAATTCAGTTTTTTTAAAAACCACAATTAGGGTGCCGAGGTGGCTCAGTTGGTTAAGCATCTGCCTTCGGCTCAGGTCATAATCCCAGGGTCCTGGGATCGAGCCCCACATCAGGCTCCCTGCTCAGTGGTGAGCCTGCTTCTCCTTCTCCCCCTACCCCTGGTTGTGCTCTCTCTCTGTCAAATAAATAAATGAAATCTCAAAAAAATAAAAAATAACCTACATTTAACTGCAGATTTTCAAAGTGTATCTTCTCCAGAATTCAAAAAATATTTCTCTTTCATATCAACATTTTCTGAAAAAGTGTATTCTTTACTTTCTCGATACCAGAGAGCACAATGCCAAGGAAAAGCAATTTGTTTTACTGGCGTCTTAACAGCTATTTCTGTTGCGGGTTTAAACTAGCAAAACGTAGCAGGTGCCAGATTCCCCAAAGCTCCGTTTGTAACAGTAGTTCACAACATCTCCTTGTTCAAGGAGCTACTGACTCGGTGACTTTCCCAAACGTGTAACCAAGGCAATGATGCTAAAGCCAACAAGGGCCCTTAGGTCTGGAGGAGACACCCACCTGTAGAAGGACACATAAAGGACACATAAAGACACATAAAGGCAGGGCCTCTCGAGCCGATTTTCTCCTCACAGCGGAGTCAGTAACTCGTGGGACAGAATGAAGGATGTTGCAGGTGGATTCGGGAAACCCGGGCCCTGAGGCCTCTGCCCAGCCCAACCCAGGGATGTCCCTGGAGGCTCTTGGTCTCGTCACAAGAAAGAATTCAAGGACAGACCAGACACAGCGGAGGAGCCGTGAAAGCAGGAAAGTTCATCACAGTGCAAGTCCGCTCTGCAGGCTGGGGCTTTGGGTTTCTACCTTTTACTGACCACGGTTAGCCACGGGGAGGAATGTTACTGGATGCAGAGATGTCGTGGAAGCAGGATTTCATATCTTTTCTTCCTTATTTGGTCAAGAGTTTCGGCCTTCTTGGTCACCCAGCTTGGGTGGATCTGGTTTCTTGAGGGTTTGGGAGTGCTGCCAGGACAGGCCTCTGATCTTCTTCTAACAGAACTGGCCACGACTTCCCCTTTTCTGGTCTCCAGGTATTCTAAGAACCTAGCTAGCTCCTACTCTAACGTGTCTCCCCTCGAGGACTCTGGGCCCGTTAAAATCTTTGAAGGGAAAATGGGTGATGGTGCGTCATGCTGGTCTGGGACGTCGACCCTGCCCGAGGGTTCCAGAAGTCCATGGTCTCTAAATTTTAGGACACCTGGATGGACAGTGGGGGGTAGAAGGCAGTCACGGGCTTGGTGAAGAGGGTGTTGATAGGTTTCATCTTCACAGGGGGTGGGTTGGAATCCCTGGTGCACCATCATTCGAAAACGAAATTGGGGGGAGTCTGGAAGAGACAAATTTGACAAGAAAATGAAACAAACGAGGTCCGGAAAGCAAAAGTAACAATATAGCCACTAGTGGTCCTAAAAAGGGCAAGAACCAGGTTATAGATGGAAAGGTCTTATGTACAGCATCCCAAATATTATTAGCAGTACCGGCCCCTTTGGCCATTTCATGTAGCCATTAGGCAGGGGCATAGAATTTGGGGAGGTTTTCTTCCACCCCCGTCCAGTGCTGTTGATGTAGGTGCAGCATGTACCGTTCATGACACCACATACTCCACCTTGTTCAGCCAATAAATAATCTAAAGCCGACCCGTTGTCTATAAGCACATTGGCCAAAGACAGATATGACTTGGGAGAGATCTGAGAAATGCGATACAGTGGGGAAAACTAGTTCGTCTAATGCTGCGGTCAGATTTCGCAGGGCCGTGTCATGTTATGCAAATCCCCACAGAAAGAATGCACTTCCAGCCAACAGAAGGCCTATCGCTCCTCCGGTCTGGTGTGGGGTGGGCAGAATTATACACATGGATTCTAGGGTGCAACTGCCCCAATGTTTGAGGTTATCAGTGCATTGAACTTCTAGGGCCAATATGGGCTGAGTAAAGATGGGCCCCTGTAGATTTCACAAGGATGTACACTGATAAGGAGATAAATGGGAGAGGCACATAAGGTTATGGGATAACTTGCTGTTCGTAGCTCCTGGAGCTCTTGGGTCCTCAGGGAAGAGCTATTGTGTGCATTCGGGGAATCAAGGCCCACCCCCCTATATCCTGGGGAACTAGAAAGTGGTTGTAAAGGGAGAAATGACACAGTAATGTTGACTGGTGTCCAGCTAGGCCATGATCCAAAACATGGATGTATTGGGGTTTTACTTGAAAGGGTAGAATTGGCACATAGCCCGTGAGTGGCATTGCAATCTGTGTCATTCATCATTTCTAACCGGGCATGCCGCGTTCCATGCCTGCAATACTGAATGGAGACATTGGAAAATCATCTGATGGTCCAAGGGTCGTCGGCAAAATGAAGTCCAAAGACTGCCCCCGGAGGTGATGTTATCTGTTAGCGGACCCATTTTTTAGGTCTGTTTTTAAGGGTTGAATTATTGGAGTTATCTGGAAGTGGATCTTAGGAATAAGCGGGGTGGTGGGAAGGGATAGGTCAACACAGATCCAATTAGGGCCAGTAAGAATCCCTTCTAGGGAAGGGAAACTTGGCCTGGTAGGGTTTTTGTTTTGTTTGTTTTTGTTTTTGTTTTTGTTTTTTGGATGGAGAGTTATATTAGGAAAATGAGAAGGATAAAAGAGAGGGTAAGAAAGGTCTTTCAGGGGATGTAAATGACAAATCCAGCAGCTGGAAAAGTTACTTCCCTGGGAGATTATGTTGGTACTCCTCCATGGATCTGCCCAGGTTAGAGCAGTAATGAGAATGAGAAAAAATAAGACTTTTAGGGCCATGTCTGAGGGTTAGACCCAATAGGAAAGATGTTTTTTGTTTTGTTTTGTTTGAAGGAGGGGGGTGGCTTCAGGAGAGAAAGAAAAACAATTCAGAGGTCCAAGCAGACAGAGGTTTGCAAGAAGGAGAAGCAGTATAAAGGATATCCAGAACTCCTAATGTTATAGCTTTCACACAACCATAAAGCTGAAACAAATGTATATATTAAATACAAGGGGGAAAAACTACAAAAGCAATAAAACTCAAATTAACAACATTTTGAAAAATCCAGGCAATAGCTAAAAGTACGAAGCAAATATTCATAGTAGGCTGTCAATCACTTACCTTTTGAAGACGTAGTGTAGATTTTCCACTCGCTCACAGGAATAGGATGGAATGTCTCAGTCTTCAACTGTGGGTAGTCTGGGGCCACTAGTCTTATTCTAGACAAATGAACCCAGCTAGTTATACCTTAGAGCTTAGCTGTTGCTGGGGTACTAAGAAGAACCTGGTAGGGAGACACCTGGATGGCTCAGTCGTTAAGCGTCTGCCTTCAGCTCAGGTCATGATCCCGGGGTCCTGGGATTGAGCTCCACATCGGGCTCCCTGCTCGGTTGGAAGCCTGCTTCTCCCTCTCCCACTCCCCTTCCTTGTGTTCCCTCTCTTGCTGTCTCTCTCTCTCTGTCAAATAAATGAAATGAAATGAAATGAAATGAAACGAAATGAAACGAAATGAAACGAAACGAAACGAAACGAAATGAAACTAAACGAAATAAAAAGAAGAACCTGGTAGGGTCTCTGCCATTTGGGGTCTAATTGGTCTGAAGGTAAATCCTCCTTCCAGGTCTTTAATAAAACCACATCCCCTAGCTTGATCTGGGCAGGGACAGGCTCTTTCTTGGGTACAGGTGAAATTTGTATTGTCATAGTCTATGACATACCTGTTGTACCTCTCTTAGACTGATTAAATGTTTTATAAATTTGTGAGCTTCTCAATCAAACAGCACAGCTGCTGTTAAGAAAGGGCTCTTATATAGCCTTTCAAAGGGGCTGAGTTGGAGATTCCTTTTGGGGGCCATTCTCGTTCTCAAGAGGGCTATGGGCATGAGTTTTATCCAGGATTCTGAGGTTTCCTGACAAAGCTTGGCCAAGATTTAATTAGCCCTCTTGACCTTTCCCAAGGACTGGGGGCTCCGGGCAGCATGAAGGCGGTCATGAATTCCCAAGGCAGAAGACACTTGTTGAGTCACCCTTGCAATAAACGATGGGCTATTATCACGCTGCCAAGACTTTGGAAGCCCAAAGCGCAGGATAATTTCCTTTAGTAGAGCTTTCACTACTTCTTGAGCTTTTTCCGTTCTAGCAGGATGAGCCTCTATCCGACCAGTGAAGGTGTCCACAAAGACCGACCGGGAGGTATTTATATCCCTGAGACGAGGGCATCTGAGTGAAGTCTATCTTCCAGTCCTCTCCAGGGTATGTGCCTTGTCTTTGGATGGGCTAGAGAAGTGGAGGTGGTCTAAGTCCACCCCCAACGGTGTTCTTGTGACATAGGTCACGGGCCCTGGCGACTCCCTTGATCACCGGTGATGGGATAATTCCTGACAAGACTCTATTAACTGAGGAGGTTAATGCAGCTCTTCCCAAATGAGAAAAGTCATGTGGTCCCTTGATGACTTTCCATTGGGATGCCTGGGGAAGCATCACCTTTTGGTCTTATGTCCACCGTCCCTCAGGATGGAGTTGGTAGTCTTTCTGCTGAGTCCAGTTTATTTCCCTTTTTGTATATTGAGACCTTTGTTGGCGGATTCGCCTGTGAAGGAGTAAAGCTGCCTGTATTGGGAGTTTGGAGCCCTAAAGCGATCTTTTGGAATTCCGACAAATATCTGGACCTGCCTGGCTTATAAAATGAGTCCCCAGGACCAGCTGTCCCTCTGGGGTATCTGGATCTACACTGGAGAACTTTTGTGGCGCTTCTGCTGGACGGGACTGAAAAAGAGCAGGGTTGTCATCAGGTCCTTGGGCCATCTCCCTCACCTTATAGTCGATGAGCTTGATGATACATCTTTTTTTTTTTTTAAGATTTTTATTTATTTATTTATTTGACAGAGATAGAGACAGCCAGCAAGAGAGGGAACACAAGCAGGGGGAGTGGGAGAGGAAGAAGCAGGCTTCCAGCGGAGGAGCCTGATGTGGGGCTCAATCCCAGAACGCCGGGATCACACCCTGAGCCGAAGGCAGATGCTTAACGACGGAGCCACCCAGGTGTCCCAATGATACATCTCTTCATGCTCTCCAGAAGGCATAGTACCATGTGGTCCCTGAAGGTTAGTCCCTGCTGCCCAGGCTGATAATTCCAATCAGGGTCTATCTGAGGTACGACAGTCATTCCAACCAGGATATCTGTTAGGTTGGGTAGCATGAAGCTTTCCTCTTCTGCCCAGATGCAGAATCGCTCCTCCAGATGGCAGCAATGGGACAGAATGACCAGAAGGTCCTTCCAGGTTAGATCAAAAGACTGGAGTCAGGCTCCCGAATTCCTCAGTAAATTTGCTAGGATCCTCAGAAATCTGGCTTAGCACTCACAGCACTGCCTGAGATCTGACATCAAAAAGGGGACATAGAGTCTTTGTGGTCCCCTGAGGTCCACCCACCACCTCCTGGAGGGGGCAGAGGAACTTTTTCTTTTGGCCTGAGTCTGGTCCAGGAGGGTAGATTGGTTGCTAGGGTGGGGGATTGGTTGCTTAGGCTGGAGCCAACGGTGTTGGGGTGTTTCTGAGGGGAGCTACTGCAAGAATTTCTTTCTTGGGGCCAACATCTAAATAGCCCCTCCTGATGTTCATGTTTTATATTTGTTGGGGTATCCCTGAGGGCCATAAAGGCCTGGTTGGAAGGGATCTCTACCCACTTTTCTTGTCTCATACGGAAGAGATCGACTTAGTTTTATAGTTAAGACTATCACTTTCTGACAAGACCTCCCCTCTAGCTTATATGTTGGCCAAGCAATGTTACAAAAGAAAATAAGCATTTTCCTACTTAGGCTTTCTAATGAGCTGATCACAGTGTCTCAAAATACATCCCAGAGGGGAGTCTTTGGGGATGGAGGTGGAATTTCCCATTGTCTTTAGGGAGAGAGTTGACTCCTGTAACAAGAAAAGGAGCAACTAAACCAGGGTTCCCATTACCAGAAGCCTGGAGTCCTATTTCCCTGAGGAGAATTAGCTCTCTCCGAAATCTGATAGGATCTCATGGGTACTCTTCTAGAGAGTTCCAATGACGAGTGGACTGTCAGGGTCCCCACCCTGCTGTCCATTCACCCCTGTAATCACAGCTGTGGCCAGCATGCCATGTGATGACCCAGCGGTCCTGGTACAGGCCTTTATCCGGCACCTGCTGTCCCAGGAGTGATGGCCTTCCTAAAGACCCAATAGAAATGATGCCCAGTAATTAACCCTGATGTCCCAGGATGGGTCCCTCCAGAACGGGCATCATCTTGATTTCAAGATCTCTGAATATGCCACTTCCCTTGTTCTGAGAAGCATCGTAACAGTTGGTGGCAAACAATAGCCACCAGGGACAGGGGTCCCTTTGATGGTCTAAATATTTCTTGTCTGATCTGTTGATCTCTCCCCACTTTGTGGTCAGTTCTGGTGAAACTAACCTCTATTTTACAGTTCTCTTTGCATCCCTGAATTATCTGGGTTGAGTCACATTTAATTAAGTGGTGGATAAGGCATACCCACAGGGAGAGATCTCAAGAAGTGGGGTCCTTTGCCAGGGTTTATGGCTATTTTATGGTGATCACAGTCTGAGTTGGCAGTCGTGTAGGATTTCTGCGATAGGGGACAGGACATCTCGCAGGCCTCCGTGCCCCACCAACAGAGGAGAGTGCAGAAGTAGGTAGGAGAGGAAGCAGCTGAAGGCAGACAAGGTGGGTCAGTGTCCCATGACCAACAGGCAGATTCCTGCAGACAGAGTCAGCCTGGGAATCTCAGACAGTCACCTTGCGACCAGTGGAGAGGATCTTGGTGTGCTGCTGTGTCACTTGCATGAATGACCATGGAGCACTCTCTTACATGTCTCGATTTCTCCTGCCAGAAGTCTAAGACTACCAGAGGGGCTCGCCGCACTGGAGGATCAGACCTATGTGTGCATACCCAGATGAGCCAAAGTTTTAATTATCAGTGAGATGCAAAGCCCCGTGGGACTGCTGCACGTCCTGAGAAATAATCTCCGACACTTCCATAAAACTTTAAGTCACCTAAGAGTGCCTTTTGGCTGGAAGGAGCAAGTATCCCTTTATTCTTCGGAGCTGAAAATCAGTCTCTCATAAATGCTACCAGATCGTCTGGTTCCCAGGTAGACCAGAAAGAGAGAGTAGAGCAAAGGAGGAACGGTGACTTGACTAAGCAACTCTCCAGCACAAAGACAGTAGAGAGTTGGAGACTCACCAGTGGTGGAGAGGGTCGCTCAACACCTTGTTACCTCCTCCTGGCTGGTTCCCCAGAAAGGTGCTGCCTGTGGACCGGGGAAACCCAGGACCTGTGGCCTCCGCCCAGCCCATTCCAAGGATGTCCCTGGACGCTCTTGGTCGCATCGCAAGAAAGGACAGGCCAGATACAGTGGATGAGCGGTGCGGGCAGGAAAGTTTATTAAAGAGCAAGTACGGTGTGCAGATGTGAGAGCAGGCCGGCTCGAGGGAGAGCTGCACACTGGGGGCTTGGGTTTCTCTCTTTTACTGACAGTTGTTAACTGGGGGGTGGAATATTTATTACCTGAGGCCGGGATTCCTTGAAAGCAGGGTTTCCCGCCTTTTCTGCCTTTTCCGTCGGGGGTTTCCAGCCTTCTTTGTCAGCCAGTTTGGGCCAGTCTGGTTTGATCCGGTTTCCCGTGGCTTTGTTTTGGGAGTGCTGCCAGGACAGGCCTCTGACTTTCTTACAACTGCGCTGGCCGCGATTTCCCCTTTTCTGGACTCCGGGTATTCTGTTAAGATCTAACTAGCTGCCTACTCTAACAAGAGCATAGACAGTCTGGAATCAAGAGTTAAGGGGTGTGGTGCGATGATGAGCAAACCGGGAAAGGGAATTAGGAGGATCTTGGATCCAGGAAGGAAGTGGGGAAGCTATTTGTGGACTCCGCAGCAATACGAGCCTCCAGCTCAGAGCCAGCTGCTAGGAGGAGGCCCTAAAAGGGGGCTTCTCACACGCAGTGGCTAACTGCTGAGAGGCACTCTTCCCAACAGGAAACTACGGAGGTTTTTAACTCAGGAAGAGGGACTCCAACACCGAGCCTACGTGAAAAAACGCTTCTAGGAAGAGGACTCTCCTCGCCTACCCCGAAAAGCTGGAAGCAAACAGGCACGCCCCCAGGCGGGCTTCCCGGATTTTATTGGTTGCCTCCAGTCAGCCCCTCTCTCAATAGGTCTCTGTTATTGGTCAGCACCGCCAAGCGTCAGCTGTCACAGACAATATCCGGAACCAATCATCTCTAATCCCCACTCCGTCTGTCTTCCAACATGTGACATGCACGCGAACCAATAAAATAGGAAAGTGAGAATGTGAAAACGAGACTCCTTCCCTTTTCCCTCATCTCGTTCAGCAAATGGTAGCAAAGGCTGAGCAGCTGACCCCAACCACCAATCCGTAAGGGCGGAACAGGGCCGAAGAGAAGAGTGATGGGAGGGGGTGACGTGGCAGTGACGGGGTCATAAACTGAAATGAGTGGCGGAAACCCTGGCCAATCGGTGTTCGAATTGGCCGGGCACTCTGCATTCTCTAGTCCTCCCTGAGCGCCGGAGACTTCGGGAAAACACCAATGGGCTTGTGCCTGAGTCTGATTGGCCTTCATCTGAACCAATCAGCGGCGCGCCTGGAAGACGCGTCCCACCCCGGCCTCTCACTGGGCGGTGTGGGATGACAGGCCCGAGAGAAATGCCAATGTCCTAAGGGTCCTCCGCAAGTGACGCTCAGCGGCACCAATCGACTGCCTCCTTCCCGGCGGCCGAGCCCTCCTCCCGCGGCGGGCCTGGCGGGGCGGGGACGCTGCGCGGCCGCGGCTGATGCGCTAGCCGTGTGGGGCGCTCCGGGTGGCGACGGCGGCGCTCGTAGGCGGTTCCGGTCCTGTGTCTCGGGGCGGCGGCGGCTCATGGCGGCGACGGAGCTGAGAGGGGTGGTGGGGCCGGGCCCGGCGGCCATCGCAGCTCCGGGCGGCGGCGGCACCGGTCCCCCTATGGTGGGAGGCGGCGGCGGCCGCGGAGACTCGGGGCCAGGCTCCGGGGCCGCGCTGGGCACGGTGGCAGCGGCGGCGGCGGGCGGCCCGGGCCCCGGCGCCGGGGAGCGGCTTGCGGGCCTGGCCCCGCCGCCGGCGGGGGGCTCCGGTGGCTCGGGCGCCGGGGGTTCGGGCTCGGCTCGAGAGGGCTGGCTCTTCAAATGGACCAATTATATCAAAGGCTACCAGCGGCGGTGGTTCGTGCTGAGCAACGGGCTCCTGAGCTACTACAGGTAACTGCTTCCGGGGCGCCGTCCCCCACCGCAGCCCACAGTCCCCGCGCCGTCACCCTCTTGAGCCGGCACCGCAGCCAAGGTCGCCTCAGGCCCCTTTTCGTCTTGACAGCCTGCGACACGAGCCCACCATCACGAAAGTGAACGCCCTGGGTCTAAAACCCCTCCACCTGGGTCACCCGCCCTTGGTGCAGTACCTTTCCCTCCATCCCTGGCCTTTCCAATTGTTTGGAGAGCATCTACTCTTCCATTGTGTTTCCACCAGCACAGAGGTGCAATGATGAATTCTGCAAGGAAGGCGCTGTTGCAGGTGCTAAGGGGCACATGTAGAAGAGCAAAGCCCAGGCATGGCTCTCAAGGAACTTACTGTGAAAGTCCCAAGTCTTAGCTGTCTGTGCCCAGTCTACAGAATTCAAGGTTATTAGCAGCCCTTGATGTACCCGCTGTTCTCTCCACTTTCAGGCACAAGGACACCAGGCACAGGGTGGCCTTGGTATCTAACCCCTGTCTTCCTTATCTCTCCCAGACTTGGCATATGCTTTCACCTTCTGGACAGCCCAGAATGGAGATGTGCACTCCAGCGGTGCTTTTATTTATGCTGATCCCACCTCCCCCTGTGGGAATGATTTAAGTGGTCTGTCCAGTATTTCTGGGGTCTCTTTGGTTGGTTAGGTTTAAGTTTTATTAAAAGAAGAACCCATGTCTTTGGTATGATTATTTCTGTTCCACAGTGTTCGTTTTGAAATGTTTAATATGTATTTATGGTGACTTACAGCCTTGCCATAACTGTAGCATGCTTTTGGCTACTCAAGTTACTAGAGATACGATACTGGATATGGGGACAGGACGTAAACATTTCCTGAGTGCTGAACAGTTTGGAATAGTTTCACTGAGTCCCAGCAATAACCCTGGGAGAAGATATTCCCATCTTACTGACGAGGAAACTGAGACCTAGCTGGGTAACTTTTCCAAGGTCTTAAGGAGTCAGGATTTGAAACTAGTTCTCTTCACACCAACATAACCTAAAACCCAGGTTAGTGTTACATGAGTCAATCAGATAATAGAGATCATTGCTTGCCTATAGCAAGTAAGTTTCTAGATCACAGTTACTATGTGTACTTTATACAAAATTTATAAGTCTCCTTTAAGGGAGACTTTGCTTAATATGATGGCATTTCTAATTGAAATCTTTTTATAAAGACCATCCTATTTGAGACCCCAAACACTGTTAAGAACAGCTCACTCTCTTCTCTTCCTCTGCAGGTAGTCATTCTGCCACCAGGAGAGTTAGGGTGAATGAATCTCTTCCATCAGCTCCACTGTATCAGCTCTTAGAGAATTTTGAGGGGAAATTGAAGGTGGGAGTTGGAGGTTGTTGAAGTAAGAACACATTCTTATCTAGTCTCTACCAGTGGAAAATGCCTTAGCATATCCTCACTGCTTAAGCCACACTGTGAGAAGTTGTGTGTATCATTTGCATTATTATATTCAGAATTGATTTTAATTTTAACCCTTTCTAAGTACTCATCCAGGATGATCAGTTTTAAGGTGAGATCACAAATCTAACGTTTTAGTGCATTCCACAGTTTTTCCCCTACTCAAGTTCCTGTTTTCCTCTTACCCTGACCATCATTCTAATGTTCAGTGGATTTGTATCCTAACTTGGCTTGTAAGTCACTATTAACATTGAGTCCTCATTTTCAGAAGTTGTGTGTCATTTGAGGACCTTACTGTGTGGCCATTTTTCCTCATCCAAGTTCTTACCAGATCTACTTTCCAAGGCAGTTGATTTCTTTGATCAGTACCAGTCTTAATCAATATTGATTTGGCTGGGCATTAAGAACTTACATGTTGCTGTCTCTTCAGGTATTCGTACCACTTTTAACTTCTCTCCTACAAGAGCTAGTGGTACCTGTCTGACTGCAGATCAAACTCCTTCCAAAGCATACTAAACCACATACTGGGGAATGTGCATAGGCCTGTCTTTGCCAGCGGAGATGGTCCCACCCACAAACCAACCAAGCAACAGGAACCAGGGTTATCAAATCTGTGCACTACCTTCAAAATCACATTGAAGTACTTCCTACCAACTACATTGGTAGTTTCTTCTTAACAGGGTTCTTTGGGTCCCCATCTCCCTAGAGTTATTTAGCTAAATTGTCATTCGTCCCGCTTTTCATGCCTCATAACCTGTCATCTCCTCTATACGCCTTATACAAAATACTGTTTTCTTTTTAACTGAGATCATGTATTTCTTGGACCCATCCTGTGATGAACCGTCTTAATGGGCTTTGGCGGGCCACTTCCCTCTTTTTACCCGTCGTGTTCTTCCTTACATACACAGGTACGTGGATGTCCCATTACTTAAAACCATACGTAGAACCCCAGCTTTCCCAGACACATGGTGACAAGGCCATAGCATTAGTTTTCCGGACTAGCTTCCAGAGATTGAGTTACTGTTTTGGCTGGCCTTTTCAGGGAACTTTCTAGACAGAAAGTACCACCTAATTGATACTGTAGTGCCTGAAGAATTTATCTTGCACTCTGAAAATCATATCTTTCCAGCCTCTGCACTAATCATGTATAAACATAGGTGTATCTGCCTGAACCCAAGAGCTCCTGAGTCAAGCCTGCCTTACTCTTAGTGTTCCTTGGTATTTCTAAAACTGCTACAGACTTTATGTGATTTGAGAAACTCCTTTAGTTCATGAAGATGACCGAGGCAGAAGAGATTCCTAGGAAGTGGCTGGTGAAAAGTGCCAACAGATTGTGAGGAACATGGTACAAAGTCCAAGTAGCACCTTTGGAGTAGAAAGCAAGGGTGAGCTGGCCTGTCAGCTGCGGGTCTGAAATTCGGCCTTCATTATTCATAATGTAACTGAAGCTTGGGGGCGGGGGGAGGGGAGGTAAGAATAGAAAAAACAGGGATTCGCATTACAGTGTGGCAGGTGCAGGGGATGGAAAATGGCCCAGTCCTTTGAGACCCCCCTGGCCATCCCATACTGCTCATTTGTGCATCAGAGGAAGAAAAACCAGTTTCATGTGATGCACTGAACAATAGCAAATCTGTCCTCCTAAGCACAGTAAACAGACTTTCTCAAACATACCAAGTCTTAGTTTCTGGAGATGGGGTGTGTGTCATTTCTGGCATGCAGGAGTTCTGGATGTGCCGGGTGTGTGGGGCTGCTTGGCTCCAGTGAAAGGGAAATGGCTCCGTTCTGCAGTGTGGCAGTTGGCAAAGGACTTTGACCTCTTTATGTTCCAAGTTGGTCAGGGAAAACTGTGGTCTCAACATGCAGGTCTCTGGGCATAAGCCAGCGGGTGGTGGGGAAATTAGCTCACTCTGCAAGGTCTACTCAATTGTGCTAGCAGATTTTCTGTGAAGTAGCTTGTTGTCACCAAGTAGTGATGTAAAGTTCAAAAGTTAGACTATTAATAGAACTGTCAGTAGCGATGGGGAAAATTTTTACACCCAATCCTCTGAGAACAGATTTGCTGAATCTTTCCTAGCTATTAATAGGATGGCTTAGGAGTTCCTACCAATAGAGGTCAGTGGATCTTTGGAAAGAGCATATTCCCAAAAGATTATACTACTTGGTGATTCTTTTGTGATGATTCTCTTTCCTCCCACAGAAAGCTAGTTATTCCGCTTTCATATCATTTGAGCTGTAGTCAGTATTTGATACCCTAAGCATCCCAGGGTGCCTTACACTGATGCAATATAATTCTAAGTGTAGTGTGGCAATTCTTATTTGGGCTGAGTTGAGGTTAAGAAGGGGGGTTGTTCAGTATATGTGAAACGGAGCTATTCTTTCTCTGAGGGAGTGAGATTGTTACAAAGAATTTTGTTGTGTGAGTTTCTAAATTACTGTTTTATTCTTTTAAAGATTTTATTTATTCATTTGAGAGACAGAGCACAAGCAGGGGAGAGAGAGAGAGGCAGAGGAAGAGGGAGAGGGAGAAGCAGACTCCCTGCTGAGCTGGGAGCCCAACATGGGGCTCGATCCCAGGAACTGGAGATCATGACCTGAGCTGAAGGCAGATGCTTAACCATCTGAGCCACCCAGGCGCCCCATAAATCACTATTTTAAAATTATAACTTTGCTAAATAAGAAGTAATTCCTGACTACAAAAGGGTAATGCGGGAACTTTTTTTGGCGTGATGGACATGTTTTACATCTTGATTGTGGGGGTAGTTACACAATTGTATACATTTGTCAAAACTCACTGCATTATACACTTAAAATTGCTGAATTAACATTGTATGTTGTTACACTTCTGTGAAGGCTGTTTCTAAAAAGCCGAGGGTGAGAGGAACAGCAGAGCAATAGTCCGACTCAGAAACACCACTTAATGGCTGTGAAAGGAAATCCCTACCGATTGTTTCTGGAATTTTAGGGAGCGGTGTGAGGGAAATAGTAGACGTTGCTGTTTCCTAAGGCTGCCGCATTTTCACAAGGCTCAGAGCTATGCGGTGAAGGATAAATCACCCATCCCCTTTCTACTTAGCTGGTCTTTGTCTCACTATTGCAGGTCAAAGGCTGAAATGAGACACACCTGCCGTGGTACCATCAACCTCGCCACGGCCAACATCACCGTGGAGGATTCCTGCAACTTCATCATCTCCAACGGGGGCGCTCAGACCTACCATCTGAAGGCGAGCTCAGAAGTGGAACGGCAGCGCTGGGTGACGGCCCTGGAACTGGCCAAGGCGAAGGCTGTGAAGATGCTGGCAGAATCCGGTAGGGAACAGAGAACACCATGTCTGGGGAGCTTCCTGTTTGCCCCTCCTAGGCACATACCTTTTTGATCCCTCACTGTCAGTTAATTATCACCCATCTGACTGAGTCAGGCTTCTCCTCATCATGCAGTATTTCTCCCGGCGTGGTGGTTTTCACCTGGGGGCAGTTCTGCCCTGCGGGGGTCATCACACAGTGTCTGGAGATGTTTCCGTGGTCGTAGCTGAGGGATGCTGGTACTTGGACATCCACTGAGTAGAGGCCGGGAAGGCCACACGGGGCAGCCCTCACAACAAACAGTTAGCTGGGCCCAAATATCAGTAATCCGGAGGCTGAGAAACTCTGTCCTAGAGGCATAATGGTTGTCCTTTTGGCTTTTAATGCCATTTGACTACATTAAAATTTTGGGGAAAAAATATTTTATAGTAGGTCTGTCTTAAGATTATTACAACTCACAGTTAGATTCTATCTTTACTTTCTTTTTCTCCGGCATTTTTTTCTTAAGTATCTTCTGAGTTGAAACAAATAATCTTTCTAGATTGCCAGAAACAAATGGGATACTTTCTATGAAAAATCTTCAGTTTGCTACCTGAGTATCACTAAAAAGAGCGGTCTACACTTTTGGATTTTTCTTCGAGGAAAATGATGGGGTTTTCCCTGCCCCACTTGTTGCTAGTTTGATCACACTGGGCTTGTCCACTCAGAGCTGACCAGGATGGTCACCTGCTGGCTTTTGTTCATCTCTTGTTTTTCTTATCCCCTTTCATTTCCCACATTGTAGTTACTATCTATTAAACAGTAAAAGGAAAATTCACCACTTTGTAAGTTTTTTTGTAACAGGTTATATTTTGACTTTATCCTGCCTCTTGAGCTAGCAGATAAGGGAAGGTCTTTCCTTATTTCTTTTGTTTTGATTTTAGTGCTGATGTGAGCTCCCTCAAAGGAAGTGACACTGCTAGAAAAGTATTTTGCAGTTACAGAGTGATGGGTACAAAACTGATAGTGAGAGGTACAGCATGGCTCTCTATTTGATATACCATTGGAGGGTCATTTAACAGAAGACCTTGCATTGCTTTCAGTGCAAGGGCGGCTTTAGTGTCAGATGAGTTCATCACAAAGTTCCTGAGCTCTCCTTTGGAAGAGGTAAATTAATGAGTCTTTTGATGATTTAGACATTGTTTACAAAGAGCCAGACTGCAGTTCTCAACCCATTTCATACAGGGCTCACCCATTACCCAATGGATGATGGTAGATTTGTAGTAATGATCAGCTTGGACTGGATTGGAACCCTCAAGCTTGAGTGATAAGGCTCAACAATTCATTCCCAATCCCAGGAAACATTTAATTCTCCATCCTGTCTTCCAGGGACCATTGGTTCCCAAACTTCAGTGTGCATCAGAATGGCCTGGGCAACTTATTCAAAATGCAAGTTCCTGGGCCTGGCCTCAACACCAGCCAAATCAATTTCTGGGGTGAGGCCAGAGTGTTGGCACCTTTAAGAAGAAGCCCAGGGGTGGGAGGGTGGGGAAATTGAATGTAGGTGGACAAAAGATACAGACTTTTAGTTATAAGATAAATAAATACTGGGGATGTAACATACAACATGACGACTATAGTTTTGGGTTTTTTTTAAGATTTTATTTATTGGGGTACCTGGGTGGCTCAGTTGGTTGGGCATCTGCCTTTGGCTCAGGTCATGATCCCAGGGTCCTGGGGTCGAGCCTCACATCGGACTCCCTGCTCAGTGGAGAGCCTGCTTCTCCCTCTCCCTCTGCTGCTCCCCCTGCTTGTGCTCTCTCTCTCTCTCTCGCTCTGTCAAATAAATAAATAAATAAAATCTTTTAAAAAAGGGTGGACAGAGTTGGTAGGGTTCTGTCAGCTCTGGAGTCACATAACTAGAGTCCTGTAACTCACCTCTTGGCTCCTGCAGATGAGTCTGGAGATGAAGAGTCTGTCTCACAAACTGACAAGACGGAGCTGCAGAATACCCTGCGGACACTGTCCAGCAAAGTGGAGGACCTGAGCACGTGCAACGACCTGATAGCCAAGCATGGCACGGCACTGCAGCGCTCCCTCAGCGAGCTCGAGTCCCTGCGGCTGCCCGCCGAGAGCAATGAGAAGATCAAGCAGGTCAACGAACGGGCCACGCTCTTCAGGATAACATCCAACGCCATGATCAACGTGAGTGCGTCTGGCGCCTGTGTCACCTTTTCATTCTTTCCCTCTTCAAAATGTAATTCTCCCCAAGTGCCGGGGAAAATTACAATTCATAAAGCAGGGAACATAGGTCCCGCTCACTGTTCAGGGGGTTTAAGTTACATTGTTTTTTGCATGAAAGAGAACAGGCCGCACAGATGGAATGACTTTCACGCTCTGCTCGAACAGTCCACTCCAACTTGGGAATTTGTTAGGAGGCCAGAGGCCCAGCCTTGCTTCTGCAGCCAGCAGGACATCTGATGGTGATGTTAGTTGAGTCCCTTAACTTCTCTGGGTTGCGGTTTTGTTTATTTGTTTTTATCTAACCTCTTCTGTTGGATCTGAGCAGTCTCCGCGGGTCCCTTCCACTGTTGTGTGTGGGCTTCAAGTTGGGAGTCTTACCGTACTTTGCTAGTGTGTTCTGGCCTACAGTGTGGTAAGTGGGGGCTGGCCAGGTGCCAGTGAGAACTTTATAATACTAGTTAGTCCCATCTGTAGTCCTTGATTTTGGGGTAATTCTGGGTGATAAGACAAAATACTCAAGTTTGGGTACTTTGCTTTCAAAAAGAAGGGACCAACGCTCTGTCTTATTGTGACCCCAGCCTTGGGTGGCTGCGTGGAATACTTCAGCTGCTTGGGTGCAGGGCTCTACGTAAACTCAGGGCATGGCGGATGTTGGGATGTATTTCAGATTCTGGGCGATAGGTGTGAAATGGTTTTAAACAACACCGTTTCTCCTCTACTGGTAACTGATTCTCACCTGGCGGGTCGTTGCAGTTAACTTGCACAGAAGAACACCAGAGGATGTGTCCTAAGGCAAGTGAAGAGTATTCCGAGAAAAGGCTTATGCTGGTTTTTCCCCTGTCCAATTAAATGGGATGAAATTACCTCACTAGAGCCAGATTTTCCCTTGTTCAGGAAGTGATACTAAGACATCTGCTTTGAACGAGTTTAGTTCACAGGGCTTCTAGAGATCAGAGGTCTTTCCTTGTGACCAGGGGAGAAGTTAGTTTTTCTCACTTAAAACGCCTTTGTTACTTAATAGAAAGTTGTGATCACCTTGATTTTCATATCATTTTCTGAAATGTTGAACATTTTCTTCAGTGCTCTGATTCACACACCAGGTAGAAGAGGCTAATTATTTTTGTCCCTTTAAGGACTGCAGGAAGATCAGCTGTCTCCCAAGACCATTGTGCCCATCAGCACGAATGCTTGTGTTTCTAATGTCTAATCGTGTGCTCTTGTTCCAAACTGTCCACTTCTTAGTGACTGCGCGCCTGTTTTGAGGACTGCGGTCCTCTTATGATCCGGAAAAACCTCATAAATCACACAGGTCAATTCACCAATAGTAAATAAATACACTTTTTAAATGGAACAACTCAGGACACAGCAGTCTCCTGACGGTCAATGCGGTCTTTTATCCCTACTCCATGGCAGGTTTTCTTCTCCTCTGGTGTGAAAAATGAGCTAAATCAAACACCTCTTGAATAAAAAAATCTCTCATAAAACTGAAACTTAGTTTGGATTTTTCTTTTGAAAAAAAATGCTCATCTTTGTTCCTTGGGGCAGGTCTTCTTCCCCAAGTTGTAAATGTTCAGAGTTTGTGTCAGAGGGAATGATCTTTTGGCAATCGGGTACGTTCTGTTTTTTCATTCTGTTCTCCCCAGCATACCACCTATGCCTCCTTCATAACTGCATGTTGCTTGAAATGGGTATTTTATCCTTGTGTTTTTTCCTTGGTATCTTTTAGGTGATAGTGGCAAGGCCTTAAAATTAACATGCTAACTTCACATCTCAAAACAGGCAGTTTTATCAAAGGAAGAATACATTTCACTCAGTTTCTTGATTGCTTAGGACATGGCTGTTCTTACGACCCAAGTGATTCTAACCTGGGAAATAGATCTGATACTGTTCGTGTATCCATTTGCTTATTCAGGAAACATCCGTTGAGCACCATCTGTGCTCTAGGCACTGTGCTAGGGGATATAAAACAAATGTGGATATGGCCCCCGCCCTCAGGGAGGTCATTCTCTAGTAAGGGGACAGAGAAGTGAATGGATCATTATAGGGTGTGCTAAGTGTCATGATAGACCACGGGCTGCTATGGTATGTGTAGGATAATTGGAGGTGTTTAGCTCAGACCAGGAAGGTTAGGGAAGGTAACTCCTCAACTAAATTCTGAAAGACCAGAAAGACTCTCCCTGTGAAAAAAGGCAGTATAGAGCTTGGGGGCCTGAAGTCCAACTGCCTTAGCTATCTACATAACCTGCTTCCTCTGTGAACTCAATTCCTTTTCTCTAAGTGGTGATGATACTAGGAGCTGCTCAAAGGATTGTTGAAAGGCTTCTATTAATTAACGTAAAGGGTTCAGTGAAGTGCCGGACACATAATTGCCTGTCACCAAACTTTCGTTATGATCAGTATTCTTAAAAGTGAGGGAGAAAAACTGATCTAGGTAGGGGTGTAGCTTATGCGGATCCCTTCCTTCTCTCGGAAAGTCTGCAAACTACTAATTGACTGTTAGAACAAGGAAGTAGCTAGAGATAAGGCTGGCCAGGGATTAAGTGTGGGGGAGGGGATGGGGTGCAGATCCTACTAAATGGGCTTGGTAGAGTGGATTAGAAGAGGATAAGGCGATTTTGATGCAGGCTTAACTGTAATAGCTAACACCTTATTGAGTGCTTACTGTGAGCCTCAGATTTCTAAGTGCTTTAGATGTAAAGCGACAGCTCTTTGAGATAGTTGCTGTGGTGGTTGTTTACAGTGAGGCACAGATTGGTTAAATAAATAACTCGTCCCAAATTCCATAGCTAGGCAGTGGGATGCAGCTGTGATTAGAGCCCCAACAATGGGACTCCTCTGAGTATGGAGGGTGGAAAGACGTGTGTACACAGATCCCAGAAATAATTCTTAAAGAAGAATCAATAGGACTTGATAATCGGAAGTGGGGAGGGAAGAAAAAGTAAGATCAAAGGTGCCTCCTAGTTTCCTGGCTTGGTCAGGCGGAAGGGCCCTGGTACTGTTCTTGGTGTGAAGAACAAACGCCAAAGGGAGAAGCAGAGTCAGAAAGGGAACGTGGTGAGTTCATTCTGGGACTCAATGATTTTGAAATTACTTTGAACCATTGGATAGACAATTGGATATCCTGTCTCCATGTATTCGAGCTGGAATTACTGATTTCATTGTCATTAGCCTATAGGCAAATGTCGAAACCGTGGGAGTAGATATTCTGTTTACCTTTTATTTTTTTATTTTATTTTTAAGATTTTACTTATTTATTCTAGAGAGAGAGAACACAAGCAGGGGGAGCAGGAGAGGGAGAAGCAGGCTCCCCGCTGAGCAGGGAGCCCTATGCAGGGCTTGATCCCAGGACCCTGGGATCACGACCTGAGCCAAAGGCAGACGCCTAACTGACTGAACCACCCAGGTGCCCCTGTTTACTTTTTAGTTTCTCCATAACAGGGCATAGACTTTTAAACTTACGTTGCTTCCTTCCTTCCTTATTTATTAAGCAAACTTTATTAGGCTCCTACAATGTACAAAGCAACTAAGTTAGGAGCTGGAGTTATGTATCTAAATAAGATATAAATGGTGTCTTCAAGTTGCTCATAATCCACCTGGAGAGACAGAAAATCAGTCACAATACCACTGTGGACGGTATAAAACAGAAGTGTGTGCAAAGTGCTATGGAAATGCAGAAGAGAGATTGGCTGCTTAGGAAATCATCACAGAAGAGGTAACATTTGCCACAGATCTTAAAGAATGAAGAGGACTTGGCCAAGTTGAGGAAGTGGGTAGGAAAAGGCATTCCTGGCAAAGCAACCAGCATATGTGTGTGGTAGGCAGGCCTGAAAGAAATGTGTCCAAGACATGGTGAGCAGGTCAGTGTGGCTCCACTGTCGGGTACAGGGGTGGGTCCAGCTGCCTGGGGAGGAGGATACAGGGCAGGTGGTGGCCACATCTGAAGGGCCCTTGACGTTCAACCCAATAGTTAGGTTCCCAGTGGGGAGCCAGTAAAGGGGCTAATATGATCAGGTCTGTGTTTCGTCTGTAGATCCCTTCTTTGATGCCTTACGTAGGTTTCTAGTTTTTAAGGTTAGTTGTTTCTCTTCGTGCCCAGAATAACCAGTTACTTTTGCACTTTTTGATCTAATTCGGGGCAGATTCCCTTTTCTCAGTATCTGAATTCCTCAGCTTTAGGTGACCTAAGTGTGCTCAGGAAGGTGTTGAAAGCAGTTATCCTCTGCTAGTCCTCCTCTTTCTTTTAGTCAGTAGATTGCTTCTTTTGGTTCAGTTCACCTAGCTGCCCTTTGCGATGTTGCCACAAATACCTAGTCTAGGTTTACTGCTCACTTGGCATTTGTTTGGTCCTCATGACAGGAATATATAAAGGAACCATGACAACCATGTTCAGTTTTTTTTCTGGGGTTGACCTTGATGGCATCACGGAGCTGGCTGTCCCAGATACTGTGGAATAAAAAGGAGTCTTTTGCGTAATTTCCTAAAGTTCCTAGACTATGTTACTTAATGGGCATACAGGGGCCTGAGTGAAATCTCTGACTAGTTGAGTTGAGCATAACTCTTTCTCCATACAGGCCTGCAGAGATTTCCTCATGTTAGCCCAGACCCATAGTAAAAAATGGCAGAAGTCCCTTCAGTATGAAAGAGACCAGCGTATCCGGCTGGAAGAGACCCTGGAGCAGCTGGCGAAGCAACATAATCACCTGGAGAGGGCCTTCCGGGGGGCCACCGTGCTGCCGGCAAACACTCCCGGCAGTGCTGGTTCTGGAAAAGGTAAGTCGCTTGGCTCCTGGGTGGTCTGTTCAGATGTGAGCCAGGTGGTCTGCTGCCATTGATAGACCTGCAGACTCTCCCGGATCAGTGACTGCTGTGCCAGGGAATCGGAGCTGTTTACTTCTGGCTCTGCCCCTGCTCTCTCCCCTGTGTTGCTGTGTTGGTAGTTAGTGTGGTCAAGATCCTGCTGGGCCAGGTTTTGGTAAATTGAGCCAAAGTAAACAAGGCCGCCTTCTCCTTGCAGATCAGTGCTGCTCTGGCAAAGGAGACATGAGTGATGAGGATGAGGAGAATGAGTTTTTTGATGCTCCTGAGATCATCACCATGCCCGAAAATTCGGGCCACAAGTAAGTTGTCCTTGACTCCCCCCAGAATGAACACATCAGACCACCAAAGTTGAGAAATGTTTCAGTGGGACTATCGTAGTTGTCAGTGTTAACTAAGATCTGGACTCTTCCTTAAATGAGTGGAAAACTCTCAGCTTTTTTCCATGAACAAGTTCTCGAGAGATGTTTAAATTCATGCATATTCTAATCTAAGTGTTATCATCCGGTCGCCTGGTGCTAAGTTTGTGTGGTGCGCTTTGCATTCCGCTTTGCAGAGACCTGGTGAGGACCAAACTCTGGTTGTTGACCCTTGTTCTATTTCTCCTATGTTTCCCACCTGTGTAGACGCACTGGCAGCAACATCAGCGGAGCCAGCAGTGACATCAGCCTGGATGAACAGGTGACTCACGTGTGGGAGCCATCGGTGAGGGATGTGGCCGTGAATCCCAAGGATTTGCCTGTAAAGCCCTATGAGAAACAGAAAATACTGATTCTTTCTTAATATGGGGGAAGGGAAGCTTATAAATACCGGCTTTTCTGTTCTTTGTGGGTGATTGAATGGCTTTGTTTTTGCCCGTAGTACAAGCATCAGCTGGAAGAGACCAAGAAGGAGAAGAGAACTAGAATACCATACAAGCCAAACTATAGCCTCAATTTATGGAGCATCATGAAGAACTGCATTGGAAAAGAACTCTCAAAGATCCCCATGCCGGTGAGGCTCTTGCACACCCGGGCTCTGCCAGGAGGGCCCCTCAGGCCGCGGCGGGAAGAGTGCTGCTATGACAGCCCCGTGCACCTGAGAGGCAGCTCGTGCATGGCATGGTCTTTGTTACCCTTCCAGTCCAGAACTGTCCCTTAAATTAGCTGCTTTAATGTAGTCTGTGGATCTGGTGTCTCCAGATCACTTCGAATCAGATGCATTCGTTTAGGACAGTTATTTATGAGCAGATTCCTAAGCTCGACGTGCTGAGGGCATGCAGGGATAAATACAGCACAGTTCCTGGTTTCAAAAAGCATGTAGTTTAAAAGAGACAGACAGGAAAACAGGTAGCGTTATGGGAAGTACCAGCCATACACAGGCTTGGGAAGCACAGAACAAAAACAGTCCGTTCCATCTGGGAAGATGGGGACCATCTCCATGGTGAAGTCTGTGTTTGGGCTGACCTCCCTGCCTCCCGCACTGCCCTTCTCCCATCTGTCCACACTGTTGCCAAAATGACATTTTTAAAATTACAAATGTCGTCATGTCACTCCTTAGCCTAAAATCCTTAACCGGGTCCTTTTTTGCTTTGAGGGTAGTCCAGATTCCTTAGTGGGCCTGTTACTTCCTCCCTTGGACCGGGCTCCACCCACACTGGTGATCTAGTCATTCAGAGTTATGTTCAGGTATGCAGAGGCATCTCGGTTTTTCCCCCTCAGGGCATTTGCACAGACTGCTCTTTCTGCCCCAACTTTCATGAGCTTCCCACGCACCCATGCTGCTTTTCTTTTCCCGTGGCTGATCGCCTCGAGGATTCAGCTTAGCTTAATGTCTGTTAGCAAGCTTTCACCCATGCATCTGGTCAGGGTGAGATGGCTGTCCCTTGCGTTCCAACAGGTTCCATTGCTTAGTCATTACACAGGCATTTACTGATTGTCTACTGTCTGCCTGGTGTTGTACCAGTGTATCAGTTACATATAGGATCAATTGAAAGAAACATCCAAAATCTATTTGTCTAAACCCAGGGTAAGCAAACTGTGGGCCTCAAGGCCAAATATGGCTGCCATCTATGCAGCCTGCAAGAGGCTAAGCTAAGAATAGTTTTTTTATTTTTAAATATTTCAAAAGTATAAAAAAGAGGATACTATTTTGTGATGAGAAAATTGCATAAAATGTAGATGTTAGCATCCCTCAAGTTGTATTGGAACACAGTGATGCTCGTTCATGTGTGTATTGTCCGTGGCTGCTTTCATCCCACAGCAGCGGTGTTGAGTAGCTGTGGCGGAGGCCATATGGCAGTGTCATATGGGATAGTAAATATGTAGGCTTTGAGGGCCATATAAATATTTACTATCAAACCTTTTACGGAAAAAGCTGGCCAATCCCTACCTTAAACAAATATTAGCTTAACTCATTCTCCTGTTAAAGTCCAGAAGTAGGGGATCCAGGGCTGGGACCATACTCCACGCTCTCAGGACCAGGCTCCTTTCTGTCTTGTTGCTCCACTCCCTGTGGCCTCAGTTCCTAGGTCTGAAGTGGCTGCTCCAGGTGGGACCATCAGGGTCCAGTCAGCAGGAAGGAGGAAAGAGAAGGCCATGCCCTGCCTGTGAAGAGTGCTTCCTGGAAATTGCATACACTAGTTTCACTTCAGTCTCTTTGGCCAGAACTTCAGTAGATGGCCACAGCTGGCAAGGAAGACTGCCAGTGGCGTGGCCTACTTAAACATCGGGGGGTTCTATTTCTTGCAGAAGAAAGGAAGAACGGAGAGTGGGGGGTAGCATACAGAAATACAGAAAGTATTCTCCTCCCCTCTTGGGTCTTACGGGCCAGCATGTGGCTTCTGCTTCTCCACAGTCTGTGTTCCTCATGGGTAGAGACTGTGTCTTCCTGGTCTTCATATCTTTGATGCTTAGCCAGTGCCTGGCACATAGATACCAGTTAGCAAATGTTGAAGTAATTAATTAACTGGGTCTTAGAAAACAAATTGATTTTTATGTAAGTGTGTAGGATTTTTGTTAGGAAAGTGTTGACCTCCAGACAAGAAAAGGCCATGAGTTAGCACCCTCGAGACACACAAAATAATTGGTTTACTGGGGGCCTGGAAAGCCACCCCACTTTTCTGGTGCCTTGCAGAAAGTAGTGGGAAGGTGGGCTGGAAAGGAGGGTCATCGCAGCCTCAGAAATGCAGTTCCTGCTTAGAATAACTTCTGCGTCTAGGTGACCTCTCTGTCTCCTTTACCATTAGTTCCTTGTTGACATTGCTGCTAGGGGCGTGCAGCAGTCCTGTACCTGTTTGCCCGAAGCTCTAGTCCTCGCCCTTTGCCTGCCCTGTGGGGCGTCACCGGAGAGCTGGTTCCTCCAGGCCGTTCTCAGGTTCTGTGCCTTGGCGGCTGGCTGCGCTCCACCAGTGCAAGGCACCAGTAGGAGTTCTGGGGGTGGGGGGGAGAGGAAGGGAGGGACCCTGGCCAAACATTCTCCTGGGCAGTGCTTTGACGGTGGCTGGGTGGCGCTGGTTTCCACTGGACAGGCCCCCTGAGGCTTCAGCTTCTGCTGGGTGCCTCTGGCCTCTGGGCCATGGTTCCACCGCTGCTTCTCTTTGTTCCTCCGGCCCCGTTCAGGGCCTCCTGCTCTTGTGATCTCCAGGTTGTCCTTTTCGGCCACCTAAGTCTCCATCAGCCGTGTAATGAATTCCCTCCTTCCTTCTGCTTTAAATTTGCAGGTTCATTTGTTTCCCTGTTGGGCCTCTGGCTGGTAAAATGACCAATATGAAAAGCTTGGCACATTTAGAGACACTCTGGTTCCTGGAACAGTGGTTGGGGGCCAGGGCTGCATGTGTGGGAAGAACAGCGAGGGCTTAAGGATGCACTGATTGCAGGCCCAGGCTGTGCGCATATGTCTTGTAGCCCACTGAAACGCACTGCCCGTCTCGTGTTCCTCAACACACATGGAAGCGTTCCTTCGTGTTGCCTGAAATTCTGCCAATGAGAGATTTTGTTGGCGTAGTTTCTTTTTTTTTTTTTTTTAAAGATTTTTATTTATTTATTCGACAGAGATAGAGACAGCCAGCGAGAGAGGGAACACAAGCAGGGGGAGTGGGAGAGGAAGAAGCAGGCTCCCAGCGGAGGAGCCCGATGTGGGACTCGATCCCAGAACGCTGGGATCACGCCCTGAGCCGAAGGCAGACGCTTAATCGCTGCGCTACCCAGGCGCCCTGTTGGCGTAGTTTCTAAGTACCTTCTGTAAAAAAGACTCTTCAGGATTTGAGCTGTGTTAGTCCATTACCCCTCTGTGTGCATTTTTTCTTCTACTGTTTTTCTCTTAGTGTCTCTCAGCATCAAGAATATGGTTTTGGAATATGGTGCCCTGTTGTAGTTGAAGCCGGTTAGATCCTACGTCCCAAAAAAGGAGTGTTCTTTTTTTTTTTTTTTTTTAAGTTTTATTCTATTATTTATTGGCGAGAGAGGGAGAGAACGCACAAAGGGAGACTGAGAGGGAGAAGCAGATGCCCCACTGAGTGGAGAGCCCAATGTGGGCCTCCATCCCAAGACCCCGAGGTCATGACCTGAGCCGAAGGCAGATGCTTACTGACGGAGCCACCCAGGCGCCCCCCAAAAGAGGGGTGTTCTGTTGTTGATCTGGTGTCTTTGCGTTCACTGGGAAATTTTCAGAGAAATGCTGGGTATATTTCTCAGAGACAAAGCAGGCTTTAGCCTGTTTTTCATTTTTTCAATGTATAAATGCATAGAAATAAACATGAAAATAAAATGGTTATCTTTGAATAATGGCATCTCAGGTAAATTTTTTTTCCTTTTTAAAGTTTGTTATAGTAAAAATTACAAGACACTTCACAATTGGGAGGGCAATAAATATTAGGGTACTATGTGGCTCAGAGATTGGTGGGTAGGAGGTTGGACAAAAGTGCAGGAAAAGGGTTTGGGACCACAGGAAAGAGAAGTGGTTTTGTTTATTTGTTTTAACTGAAATATTGCTCGAGGCCAGCCCTAGTCAATAGAAAGGGAATTGTTTTCCTCCTCCCTCTGTTCTCTGGATTCAGAACTCAGGCTAATGATATGCAGGCTTGTTCAGCGAGATTGCTGGATTGTAAAGCTAAAGTAAGCTTTATGGGCTAGCCTGGGAACCTAACCTGTTTTTATAGTTATTTTTTAAGTAGTAAAGTCATCTTTAATTCCAAATAGTGAATTTAGAAGCTAACTCTTTTGGGGGGGCGGATGGAAAGATAGTGTCTCTTTTGTTCACATTTCTCTATACCCAGTGGGTAATATAGGGTCTGGCACACATGAGGGCTCAATAAACATTTGTGGAATGCATAAGAGAATGAATGAATGAATGAACATCTTCTCCCTGACAGAAGCACACACACACTTGCTTCATTCTGTGGTTGAGAGCCCTAAGTTGGCTCTGAACCTTGAAAGGCAGAAACACTCACAGCCCCAGTCAGCCCCCATCATGAGCACTCCGGTCCAGAACACAACTGTCCAGTGTCAGAGAAGGAACCAGAATCCTGGCCTGATATATAACTGAATCAATAATTAGCAATCAAGGGGCACCTGTGTGGCTCAGTCAGTTAAGCGTCTGCCTTCGGCTCAGGTCATGATCCCAGGGTCCCTGGGATCAAGTCCCGCATCGGGTTCCCTGCTCAGCAGGGAGTATGCTTCTCCCTCTTCCTCAGTCCCTCCCCTGCTCATGCTCGCGCTCTCTCTGTCTCTGTATCTGTCTCTCTCACAAAAATAAATAAATAAAATCTTAAAAAAAAAAAAATTAGCAATCGTCTCGTCCAGGAGTAGAAGCTAACTTTTGTAACGTTTTCTTTTCACCAGCCTTGACAAGCCTGTACTTCTAATTTACTACCCTTTCTTTTCTTCCTCAAGAATTTTAAATACCTCACTTCCTCTCTGGGTATACTTGTGCTAAAATACATTTCTTCTTTTATTCATTCTTTCTATACCTATTTGATGATGGTCTCCTATGGGTGAGGCATCGATGGCTCTCAGATATGCAGAGATGAACAAAGAGGCACGGTGCGCATCTCAAAGAGCTTACAGTCAGTGAAATAAATGAAAACAGTGATTTATACTGCTCGTTGACATGGACAGTTGACCAGGGAGAGTGCATCACTTGTAGGTTAGATCTTGGAGCTGGTCTCCTGAGCAAAGGCTCTTTTCTTCCCAGTGATTTGCTTTATCATCTTGACATCTCGATATATCTTTCTACCTGCAAAAGCAGTCAACTGTCTCTTATAGATGTGTGGGCAAAGTTTTTAAATCTGTTCTTTTCCTGACAGGTGAACTTTAATGAGCCCTTATCCATGCTTCAGCGCCTTACTGAAGATCTGGAATACCACGAGCTGCTAGACCGAGCTGCAAAATGTGAGAATTCTCTAGAACAGCTCTGTTATGTTGCAGCTTTCACCGTGTCCTCCTACTCCACTACTGTCTTCCGTACCAGCAAGCCATTCAACCCACTCCTTGGGGAGACTTTCGAGCTGGACCGATTAGAGGAGAATGGGTACCGATCCCTCTGTGAGCAGGTAAAGGAGCCTCAGGACTGTGACACATTTACTTTTTGAAGAAAAGGATGGTTTTGGTTGATACCTCTGGGTATTACATTTGCAGAAATTTCAGTTCCTGTCATCCCAGACTGCCTTCTTTTCCTTTAGGGCTTCAACACTGGAGGCCCCGGTATTCATCGACGGTTGTGGGTATAAAGCTGTCAAGTGTGCATTTTGGGTGTTTATCACCAGTTCATAGGCAGTATCTTTTCCTTCTCCTTTTTCCTCCGTTAATTTGAACCACTGATTTCTTCAAGGTGAGTCATCACCCCCCTGCTGCTGCACACCATGCCGAGTCCAAAAATGGCTGGACATTGCGCCAGGAAATCAAAATCACCAGCAAGTTCCGAGGCAAATACCTCTCCATCATGCCCCTCGGTAAGGCTGCCATCTGTGTAAGAAAGAAAGATTTTCTGGCATGAAAGAAGTGGTCACTGATTTAACAGTCAGGAGCCTGGAAGTCTGATTTGGGTACTGAACTTTCACTCGCTAGCTTTGGGCAGGTCATTTCACTTCTCAGCTATCAAATGAGTGAGGAGGCAGGAGAGTCCTTAAGGATCGGTCCAGTCATAAATGCTTCTTCTTCGTTTATAGCTAATAAATCTTGAAGTACTATTTTAGAATATAAAATCTAGCATGCGTGAAACTCTTTCTCTTAACTGGTGTTGTTGCCCCCACTACTTTAGCAATCAGCTTCACTCCATAAATCACAATTCTTGGGACCGCAAGGTTAGGTTTCTCGGACCGTCCCTCCCCTTTTCCTCTCCTTTCTCCCCCTCTCTTCCACCACTGGAAGGGTGAGGTATCATTTATGTAATGGCTGAACTCCAGGTAAAATGAAACTTTATTTTAAAAGATCTTATTGGATTACAAGTTAATGGTGCACCAGCATCAGAAAGATCAGGCCTGGGAATAGGGAGTCCTAACATGCAGTATCGGAGAGTCTGTACTGTAGGGGAAATGAGATTATTCACAAAGTGTAGTAGAGATTCCCGAGGCTCTCTTGAACCAGAGCAGCCAGGTTTGGCCTTCTGTGTCCAGAAGAGTGAATGCTGAGAAAGAAACGCAGAGCAGACAGAGAGAAAGCAAGTAGCTCCCTAGAGACAGAGCCGAGAGTAACTGCCTAAGCTCCTGGTGGCCTTCCGTTTCCCGGTTCTCATCTGTCATGAGGCGTAGCCTTAGTGCTGGGGTAGAGTCATCTTCTTTAGTAAATTCTCCTTTCTCTCAGAAATACAAAATGTAGGGGCACCTGGGTGGTGCAGTCGTTAAGCGTCTGTCTTCGGCTCAGGGCGTGATCCCGGCGTTCTGGGATCGAGCCCCACATCAGGCTCCTCCTCTATGAGCCTGCTTCTTCCTCTCCCACTCCCCCTGCTTGTGTTCCCTCTCTCACTGGCTGTCTCTCTCTCTGTCGAATAAATAAATAAAATCTTAAAAAAAAAAAAAAAAGAAAGAAAGAAATACAAAATGTAGCAGGTATAGAATTTAAAAAGTTTCTAGAAAATAAAAGTTAGCCAGAAAACAAATGCAAGAATGTGTGTAATACATTAAAAGGAGAAAAGAAATGGGAGTGTTAGCTCTTACCGCCTTGTGGTTGATATGCAAAAGACTCTTAGATGAAAAGGTGGCTGAGTGATTTTGGTTTTGATGTTTACCTAGGACCTTAGAAAAGGTTCAAATTGCTTGATTGTCTTTGATGTTAACCATTTCAGAAGTATTAGATTAAGAGTAGTAAAGCCTGGGGTGTTCTAACCTAATTTGCATAACTTGGATGTTAAATGGTCATATTGCAATATGACTTTCACCCATGGAGAGGTTTCAGAGGCCCCGTGAGGATCTCCAAAGGGATGGGTTATTTTTAATTCTAAGGAAGGTTGTATACATGTTAAAAGTAGCAATAAATCTAATAAATAGCAATAAAATAGCAGTAAATCTACCAGTGATGTGCCATACACTTTCTCTGTGATTTGACTAATACAGAGTTCCTTGAAGGGTAAATAACTATATGAACATAATATATGTGGTGGATCTAACTTTTTAGAGTTAGAAAATTATCTTTGGTAGGATTCCATTCCTGTGGTTATTTAAGGATTCAGGTCACCAGGATGTGTTGTCTTAAGTCCCTCCATCCATTAAATACTGAGCACCTGCCATGTACCAGGCAGGAAGTGTAAGTGAGCAAATCTAAGATCCCAGCTTTCATAGGGAGATGGAACAAAGAATTGACATAGTGACAGAAAACTCAAGTACAGAGAGTGGGATTTCTGGACATTGGCCCTGGGGGTGGCTGTATTTCATATTTTGGATCAGTGACTTGGAAGGAGAATCCTGCAGTGAAATTTTCACATTTGCAATGGCACTCGACTCTCCTAGGGTAAATTGTTAAACCAATAGATGTCACTGAAGAACGATTTATGGACGGGGTTGTGAGTGAGTAGGCAGACAGCTGGTTTTTGGAGGTGGTGGCAGGGAGTCTGAGTTTCCTTGTAAAATACACTGGAAAAGTTAGAACTCCTGAAATCTAGAAAGAAGAATGCTTCTAGAAAACATAATGGAAGTGTGCAAAATGAAGACAGTGGCAGAGGATACATCATGTGAATTTGCTTATCAAGTTCCAGGGCATTGGAACCAGGTAGTAGCCTTAAAGTTGGAAGAGACACATTTGGGGCACCTGGGTGGCTCAGTCAATTAAGTGTCCTACTCTTGAATTCAGATCATGATCTCAGGGTTGTGAGATCGAGTCCCATATCGAGCCCGCACTGAGCATGGAGCCTGCTTAGGATTCTCCCCTTCCCCCACTCCCCCTTCCCCCACTCACCCACATGCCTGTGCTCTCTCTCTCGAAAAGAAAAGAAAGAAATGGGGCACCTGGGTGTCTCAGTCAGTTAAGCATCTGCCTTCAGCTCAGGTCATGATCCTGGGGTCCTGGGATCAAGCCCTGCGTTGGGCTCCCTGATCAGCGGGAGAGCCTTCTTCTCCCTCTCTCTCTGTAGCTCCCCCTGCTTGTTCTCTCTATCTATCTCTGACAAATAAATAAATAAGTAAAAATTGTAAGAAAAAAAAAAAAGACACATTTATGTATGTAGGTATTTATTTATTTGTCTTTAGATTTTTATTTTTAAGTAATAATTTAATAAGTAATTTTCTCTACACCCAATGTGGGGCTTAAACTTACAACCCCAAGATCAAGAGCTGCATGCTCTACCAACCGAGCCAGTCAGGGGCCCCTAAAGAGACACATTTAAATGTGTGTTATTTTATAGTTTTGGAGCTCTCTAATCTAAGGAGAATCACAATTCGGGAATATGAATGAAACACCCAGTCAAAAAAAAAAGAAACAATCAGTTAGCCTGTTGATCTCTGTGTCAATGACACTACTGGGCTCTGTGGACCTTGATTTTGCTCCTGAGTGGCATTTTAGTAAAAAAAATTCCCCCTATATATTTTATTCATTCTTGCAATTTCTACTTCTTGATTAAAGTGATTACTTATAATTAATTATGAATTAGGTAGGATTTATATTTGCCATTTTTGTTTTTTGGGTTTTTTTGGTTTTTTTTCTGTGTATTGTCTGTCTTTTTTTGTCCCTCTCTTCCTCTATTAGTTCCTTCTTTTGCGTTAAATAGATATTTTTCTAGTTTACCATTTTAATTCCATTGTTA
The DNA here is from genome assembly GCF_017311325.1 of Ursus maritimus. Lineage (NCBI taxonomy): Eukaryota > Metazoa > Chordata > Mammalia > Carnivora > Ursidae > Ursus > Ursus maritimus. Next base: position 35,778,744 of record NW_024424786.1, on the reverse strand, counting down.
TTTCTTTTACTATATGTTTAAAGATATTTTTATAGTGGTTATCTTGGGTAATACAGTTAACATCTAAGCATCTTGTTCAGATTAATACTAATTTAATTTCAGTAGTACACAGAAACCTTGCAACCATATAGATCCAGTACCTTTTTCCTCCTCTGTGGTTTTATTTTCATGTAAATTGTTTTCATACATTATAATCTCATCAACATGGTTTTATAACTTGCTTTATAGGGTGTCTTTTAAATCATATAGCAGAAAAAAAGTTGCAAGCAAAAAATACACTTATACTGTTATTTTTTAAATAGTTATAGTTACGTTTATTGGTCTGTTTTTTTTTTTTAAGATTTTATCTATTTATTTGAGAGAGAGAGAGAGCACACGCATGGGGAGGTACAGAGGGAAAAGCAGACTCCATGCTGAGCAAGGAGGCTGATGGGGGACTCGGTCCCAGGACCCTGGGATCATGACCTGGGCCGAAGGCAGATGCTTAACCAACTCAGCCACCCAGAGACCCCTTACTGGTATCTTCTTAATGAAGATTTAAGTTGCTGTCCAGTGCTGTCCAGTGTCCTTTCATTTCAGCCTGAAAGATTTCCTTTACAATATTTCTTAATAGGAAGATCTGCTAGCTATGAATTCGTTAAGTTTTTATTTGTCTGAAAATGTCTTAAGTTCTTTGTTTATGAAGGATAGTTTTGCTGGATATAGAATTCTTGGTTTATAAATTTTTTTCTTTCAGCATTATTGGATATGTCATCCCACTGCCTTCTGGCCTCTGAAGTTTCTGATAATCTTACTGAGGATCATGTATATGTGATACATCATTTCTCTCTTAGTGCTTTCAAGATGCTTTCTTTGTCTTTCAGGAGTTTGATTATGATGGGTTCCAGTGTGGTGCTCTTTGAGTTTATCCTGTTGCAGTTCGTTGTGCCTCTTGGATATGTAGATTAATGTTTTTCATCAAATTGGGAATTTGGGGCCATTATGTATTTAACTGCTCCAATTGTGGGGTGTTTGTTTTTTGTTTTTTTTTTGTTGTTTGTTTTGTTTTGTTTTAGAGAGAGAGAAACTGGGGAAGGGGTGAGGGAGAGGGAAAGAGAGGATCCCAAGCAGGCTCCATGCTCAGTGTGGAGCCCAATGCAGGGCTCGATCTCACGACCCTGAGATCATGACCTGAGCCAAAACCAAAAGTCAGATGCTCAATGGACTGAGTCACCCAGGGCCCCCTTAACTGCCCCAGTTGTGAACACCACCTCAGGCAGCTACTGTGTTAAGCATTTGTCATTGGTTGTTTTGATTGTCACCCCTGGGGAAAGGCTGTTTGAGGCGAGCAGGTGCTAAGTCAGGTCAGATAAAGATAAGCCCTTGTGCGGGAACCAGCAGACAGGTCAGACAGTGACAGTTCCTTGGAGTCTGGGCTTTTGGAGCTTCATACCGTTGCTCCCTCCAGTGTTTGCTAGGCTGCTTGCTGGTTTTCATGTCTGCCGTGAGTGACGCTGCTGGTTTTCAAGGCGACTGCCAAGCTGGGGAGAGGAGGATGGAAATAGGGCCAGTTAAAATTCCACAAAGCTCATTTTTCTTTACTAGAGTTCTGAAAAAGTTGATCTTGATTATTTTTGCCTAGTGTTCTTAATTGATTTTATTGAGGAACAGATCTATAAAGTCCTTATTTGACCATTCTGAAGTGCCTGTCTTCCTTTTCATATATTTTAAGTGCCTCAATTTTTAGATCTTTAACTTCCTGTCCAGTCTCCAAGACACAAATATTATATGAAGGAAGGCAGTCATGGGGCTTTCTTTATTTTTCCACTATCCTTGGGAGCTGGGAGGGACACTCTACGGAACAACAGGTGCATCAGCAGGGTGGGACATACGGTTGTGGTATTGGGCAATACAGACATTCTGATCTTATTTTGAGTTCCAGCTCTGGCCCTTACTAGCTATGTGAACTTGGGAAGATTACCTCTCTGAGCTCAGAGTCTTTGTTGTTAAAAGGGGGATGTGGTAGGCTAAATAATGCTCCCCTCCTCCGAAAATAATGTCCACATCCTAATCCCTGGAACCTGTGAATATCTCACTTCTCACAGTGAAGGGAACTTTGTAGGTGTGGTTAAATTAAAGATCTTGAGATGGGGAGATAACTCTGGAATATTTCTATAGGCTCAATATGATCACAAAGGTTTGGGGGTCCCCAGGCCCTCTGTACTTCTGACCAACTGGCTTCAGTTTCAATAATTTGCTAGGATAACTCATAGAACCCAAGAAAGAACTATCCTCACTTCATAGTTTTATTATAAAGGGTACAAATCAGGACCGGCCAAACGGAGAGACACATCTGGTCTGCAAGTGTCCTGAACATAGAGCTTCCATGCCTTCCCCCATGGAATCAGGGCACATAATCCTCCTGGCACATTGATGTGTTCACCAACCAGGAAGCCGCACCAAGCTTCATTGTCCAGAGATTTTATTAGGGTTTCATTAGGGGGGCATGATTGAACCGTTGGGCACATGACTACACTCAGTAGCTAGGCCTCCTTCCCTCCCGGGAGAGAAGGGAATACCATTCCCAGGAGATTGGGAGGTCTGGCTGATAGCAAGTGATTCAAGGCCCCAAGTCTCTAATTACACGGTTGATCTTTCTGGCCTGGCCTCATCCCGAGCATAAGCTATCTAGGGGCCCACCATGTTACCCTGTATGCATAAACTATCAGGGCCCCCATTAATAACACACTACTATCACTTGGGAAATTCTAAGGGTTTAGAGGTTCCTTCGCAGGAACCATGGACAAAGACCAGACAAATTCTTTATTATACAACCTGGGGTCACACCTCTAATGAGTATTGGAGCCAGGATTCAGTCCAGTTCTGCCTGATTCCAAAGCCCCTGCTCTATCCACTACTCCATTACTGTTAAGGCCCTTAGAAAAGTGGTTTACGTAGGGTCACACAGCCGGTTACTAACAAGAGGGCCTGGCCCCCAGGCCTGACTACCAATGTGTGCTCCTTTCCACAATTCAATTTTATTTTTTCATGTTGGTTCCTATAACTTTTGCAACTTGTATGGCAGGCACAGTTGGTGAAAAGATTGGAGCTTTTGCTTTCATTTTTATTTCTACAATTGCAGAATATTGCTTCCTAGCTAAGCTCTACCAGTTGTCAGTGTTTGTCATCATTTAGTTATAGTTTATTCATAAATTTAAAAATGAAGTGAAAAAATTCAATCAGTGCTTCCAACATTTAAGAAGATTATAAATCCTTTTTGGTTTATTGTTTTCCTTTTAAAAGTAAGAAATATTGATAGAAGAGGATCAATCCATTGTTATTTGTAGCTAACATGGTGCTGTTATTCTAATATTTGGCTTAATTTGTGTACTTCTCCCTGTTTCCAGGTAGTATCCACTGTATTTTCCATGCAACTGGGCACCACTACACTTGGAAGAAGGTTACCACAACGGTGCACAACATTATCGTGGGCAAGTTGTGGATAGATCAGGTAAGCAAAGGTGCCCAAAGTGTTCTGAAGTTCAGAAGAATATGTTCGTAGGTATGTCTGTGCAGTATCAAGGACATGTGAACTGGCCCCAGACTATTGTTATGATTTATCTATTTCTCCTAAGGAATTGCTCTCAGCCAGAAGCCCCACCCCGACCTCTATACCACAAAATATTTTTTGTAAATGACCAGTTTATAACATTCATTCCATGACTACTCTTCCAGGACTGTGTTGGCTACTGTGAAAGGACAACAAAATAATAAACACGGCTCCTACTCTTCATCCTTTCATTATTCATCAGACATTCACTGCTAGGCAGAGTGCTAGGTCTTGGGGATACAAAGCAAGATAAGACATTGTCCTTCAAAGAGTTCTTGTATCATTGGAGATAACATGACAAATATGTATAGATTGAAAAGTATTAACAGAATACGCTAGTGTTAAGAGCTGTACGAAGATAACATCTAATTAATTATCAGTCTGCTCTTAAGATGATGGTTGCAATAAATTCAGAAAAGAAAGGGAGGGGCGCCTGGGTGGCTCAGTCGTTATGCGTCTGCCTTTGGCTCAGGTCATGATCCCAGGGTCCTGGGATCAAGCCCTGCATCTATCTCCCTGCTCAGAGGGGAGCCTGCTTCTCCTTCTGCCTGCCTCTCCCCCTGCTTGTACTCTCTCTCTGTCAAATAAATAAATAAAATCTTTTAAAAAAGAAAAAAAAAAAAAGAAAGAAAAGAAAGGGAATACTGTCTAGCAGTCAGAAAAGCCATGGTAGATTTGGGAATTAAGCTTTGTTTTGTTTTAAAGATTTTATTTATTTATTTATTTTAGAGAGGCAGGGGCAAGCAAGGGGAGGGGCAGTGGGAGGGGGGAGAGAGAGAATCTCAAGCAGATTCCACACTGAACACCGAGCCCAATGCAGGGCTTGATCTCATGACTCTGAGATCATGACCTGAGCCGAAACCAAGAGTTGGACAGTTAACTGACTGAGCCACCCAGGCACCCCAAGCTGAGTCTTAAAGTGGTTTGGGATTTAGAAGATAGAAAGGAGGAGAAAATGAATAAAATGTAGAAAGGCCAGGCATGTGTAGTCATGTAATTGTGAGTAGAGTACTTTGATTTAAGCACAGAGTTCATGAAGGGTATGAGTGGGGGGTTGGTTTGGAATGGTAAATTATTATGTGAATATCAATATATGTGCTGAAAGGCAAATCATGCCACCTAACATGTGACGCATGATTGACAGAATACCAGAAGGCCATTTGATCTTGATCCCAAACTGGAATACCAAGGTTCCAAAGGGATGTCACAGCTTGTCGGGGTCGGCTGAGGCTGGGACTCTTAAGCAAGGGAGTCTGAGAGTGTGCAATGGAAAAGTGAAGAACTGTGAGGCATGGGGTCTGGCAGATATTCAAGTCCTCCGGTCTTAATAAAATCAATCCATGATGCTTTTTATTTTATAGTCTGGTGAAATTGATATTGTGAATCACAAGACGGGAGACAAGTGCAATCTTAAATTTGCTCCTTATAGCTACTTCTCTCGTGACGTAGCAAGAAAGGTAAGAGAAGTTGGAGTTTAAATGCCTTTCCTTAGTGTGTGTTCCTTGGAAAGCCTACTCTTTGGGGGCTCGTGTAGATGATGGATGAAGAGGTAGTCTAAACATATATATCTCCTAAATATGTATATGGTGATTTGGGGCAGGGGGGGGGGAAGAGGTAAAGGAGAAAGTCAGCAGGAAGGGGGACTAGATTGCATTACCAAACCACGTCATTGTCTTTTCTGGTAAAGACATTAAGAAAGTGAAAGTCAAGAGCAAGGAGAGATTGAAAATGGGAAACACAGAGGAAGGACCAATAGAAGGATTTCAGGAAGAAGGATGGGCAGTTTGACCGCTGTGAGGTCTCAGCGCAAGTCCTGTGTCACCACCACTGTGGAACTGCGCCAGCAGTTTGATGGAGAGTGAAGAAGAGTTGGGGATTTAAATCTGTTTGTGGCTGTCTCTGAAGAAAGAAGAAAATATCAGAGAGAAGAGAATACCTTAGAAGAAAATACCATAATTCTGAGTACCATTCAGATCCTTTCCAGCATATATCATTGCAACGAAAATCCCTACACGACAAAATGATGAAACCCCAACTTGTGGCTCATTTATTTTAAGCAGCTCAAAAAAGTATACCAGAATAATTTGGGTGCTCCATGGTGTTTGTCGTAGCAGAATTTAACCAGTATTGACCGTAGGACTTTGGTTTCCAGAATAGTCAGGTAAAGCTAACCCACAGTGAATGCTGTACTCCAAAACCCTACTCTCCCATCCTTGTAGGTGACAGGGGAAGTGACAGATCCATCAGGAAAAGTTCACTTTGCTCTTCTGGGGACATGGGATGAGAAAATGGATTGTTTCAAAGTACAGCCAGTCATTGGGGAAAATGGGGGTGATGCTCGGCAGAGAGGCCATGAGGCAGAGGAAAGCAGGGTCATGCTATGGAAGAGGAACCCTTTACCGTGAGTATCAGTATGCATGCTGTCCCAGGTAATACTTTGACCTCAACCTTGGAGCAGTACTGATGGCATTTTCACCTTCCTTCCCACTTAATTATGTGAGGGATCAAGCCAGGGAAATCAGAACCTTCGGAGAGATTACCAGAAGGCTGTCACAGTATGATTTGAGTTGTAATGTGCCTTGTCAAGAAAATTGAAACTAATCAAGTCACATCTGCCAAAAAATATTCATAATTAGAGCAAAATGACTCAGAAGCAGCTAGAGGAGAAAGATGCCTACCACCGTTAACAACTTAGCCTGAGACCCAGTGGCCGTGGAAAGGTCCCTGAGATCGTGTACTGGGATTCAGAAATAGATGGAGGCCATTTGTGTCCTGTCATCTCATATGTTCAGTCTATAGTAGGAGCCAAGATTATCCCAGAAAGAGATGAAAAAGAACGCAAAGGAAATAAGAATAAGGAATTTTCATTTAGTAGAATGTTTCATTCTTCCTTAGGAATTTCTTCCTAATCTCTGCTGAGCACAGCACAAGCCCAGCAAACTCCTGGAGCGAGTGATGCCTGGGGAGGGCCTGGGGAACGGTCCAGTCTGGGTCTCTGCACGGGGGGACCCTGCCCCGGTCCTAGAGTCTGTCCATCTGTAGAACAGCTTTGGGGAGGCCGTCTTTTGGCCGTGTGCTTGGTCGTTGCTCTTTAACAAGGGCCTGGGCTCTGGCATCACCCTTCGTCTTTCTCATCTTTTACTTGTAGGAAGAATGCAGAAAACATGTATTACTTCTCAGAGCTTGCTCTGACGCTCAACGCCTGGGAAAGTGGCACCGCCCCCACAGACAGCCGGTTGCGGCCCGACCAGAGACTGATGGAAAATGGGCGCTGGGATGAAGCCAATGCAGAGAAGCAGCGCCTGGAGGAAAAGCAAAGACTTTCCAGAAAGAAGCGAGAAGCAGAAGCTATGAAAGCCACAGAGGATGGTAACGAGCCTGTCTTCCACTCTCTCGATGGGTGGAGAATCGCTTGGTGTGTTTCTGGCTCTCATTCTGTTTTTCTTTACCCGCTTTCCCTTTTAGGCACACCCTATGATCCCTATAAGGCGCTGTGGTTTGAGCGGAAGAAGGACCCTGTTACCAAGGAGCTAACCCATATTTATAGGGGAGGATACTGGGAGTGTAAAGAAAAACAGGACTGGACCTCATGCCCGGACATTTTCTGAAACGGCAGCAACAGAAAGGAGGAGGATCCAAAGGAGAAGAGGACAGAGGATGTGCGGGAAAGCTGGCGCTTGGGACTCTGACCGAGCGCTTTCCTCCAGTTTGTCTGTCTTAACCAATCATTTTGTCCAAATCAATCACCAGAAGCAGACACCAGTGGTGGTGATTGGCTGGTTGCCTTAGCTGATTGAAACTGAAATCGACTTACTAGACACCTGTGTTTGTGAGGGAGAGGCTTAGTGGCCGGAAGGTAGCGCTGCTCCACTTCTGCAGAGCCAGCTGTTCTCGGCTCTTCCTTCTCCCTCTGCCCCCACTTTACGATGACGTCATTCACCCTCCCCTGTAGTGTCCTGCTCAGCCGAGGTCTGCGTGAGGTGATGATTCAGGGGCATTTTGGTGCTGTTCAGAGCGAGCGCTGAATTTAGAAGCTCCTTGAAAGAGGAGCATGTAAGACTTAACCAATGGAGGCATCGTGAATGACCGCGGTGGAGCTTAGGCATGGCGTCACGAAATGGGGTCACACACGGGGTCAGTCTCGTGGGGCGTCCGCCCCGAGAGAACTACAGTATCGGAACAATTGCGAGGGGGCTTGTTCTGTAAGATTGGAATACTCAGACTGACATTTCTTAGAAGTTTCTATCTTGTGTAAAATACCCTTCTGCTGTCCTCCATCTTTGACAACAACCGGAGACCACTTTGGTGGTTGGTAGGAGGGTTGCATTATCCTCACAAGGGAGTTTTACGGACTTCCTCAGACGGGGAACTTCTGAGAACACGAGGCAGGATGGAAAAGACTGCTAGCCACTTTGTTTTCCCAGTTCCTCCTCACCCCCATTCTTCATTGCCTTTCTTGCTCCTCCCTCCCTCCCCCCCCTTCTCTCTCTCTCTCTCTCTCAGCGCAATACAAGTTTGGGTCTGTGCCCCAATGTGGAGCAAAGCATTACCTGTCCCATTCTGATGTACTTCAGAATTTGAGAGAAGGAGTTAATTGGAAACAAAGTTTTCACCATCTCTCAAGCCCCAAGGACTGGAGCCACCTCTCGAATAATGTGTTAAATATCTGTATATTATATATATGTAGAGAAAAATCTAATTTTTTTTTGTTTGATTTTCCTTCTTCCCATTAAGAATCTTGTTTTTTGATATCCTTTGTCTCCCTGGGACTCTCTCTTGGACACACTGATGTGGACTGGAGCCTCGTCTGTTTTCCATCTTTTAGGGGCAGACAGAGTCAGAACCTGAGCAGGATCACCTCCGGCCGTTCCCGAACAGAGACTCGATCCCGGGTCTGTATCATGGAGTGTCCACTGCTGTCTAAATTCTGCTCTCCTAATTACCTGAGTCTTGAAAATGAAATCCTAACTCTTTCCTGCCTTTTTTCCTTCTTTTGTTAGGAAGANCGTGGGTAGAGAGTCAGGACGGTAGTTTGCAGTTTCGTTCTGCCTCTGCCCAAATCCCAGCACACACAGCCGATTCCCAAAAGACACTTCTTCCTAGGCCGTGGGGCCGAAAGTACCGTCCTGTGGGGTGGGCAAGAGAACTGCTCCTGCCGGGCCCTGGCTTCCTTCATTTTGTGTTCTGTATTTGTTTTAGTTGTCTTGTTCAGAAACCTGCCCCTGTGCAGCCCACCCTTGGTTGAGGATCACAAATTGAGGTGCCTTCCTTGTATGCTTTCTGTTAGTGTTTTCCGTTTCTGTTCCTTAACTGCTGAGCCTCAGCCAGTGTGGGTCCTGGGGGAAATAGCATTCCAGAGGAAGCCATCCCTGCGTGGAAATTGGATTCATACCGGGTAAATTAGTACTTCTGTTCCTTCCTCGCCATTCCTCCCTTCCTAGCTGTGATGCACTTGAGAGACGGGCAGCCGCTGGGGAGTCTCCTCCTAAGACCCCGATTCCCAGCCTAAGCGCGGGATTGTGCTGGGGCTTCTTTCAAGGAGGCCCGCCAAGGCCGTGACCTAATCGGGGGGCTTTAGCCAGAGCAGGAATTCCTCAACCAAACTGAACGTCTCTGCTTTATCCCCCACCTTTCTTCCTCCGCCATCGGCACTACATTTCCCAGCCTGAGCCCCAGTCCGATTCCTGCTAATGGAGAAGCTTTGAGTCCTTCAGGTGAAATGAAGTCACATCAAAACAAAACTATATTTTCATTTTTTTTGCCTTATTGTTTTTTTTCCAAGAAAACTACTAAATTAAATAATTTTTAAAAAGTCATTGTTTGTCTGCTTCACTTGACTCCTACTAGATAAGTGGCGGTGGGAGCGGCTACAGAACTGGCCGGGTGCGGGTTTGTGTGGGCAGCTGATGTGTGTGAGAAATTGAAAGAAAAACGGGGCACGGGTTTCCAGATGTTTCAGCTGTTTGACAATATCCCCAAGGGCTTGTGGACAGAAGAGTAGTTTAACAGTCCCTTCCACTTTCATGGAATGTCATCATCAATGTCCACCCCCCCCCACCTCGGTATAGGGAATCTTTTCTAGTGTTTTTGATGTGGGGCCTGTTTCACCTAAAAAAATAAAAGTTTTCTTGAATTTAGTTTCTTTTGCCCATTTAGATTCTCAGATTCTTAGCTGTTTCCCATACGGATTCAAATTCGATACTTTGAAACATGAGCAATTGAGTATTGATTTGAAGGCCTTGGAGAGAATTAAGGGCCCTGAAGATGCTTGTTCAGAGTTTCACTATAAAGTTCAGGGAGGGGAGGGGGTGGGCAAAGGAATCTAAGGGGCTGGGAGAGGCTGCACACAGGCCCTGCCCTGCGGCCGAGTGTCTGCTTCTCCGAGTGTCTGCTTCTGCATCCAGCGTGCTGAGTTAGGAATTCTGAACATCGTCTGGCTTACACTTGAACAATTTTAAGAGGTAAATGTTAGAATCTTCATGTGAAATACAAAGAAAGGCGCTGGGGGAAAAAAAATCCCTAATTTAAATAAATTCACTAAGGTTACCCAGCAGTTACACAGCTGATTGGTTAGTCATGGTGTTGGAATTCAAAGCTGGGTTTGTTTGACCCCGAGTCTGTGACCTCTACAACCTTGTGTTCTGGGAGAAGCTGGGTTGGAAGGCAGCTGACAGTGAAGTCATTTCTTCCTGCATTAGGTCACATCATGGAGTAACGCACACTTCTGTTTCCAGAGGCTTAGTGATGTGGATAGCGCCACTGAGGAGGTCCTTGAGGGAGGTCCTGAAGAAAGGAGCATCCTTGAAGTTCAGCCTCCAGTCTCCTTGATTTCTCAGGGCTCTCATGTCCACAAAAGTAGGTACGTTGCCAGAGACTTTTTCGAGCCTCGTTCTTGGGAAGGCCACTCATCTGTTCGTCATTGCCTGATTCACATTGCTGGGCTTGATGGGAAGTTTCAGGACTGTCAGGCAAGCTAAAAATCATTGCAGTAGACGCGAGCGCTGCATCCGGCCATCTTGAATAGCACTGTGCCATATAACTTCCTCTAATAGGGGCAGTCAAATGTACCTGAAACATTTTAACAATCCCTTCTTTAGTCCTTTCATGGGCCACTGTGACCTGATGAATCGTGATGTGGATCCCCAAGGGCCTACCACACTCACTCATGATTCAAAATGATAACCCAACAAAATGATAAATGATAACACTTGTCAGGGACCCCTGAAGTCCCACAAAAATGGTAAACCTTAAAATTTCAGGGCCTACTCTGCTTTTGGCAAGATAAGTGAAAACCAACCCTAAAAGGGGATGTAGAAATCTTTGTCAGTTATTCACTATAAAGTGCATACCTTGTGAAACTCTAAGATTGTTGTCAAAATGTAGAGCTTGCTTCTAAAAGTTATAAAGCTTTTGCCCTGTGATCTGCCCCGCCTTGTGGGAAGCATTCCAAGCCTCTCATGGCTTTTCCTTCCAAGCTCAGACAATAATGTGTAGTATATTCTCCTCAGGACTTCCTCCCTACTAGCTTTTCAGTTCACACAGATTCCTCAAGGGAAGGAAGCAGTGTGGCCTCAGGAGGCATCTTTAAAGTCAAGAACTAAAGAGCTCAAATCTTCTATAAATAGCCTTGCAGAGGTCACATTTGAGTTTAACCAGGTGATTTTAAAAGTTAGTAAAGAACCAGTTGGAAAAAAAAAAAAAAAAAAAACCAGTTGGCCCCGAGATAGGGCTTTCTCTCTCTTTCTCTTTTCTTCCATCTGTCCTTTCTCTCTCAACATTGACTCCAGTCTGTTATGTAACATACATTAGGGATAAAAATGACAAGAAAGAGGGGCGCCTGGGTGGCACAGTGGTTAAGCATCTGCCTTCGGCTCAGGGCGTGATCCCGGCGTTATGGGATTGAGCCCCACATCAGGCTCCTCCGCTATGAGCCTGCTTCTCGCACTTCCCCTGCTTGTGTTCCCTCTCTCTCTGGCTGTCTCTCTCTCTGTCGAATAAATAAATAAAATCTTAAAAAAAAAAAATGACAAGAAAGAGCTCTGATAAACAGGCAAAAACAGTCTGGTTTGATAAATAGTGTGAAAGCACTGGAGGGGGCCACCGGCCTACAGGGCTCGGGGAGGACCGGATAGAGACATGTCAGAGAAGGCTTCTGGAATTAGGAAAATGTATCTGAGTTGAGAGTTGCAGGCTTAATAGGGGTTAGGGAAGGGCAATGTATAGAAAGTGGCATGACAAAGATGAAGAGCAAGGTCTAGGAAAGCATCCTGAATTTGGTTGGGGGCATGAATGGCTAGAGTTCAGAGTCAAGGAGGAAGCACTGTGCCACCGTGCTGGAGAGAGGAAGGGCCCAAGTTATGGAAGTCTATATACCATATAAAGATAGAAGTCTTGTGTTTTGCTCTCAACTAGGGAGCCCATGAAGGATTTTCAAGCAGGGTGATGGGTTCCAGTGTGGATTTACTGGTAGGAAAATCAAAGAAGAGTTTGGAGGAGATGTAAGAATAAAGAAAAGTGGAGGGATTCCAGCAATTCTGAACTGGAATGAACAGCACTTGGGTCTGTTTATAGGCAGAGAGCAGAAGGAGAGAGGGAGGAAATTGTGTTTTTCTGCCTTGGGAAACTTAGATGGAAGGTGGTAGTAAGTTTAGAGGGAAAGACAGGTTCATTTTTGGGCATTCTGAGCCGGACATTCCCCTGAAGAGGTTGAGTAAGCAATTTAAAATATGAGTCTGTCTGTAATAGCTACCTTTTTGTGAGACTTGGGAATGGGATGCTGAGAGTGGCTGCACATTAAATTCACCTGGTCGGTTTACAAAATACACAATCCTGAGCCCCATCTGCAGATATTCTGATTAAATTAGGGCTAGGGCTAGTTCAGTTGTATACATGTGAATGCAGGAGATGCAAAATTATGAAATTGGAGGAGGTGGGATAAAATCAACCTATTAAGGGGATATTATTAAGCCAGAGCTTGCTTCTCAGAGTGGGGAGAGGCCTCAGACAATTCCACTTTTTGACAGTGTCTATGTATTTGAAAGTTTAAAAATGCCAAAGTGGGGTTACAAGAATTGAGGCATATTTTAAAGGTTTAGGTTTAGCAAAACAGTGCTTTTAACATACAGATGCAGCAACTCCATGCGCACCTCTTCTGGAGGTGACATTGACAAGTCACGTTCGGAGCCTTTTACATGCCCTTTCTGTTCAATTCCATATATTTCTTGAGCCCAAACGACTGATAAAAGTAAAATTATGTGTCATTTCTGGCTTATAAACTGAGACTTGGCTTTATCACTTCTATAACATTTGTGAAATGCTTACCTCCAGCTGAACTCATTCTGACATCTTTTGTTAAAACCAAACAAACACTATTTCATTACGGAAATACAGATAGCGCTTTTCGCAAGTCGCCGAAATAGCTCAGTTGGGAGAGCGTTAGACTGAAGATCTAAAGGTCCCTGGTTCGATCCCGGGTTTCGGCAGTGGTTTTAGCTGTCACCACCAGCGCTATCCCCTCTCGCCGGGCGGCACCGCTCACGTTATGGTGGAATTCCAGCTTGCCACGCGGGTGGGCATTTTCACCCACACGTGCTTGGAGTGCACGCTAAAGCATTCATCTGCTTTTTTTTTTTTTTTTTTTAACCTCTCCCGGAGGAAGGAAAGTGAAAACCGAAAAAGGGATTTATGTCGTTGCTTTTCAACTGCTCAGTATAAAAGTCAAGCTCCCTTCCCTGACCTTGGGTCTGGCTGAGACCACGCTCCCCCTACGCACGGCGCGCCGCTCACTTGCTTCGGGATCCCTCCAGCCCTCTCTCTTCTTTCCAGTTTCCCGCGACGTTCCAGGAGCTCCCGGCGGCTGGGTGGGGATGGAGGACAGCCTGGGGCTCCCTCTCGGCCAGAGAATCCCTCTGTTTCGGTTTGATCCGGCTGGTTTAACAGTAACAAGGACCTAGAACAGCCTTTGGTGGTGATGCTGGTGGTGGTGAGTATGGGAAGCCCTTTCTGGTTCAGGTCTACACCAGGGTTACCAAATCAAATACAGGACGCCCAATTAAATTTGAATTTCAAAGAAACATTGAATTTTTTTAGGATAAGTATGTCCCAAATATTGCGTGGACCATACAAAGTACACACTCATTGTTTCTCAGAAATTTAAAACGAACTGAATCTGTATTTGCCAAATCGCAAACCACTATTGCACATCACGCACACGTACAGACGCTCTGAACTCGATGCGCCCCTGCCCCACCGCGCCGCAGCAAATATACTGAGAAGCTACAGTCAGGACGATCCGGGGTTCAGAACAGCCTGGTAGTTTCTTATTCTCAACATTCTCAACATCTCGCCACGTACAAAACGCGTTTTCGTCCATCACCACCGGAGCAGCGATGGCAGAGATCCCCAGGAAATGTGCCTCAGGGAATCAGCCGTCCTATCTGGCCCAGGCTTCCAGAGCTGTTTACACCGTCTGGGGTGGGGGTGGGGGGAGGGGACTTTGGAGGCTCTGGGCTGGATTCTAACAGTAGTAGTAATGATAATAATAATAGTAATAATATATTGTTATTACAGAATATATATGATATATATTATTATAACAGTAATAATAAATATAACAATACTTATTATATATCATATAATATATAATAACAATACTTGTTACTTGTTAAGACGATGGATAAATCTTATACTTATTATTGATATTATTGATGACATACTTGTTATGATGATGAAAAATAATAATACTTTTTATTATACTTATTGTTATTCGTTAAGATGATGAGTCAGTCTATCAAGGTAGTGCGATGGAACAACACACACTTAGGGATGCCTCCTTTTTGGCTGGACACCAGGCTGGGACATGGGGGAGAGACAGGGTTCTAAAAACCCTAGGTGTGGTGAAAGGCAAAACGGAGAAGTATTGCTTTGGGACCTATTTATATGTCCTCCCCTTTCTGTTCATCTGCGCCAATACACTAGCCGATGAGGGGCTTCATCCCCCAAATCTTTGAGTTCTTGGGTGGAAGGATGCATTTTGACGAGGGACTCTTGAAATCTAATGATGGTCAAAAGGAAGGAAAACAAAATGCTGTACTAATAAATTGAGCAGTTCAAAGTTTGCATGAGGTATGTCAGTATGTGTGACAGGGAATTTTATAGGTCACCTTGGCTAGGGGCTGTGGTGTGGTGCCCAGTTGTTTAGTCAAACGCCAGTTTAGGTGCTGCTGTGAAGGTGTTTAGATGTGATGAACATGCAAATCGGGAGACTTTGAGCAAAGCAGATTATCCTCCGTAATGTGGCTGGGCCTCATCCAATCATCTGAAGGTTCAAGAGCAAAGACTGGGGTTTCCTGATGAAGGAGGAACTCTTCAGGAGGGTAAACAGAAAACCTGCCTAGGTCTCCAGCTTGCTGCGCCGCTGCAGATGGGCTCAAGGCTACAACGCCAACTCTTACCTGAATTTCCAGTCTCTTGGCCACCCAACAGACTAAATTTGCCAGTCCCCACAACTGTGCGCTAATTTCTTAAAATCTCTCTCTCTCTCTCACTCTCTCTCTCTCAGAGTTGGGCCAGTTTCCAGCCTGAAGAGAAAAGGGAGAATCCCCACGGGAAGCACTTGGGATTCAAGCAAGAAGTGCGGAGATAGGGTGTCTGCCTGAATCACCGTTCTTGTCCACATGGCATACTCCTACTCAGTTTTAAGGTCCTTTTTCTCTGTTACGTTCTACTCTGCCTGCCTTCTAGTTGTCCGCACTCGTGTTTTCCTCTATTAAAGCATTGATTACGAGGTTCCCAAAGGTTTACTGCCTGCATACTTGCCTGTTGGAGCTGTAGTAGGTCCAGGGGAGCTGGAGACCAGGGATGGTGCCGGTCACCAGGAGGTACCTCCCAGGGAGGATGGAGGTTAAACTGAGTTCTCAAAGGTGCTTGGGACGGGCGAGGGGGAAGGAGGGAAAGGGAGGTGGTACGCCTGTCCAAGGGAATAGCTTGGAAAGGGCCCAGAGGACCGAAATGCAGCAGGGGATCTGTAATATGCAAATAGTGATGGAGAGTGCGGGTGAGAGGCGGGGAGAAGCGGGTTTGCCCGCGCAGGGCGGCGGGAGCGCGCGTGCGCCGGAGCCAGCCAGTGGGGGCGGGGCAGGGGCGGGACAGGGGCGCGGTGGAGCGGAGGGCGGGGGCGTGAGCTCCAAGTCCAGGCCGAGGGCCGAGGGGGCTGCTGGAGCTGCTGGCGGCGTCCTACGTCGCCTATTTTAGTTAATACGCTTCGGGCTTCTTTTGAGGTGGGCACCTGAGATGGGGACCACAGCTGCGAAGTGGTGCTTCTCGGAAGAAGGGGCATCTGATATCTTTAACGCTGAACTGTGATCTCTTACCCCGTGCTCTTTGCTTTTAGGGCAAAGATACGCGTGGTGGGGGAGGCCGTGAGTAAATGGTTTCTCCTCCTTTCTCAGGCTTTTGCAGAACTCAAGATTCATATTTGCCAAGGAGTTTCTAAATAAAAAGGGGTGCATTAAGAAATCTGCATGTAGTTGCCAAAGAACGACCTGACACCTTCCCCGCGGGCCCATGGGTTGGAATTGGGTTGAATACGATCAAGGGAAGAGTCCCGGAGCTCATGCCGCGCGGTGCTGTTAGCGCGTAGCGCAAACGATAACAGGGCCTTCAGCAACCGGAGAGAAGCACTTTGCTGTGAGCCCGGATAGCTCAGTCGGTAGAGCATCAGACTTTTAATCTGAGGGTCCAGGGTTCAAGTCCCTGTTCGGGCGGTTGTTCCCTTTTTCCTAATAATTTAAAAACAAAAACAAACTTTCCTAATCCGGGTTGCTTTCAGAGAAGGGAGTAAAATCCTCGAGCGGTTAGGCTGCGAGTCCGGCCGCTTCCTTAAAAAGCCGGACCTCCGGGAGGACGACACTGCGAACGTTTGCGCACAAGCCCTCGGAAAACTTGCGGTCCCCTGCTGGAGGGAATTAAATACGCTGCTTTTTTCTGCAACCACCGGCCCCCGGGTGCCAGCTACTGACTGCTGTATTCACAGGAAAAGGGAACAGAAGCCTTCCAGGACGTCCCTGGGACTCCCCCCCGGGCACCATCCCCCATCGCTGTCCTGGAGCCGTCCCCGCTGACCCTCTCTCTGGGGTTCCCTCCCGCTGGGTGCCTGCGAATATAGCACGGATCCCGCACCTACACGCCACTTTCCTATCCTAGAGATTATTTCTACATTCTGGAAAGGAAAAGACAACCATCTAGAAATCCATGCACCAAATAGAGCAGTCCCCTCTCTAAACGAAGTCTTCTCTCTACCCTCCCCCCGCCAAGTGTGACCCTGAACACAGGGAGGTGCTCTTGATCTCCTTAGCTGAATGGAGGTGTGGGTTGATTGAGTCAGGTGCCCTCTTAGCTGATGGACTCTGGTACCCCGGGAGTCCTGATTAGTGGGGCAGAACCAGGATGGAGGGAGCACTCAAGAGAGAGGCTGGGTCTTCACCCTCTATGCAGGAGTGCCTTACCCCGAGCCTACACAGACCCGCAATTACCTCCCAGTTTCCAAAGTGTGTCTTCCTCATCAGGAGACAGGGAATAGAGCAATAGCATCCATCTTACGAACTGGTGATTAAATGAGGTAACAAGGCATGCACAGTGCTTTAGTAGAGTTTTGCCCCAAGGTAAATATTCAATACACCGTAGCTATTACCATTATTTTGATTCAGTATTCATTATTATTGGTATTATTTTCAATCTAGGGAGGAAACAAAAGATACCTATGGAAACAGGTAAGGAACCATTCCAAAGAAACATACTCCCAGTATGCCCAAGATCATAAGCCTGTCTATATTCGTGTGATTGGTGTTGGTTGGTATGTGCTGAAGGGACAGCAATGATCACTGACCCAAGTGAGAGCAGAGTGCACTGGTTGGGCCAGTCAGGCTACTTTTTTGAAGAAAGTGAATCTAGGGGCTCAGATGGCATCCCAGGGAGAGAAACAAAGTGAGGAGCCAGGGCCGTTTTTCTTCTCTGTGAGGAAGTCCTTTGGAAAAATGATCAAGTACACTTTTGGCAACCTTGAAAAGTGAAGTGTCTTTGCTCCAGTCATTTCCTGACTGAACAAGAACAGAGCGTGCTGGGACAAGGAGAGGACAAGGCTGGAGAGCGTTGAGGCCTCCTATCTCCTTCCTCCCTCCTCACCTCAAGGTCACTCCCTCTGTCTTTCGCCAAAGGGGGAAAAGTGAGAAAACAAACAAAAAACCAAACAAAAACCCTATGTCTTCACCAAGATCTTTTGGGCTTTGGACCCAGACAGCTCTGGTTCAGTTCTGGACGATTTGAAGTGTATCAGTTATTTCATTTAGAAATTACCATATTATCAGCAGACGTGAGGTGGGTGGGGCTCGAGTGAGACTATGAAGGTCAGGTGCTGGACACAGTAGGTACTTAATAAGTGGCCCTCTTTACTCTTATTAGGGAGGGCCCTGGGGAGAGGTAGAGAAACCATTCGTGAGTAAGGAAAGGGTTAAAGCATAGGCAGGGAGAGGTAGGAGGCCCCTAACTAGGCTCTGAACTTATTCCTGGCAGGCCTAAGTGCTAAGCTGGAGTGAACAAGAGATAAAGGAATAGACCAGAGCACCCGGCCCCAGATGTTAGGGAGTATTTTTCTTTGGCTGCTACGGTGTAATCACAGAAAATGACTAAACCTCAAAGAATTAAGTCATGAAGGGTGTTATCAATTGTCCTTGCTCAAACGAAGAAGGCACAAGAATCTCAAGGCCACGAGCTTCCCAGTCAGTTCTCGGTAAAAGACCGCCACCAAAAGCCCTCAGTGGCAACCCATTTGGGACCCCATTCCCTAGAGAGTGCTTTTTCTTTCCTTTCTGCTCTCACCTTCACTTCATAAACTTTCACTTCGCTTCACCCTTTTGTGTCCCCAAGATTCATTCTTCGACTCTGTGAGACAAGAACCCTGCAATCCTGTAACATTAGGATAAGAACCCTGAATTTTCTTCACATGACAGGAATTAGTTTTCTCATTCATTGCTCTCAAAACCTCAGAGCTACAAATAGTACAATTTGGAAGGCGAAATTAGGAACTGAGAAGGTGAAGATAAAAGTGGTTTTTTTTTCCTCCCTCGCTTTCTTTTTTAAAATTTCCTTAACAGGGTAGCAAAGGCTCATGTCTTTGCCGAAATAGCTCAGTTGGGAGAGCGTTAGACTGAAGATCTAAAGGTCCCTGGTTCGATCCCGGGTTTCGGCAGGGTTTTTGCCGACACACGACAGGATGACAGTCTGTTCATTTCAGTAGTATCGCCCGAGCCCCCCGGGCGCGCCTGCGCAGCGGTCCTGCGGGTCTCTTGGTGCGCGTGCCCACCCCCGCGCCTGCGCAGCGGCTTGGGTGGATGGATGGGTGGGTGTCTCTTAGCACGTGTACCCTGTCCCGCGCGTGCGCACCGGCCGCGCGGGTCTCAGCGCCTCCCCCCCCGGAAGCGGCGGTGCTTTCATTCAGCACGCTGACGGTATGGGGCCTTGGGCCTAGTCGCGGAGCCCCGAGGGGTGGAGTACCCCGCACCCTAAGACCGCACACTAGGCTCCTTAGTGTTTGTTCCGAGTGCCGTCAGCTCGCAGGGCTCGCAAGTTTTTCTCGTGGGTGATAGACGTGCCGACAGCCTTAAAAACGTTTTTCTATATAGCCAGACCCGAAAGTCAGGGCCCCGTCGGCGGGTTAGAAATCTGGTGAAGGATGGTTCCCAGCCGGAGATGTGACTCATAAGCACGTGTGTCGATCTGAAAGAGTCCTTGGAACCGTTTTCTCACCGCGCCGTTAATAAACGGGGCGCAAACTATTGCTCAGGGCCAAACGCTGCGCAAATGCCAGGAGCATTACTGTCAGAACTGACGACGGCGGTGCGGTTTTCTGGTTGTGGGTCTATTGATGTTCCGGATATAAAAGTAAGTTTAAGGGAAAAAAACATCCCACGGAAAACTAACATTCCAAAGTTGGAAGGGAAAGGTCTGAGCTTGGAAGACTCCTTATTAGGCACTTTGCGCATGCGCGAAGCCCAGGGTAGGTAGGGCCAGACCCGAGTGGTAATCTGCCCCTCCCCCCCCAGCGGGGAACCCAGGTGTGCTTTGCCTACCCCCCGCCCCCTTAAGAGTGGTGTGAGCGTACTCTCAAATTTGTTTTTTGAAGTTTAAAATAACCTCCGCCCGAACAGGGACTTGAACCCTGGACCCTCAGATTAAAAGTCTGATGCTCTACCGACTGAGCTATCCGGGCTCTCGAAAATACCTGTTTTCCTGCCCTATGGGCAGTGAAATAGGCCACGTGGCCGCATTCTTTTCTTATTGAATTAACATCCTGAGTCCTTTTACTGATTCCCCGGGAGGTGAAACTGCAAAATTAAGAACCAGTGGGTGCTTGGCAGAATGGAATCCTTTTTCTCCCATCAGAGATACTCGAGTATAAAGAAAATAGCTGCCTGCCTCACCTGCCTTGCACCCAGGCAGCAACACCTGCCCCCCATCGCCTCCCCGTAAATGCCTGCCCCCCATCGACTCCCCGTAAATGCAAGCATCCTAAAGGGAACATCCCCAGAGGAATTCTCCAGATTTCGGACCTCCGGGCGTGGTTTTGGGTGAGCAGTGGCATTTTTAATTCCAATGCTCGTCTTTGAAGAGCCCCGGAGCGTCTTGTGGGCGGCGAATTATGAATAATTATGAAGGTTTCCAATAATCTATTCAACAGGCGTTCATCGAGGGCCTGCCGCCCTCCAGCCTTTAAGCTAACTAAGACCCAGTCCTGGTCCTCAGTGCGGCGAAAGGCACGCTACCAGAAGCACACAATCAAGAGCTTTGACGGCGGGAAACTGGCTTTTGCAGCGTTACCGGCCAACACCAGAAGTAAGAGGCAGTAAAGTCTTCAGGGGGGTGGTGAAGCCTGAATTGAGTTGTGAATGGTGACGGGGCCCCTGTAGACTTGGAAGGAATTCTGCCTGCCACAACGTACCTTCAACACCTGTATAATGGGTCTATCTTTCCTCCTAGAATGTTTCTGCTGTGAGGCTGCCAGTCTCTGTATGTCCCCAGTGCCTGGCCAGTGGCCAGCACAGATTAAGATCCCAAGAACTGCCATGGGATGAATGAGGGCCATGGGTCAGGGAAAGCTTTGAGCGAAGGTTTGGAGAGCAGAATTGGTTCTTGGGAGTTTCTGTTTGGTAGAGAGAGGAGGAGAACATTCGTGTCAAGGTGAATGATTTCCACAAATGGAATGACTTTGCCCTGAAAAAGTTCTTTGCCACCCTATTGTGCCACCCTGTTTTATTTACTTTATAGTGCTTATTGCCAT
Organism: Ursus maritimus; assembly: GCF_017311325.1. Taxonomy (NCBI): domain Eukaryota; kingdom Metazoa; phylum Chordata; class Mammalia; order Carnivora; family Ursidae; genus Ursus; species Ursus maritimus. The sequence continues at coordinate 35,757,823 of NW_024424786.1, read as the reverse complement.
CAGAAATTCTGTTTATTTGCTTATTTATAAACCATCTCTTCCCATTACTCTGTGATGTAAGTGCTGCTGGCCAGTAATGTTGTTGGTGAGGACCTTGTCTTTTTTGTTGTCCTTATTTTTTGTTTACTTTTACTTAAAAAAAAAAGTTTGCGTTCCCATAACCCCAGCATTTAGAACAGTACTTGGCACATAGCAGGATCTTAAGAAATAACTGTTGACTAATTATAAAGGTTGAAGGTTTTTACTGCACAATGTGTCTCCCCTCCTCCTCCCCCCAAGGTAGTATAGTTTTATACAGAACTTTTATTTCAGTTTTCCAAACCATCAGTTCTGAATTTGTTGCTATACGTTCTGTGTCTGGCGAAAATGTTAACACTCATATGAAGACATCATTGCCAGCCATGTAACCACCGTCTCAGCCCAAGATTGCAAAACACGCAGAGGGCCCTAACTGTTCGCGATCTTTAAGTCCTTGGGGAGATCCAGACAGAACGATTCTTTTTTTGGAAAAGCAGGGAAACCTTTACCAGAAGTGGGGTTCGAACCCACGAGGATATAAATCCATTGGATCTTAAGTCCAACGCCTTAACCACTCGGCCATTCTGGTACCCTTAAGGCTTGTTTTAGACAACTTGACCAATACGGAGCTGCTATAGTTTCAAAACAATAAAAAAATTTTTATTGCTAAGGTAAAAGAACAATATAGGGGAGGGGAAAATCCCAGTAACATATCACATCATGCTAATTTCTCCACCTTCAGTCACTAGAGACTCTGGGGCCCCCTGAAAGCGATTGGGAAGACTCAGGTGGCGGGACTCCTACCACCTTTGCACGAGAGGACACAACAGGAAGCTGGAATGAGTTTCTTTCCATAGCGGGGGAGTGGGATGCGGAATTTTAAATGGGTTAAGGTGGGGTTTTTTTCCTTTCTACTTTTACTTCTTTCTTTTCCTTACCAAAACAAAAGCGACTCTGGTGGGACTCGAACCCACAACCTTTGAATGCCTCCATCTGTCTAGAAGTCCAATGCGCTATCCATTGCGCCACAGAGCCAGGCATCTTCACCCCTTCCGCGCTGCTTACATCAAGGCAGGCGCGGCGCCTGTCCCGGGACACTCGCCCCGGGCCAAGCCCGCCTTCCTTCTCGGAGAAGCGGTGGAGTCCGTGCGGCCAAGGAGAAGCGTGGGTGGGAGCTGCGCTGGAAAGTCTGAGATCCTTCTGAAAGTTTCTCCCCGTAAGCGATAGCCGGGAATCAAGTCCCAGTCAGTCCACGCTGGAAAGAAAAAGGACTTTGTGTGCGGTTCTTTCATCCTGGAAGGCTGCTGCAGCACGCGGTTCCATAGTGTAGCGGTTAGCACGTCTGCTTTACGCGCAGAAGGTCCTGGGTTCGAGCCCCAGTGGAACCACAAGGCTGTAATTATACCTTTTAGGGATATTTTCAAGTTTCCCTTTGCCAGCCAGATCTTGAATTTTACTCGGGGAAGCGAGAGACGCTGCGGTTCCGCCCGGGGTTCGGCGCTGCGCCCGGCCCTGTCGGCTCCAGTGCTGTAGGCGCCCGCGCAGATCCGCCGCCGACGCTGCCCCCGTGTGGCGCCTCTGGGGAGGTGCAGGCGGTCGACCCGGCGCCTGTCACAGCGCGCCTCTGCGCCTGCGCCCTCCCGACAGCCCGGCAGTCCAGCCTCCTAGCGCCTGCGCAGGGGTCTGGGCTAGCTTTCTTCCTAAATCCTGCTCCGGCCATCTTTAAAAGTTGCTGCTGCCGCTCAGTGGGGGGGGGGGGGGGGGGGGGA